>NW_024425786.1:20115674-20271000 GCF_017311325.1 Ursus maritimus
ACCAAGATGGCAGGACGGAGCCTGCCTACTTTTCTGTAGTGGTCCGGACCTTTATTCCTGGGCAGTCTCAAGTGGTAAGGACCGGGCAAGAAGCTCGCCAGTTTGGTGGCCACAGAAGTGTCCGAGCCAACTGGACTTACCTATCTTCATGAGGCAGGCCAGCAGGATCCAGAGTGAGATCTCAAAGGGTGTGCGCACATGTGTGTAGTCGATGCCCAGGACTGGAAAGGCCTTTCGAGTCTTCATGCTGTGTTCAGTGACGGAATGGTTAACAGGGCGGCTTTCCGGGGCGAGCTCGGGTGGGGCGGTGGTGACATCCCCAATCGAGCGTTCCCGTGGTGGCTCTGAGCCTCGGATGGTGCTGGCAGTAGGGCTGGGCTGGAGGCCATGGCTCCTGAGAACAGGTAGCAGCCCCGCCAAGGCTACCACCACCAGCAACGAAGGGAAGATTCTCGGGGGAGCGCGGCCACAGATGCCAGACCACAGAAGTCTCATGCTGATCCCTTGGTTCAGCAGGCCTTGACTGTTAGCAAAGTGAGAGTAAGACCTGGGGCATAGGTAGCAAGGGGTCAGCAGGTGGAAGACAGACTGGGGCAGTCCCTAGGAAAAGTTCATGTTTTAGAGAGGTATTTGTGTGGAAGCTGATCTCTGGGGGTGGAGGGAGGCTGGGTTTGCAATGGAGAACTCCAAACTGGGGAAAAGGGACAAGGACCCAGAAAGGACCACAGGAGACCAAAAGGTCTGGAACTCCAGACCCGGGAAAGGGAGTGGGAGAAGGAGACTGGACCCTAGGGACAGAGGAAGGGACAGGATAGGTTGGACCCCAGGCGAGGGAAAGGAAGAGGGAAGGCTGAGACCCTTGGTTGAGGAATGTGACTGAGGAGCTGGGACTCAGCTAAGGGAAGGGGTTAGGGAGCCTGAGCTAAAGGAAGGGGACCAAAGGAGGGGTCGGGGGGTGGGAGCCAGTCCAGGAAAAGAAGAGAGGGGGCTGGGAGCCCAGCCTGCGAGGAAGGAGTGAAGCCGGAAAGCGGCCGGGAGCTTCCCCACCCAGAGAAGGGCCGGGGTGCAGGCGCGCCGGGCTGAAATTCCGGGGAAATGGAGGGAGGCGGAAGGCGGAGGCAGGCGGCCTGGCGGGAGGGCGCCCCGGGCGCGGGCTGGGGGCGGCTCGCGGTGGGCCGGCAGCAACACACCCCTCCTTGCGGCCCCGGCGCGGCGCGGCGCTCCGCCCCGGCCCAGCTTCAGCTCCGCCGCGTCCAGCTCCAGTGACAGCTGCAGCCCCGGCCCCAGCCCCGGCGGCGGCCGACTGATGCCTCGCTGAGCCCGGAGCTGGTATTTATAGACACCAGCGAGCAGCCAGCGCAGCGGGCTAGAGGGACCTGTCAGCGCCCGCGCACCGCAGCGACCACTGTCGCCAAGGGAAGGAAGTACGGGTAGGAAGAGAAGAGTCAGAAGTCACCAAAAAAAAAAAAAGGGGGGGGGGGATTGAATCCCCAGAGATTCTAACTAACACGGGTGGAATGCTTCACTAGTTTACAAAGCGCTTTCGCTAGACACCCGCAGTCTCATGCAGAGTTCCCAACTGTCTCGTGAAGGTTCTATTTTATCCTCCGTATTCAGTTACTCTATGACCTTGAGCAAATTACTTAATTTTCTGTTCCCTTTCTTATTTCTCAAGGGGATATAGTAGCAGTACGAATTTCGGAGAGATGCTGTGATGACCAAATGAGATAATCTACGCAAAGGGTTTAGAATAGAGCGTGGCCTAGAGAACCATTATTATGGTTCCAGTTCTGCAGATAACAAAACAGGAGACAGAATTCCTTAGCTAGGATATCATTAGGTACCTTAGATTGCTAGAGCTGCTGTAACAACGTGGACAAACTGGGCGGTTTAAAGAACGGACGTTTTTTGTCTCGGACTCTGGAGGCTAGAGGGCCAAAATCAAGGTGTCCGCCGAATGGGGTCCTTCTGAGGGCTGTGAGGGAGAATCCGTTCCTTGCATCTCTCCTAGCTTCTGGAGGTTTGCAGACAATCTTTGGTGTTGCTTGATGCTGGCAACATAACCAGTCTTCACGTGGTGATCTCCCTGGGTCTCTGTCTCTGGGTCCAAATTTCCCCTTGTTACAAGATCACCAGTCAGATGGATGGGGGCCCACCTTAATGACCTTATCTTAACTAGATCATCTTCAATAACCCTATTTCCAAAGAAGGCCACATTCACAGGTCCTGGAAGTTAGAACTTCAACAACTTTTGGGAGGGTACAAGTCAACCCACAGCAGTGGCGGAACTGAGATTTGAACGTATCATGTTCGTTGGAATTGGTAAGATTCAAGAGGTCATGGCTGTACACAAGAATCTTTGGAAAGCTTAGAGCAGCACCCAGCAAGCACCACATATGCATGTCATTATCTTTATTTACATGTACCGAGGGCCTCAAACGTAGACCTTTAGTGTTAGGGCTGCATGAAGCTATACATTCGGTCACAGAGACACAGTGACAGACTAGAAGGAAGGCCCTCACATCTGTGAAACTGGTTCCATCATGAGACCACACCACCTCGAGTGTGCTATGAATTTAATAATTTCAGATAAACTATATCACTGTGTACTGTTCCTGTTAAAAGTCTGATCTTACTAAAAGTTATCAGTTAAAATATACTGCAATATTCGTAACCCTGTTTTAGCATGTCCTCATTTTTTAACCATTCCAGGCCCATACTTCTTGACTCAGAGAAGCCATGTTTGTGCCAACCCTTCCCCCTGCAGTCTCAAGATGCTTGGGTCCTCGGTGGCGTCTCCCCCTAGTAGGTTACCCTCAGTAGAACTTCTTTCAAAATTGGAGTCAATCTTCTCAAACTCTGCTGCTGCTTTATCAACTCAGGTTACGTACTATTCTAAATCCTTCGTTGTCATTTTGACAATCTTCACAGCTTCTTCACCAGGAGTAGATTCCATCTCAAGAAACCACGTTTTGGGGCGCCTGGGTGTCACAGCGGTTAAGCGTCTGCCTTCAGCTCAGGGCGTGATCCCGGCGTTATGGGATCGAGCCCCACATCAGGCTCCTCCGCTAGGAGCCTGCTTCTTCCTCTCCCACTCCCCCTGCTTGTGTTCCCTCTCTTGCTGGCTGTCTCTGTCTCTGTCGAATAAATAAAAATAAAATCTTAAAAAAAAAAAAAAGAAACCACGTTTTTACTCATCTATAAGAAGCAACTCCTCGTCCATTAAAGTTTTGTCATGAGATTGCGGCCGTTCAGTCCCATCTTTGGGCTCCACTTCTCATTCTAGGTCTCTTGCTGTTAACACCACATCTGCAGCTACTTTCCCTACTGAAGTCTTGAACCCCTCACAGTCATCCACAAGGGCTGGAATCAACTTCTTCCAAATTCCTGTTAATGTTGATATTTGGACCCCTTCCCATGAATCATGAATGTTCTTAATGGCGTTTAGAACGATGACTCCTTTCGAGAAGCTTTTCAGTTTACTTTGCCTAGGTCCTTCAGAGGAATTACTATCTAAAACAGCTATAGCCATATGAAATATAATTTTTAAATGTATTTCTTAAATAATGAGACTTGAAAGTCAAAATGGCTCCCAGATTCATGGGCCGTAGAACGGACATTGTATTAGCAGGCGTGACAACAACATTCATCTTGATGTACGTCTCTGTCAGAGCTCGTGGGTGACCAGGTGCATTGTCAGCGAGCAGTAATGTTTTGAAACAAATCTTTTTTTCTGAGAGTAGGTCTCAATAGTGGGCTTAAAATACTCAGTAAATCAGGTTGTAAACATGTGCCGAAATCCAGGTTTTGTTTTTCCACTGATAGACCACAGGCAGAGTAGATTTAGTATAATTCTTAAGGACCCTAGGATTTTCAGAATGGTGAATGAGCACTGGCTTCAACTTAAAGTCACCAGCTGCGTTAGCCCCTAACAAGAGAGCCAGCCTATCCTCTGAAGCTTCAAAGCCAGGCATTGACTTCTCCTCTCCAGCTATGAAAGTCCTGGATGGCATCTTCTTCCCACAGAAAGCTGTTTCACCTACACTGAAAACCTGTTGCTTAGTGTAACCATCTTCATCACTGACCTGAGCCAGGTCTTCTGGAGAACTTGCTGCAGCTTCTCCATCAGCACCTGCTGCCTCCCCTTGCACTTTTATTTTATAGAAATGGCTTCTTTCCTTAAACCCCATGAACCAACCTCTGCTAGCTTCAGACTTTTCTTCTGCAGATTCCTCCCCTCTCTCAGCCTTTACAGAATTGAAGAGAGTTGGGGCCTGGCTCTGGATGAGGCTTTGGCGGAAGGGAATATTGTGGCTGGTTTGACTTCTATCTAGACCGCTCCAACTTTCTCCGTATCCGCAAGAAGGCTGTTTCACTTTCTGTGTGCACTGGAATAGCACTTTTAATTTCCTTCAAGACTGGGGTTCCTGCGTGGCTCAGTGGATTAGGTGTCTGCCTTTGGCTAAGGTCGTGATCCCAGGTCCTGGGATTGAGTCCCACATCAGGCTCGCTGCTCCATGGGAAGTCTGCTTCTCCCTCTGCCTCGCCCCCTACTTGTGCTCTCTGTCAAATAAAAAAATAAAATCTTTAATGAAAAAAATAATTTCCTTCAACACCTTTCCTTTGCATTCACAATCTGGCTAACTGGCACAAGAGGCCTCGCTCATGGCCATCTCGGCCTTCCACATGCCTCCCTCACTAAGCTTAATCATTTCTAGCTTCTTATTTAAAGTGAAAAACCTGTGACTCCCTTTCATTTTAATAGTTGGAGGCCACTGTAGGGTTATTGATTGGCCTGATTTCAATATTGTTGTATCTCGGGGAATAGGGCGCCCGAGGACAGGGAGAGAGATGGGAGAACAACTGGTTGGTGGACCAGTCTGAACACACATATATTGATTAAGCCTGTTGTCCTATATGGGTGCAGTTCATGTCACCCCAAAACAATTACAATAGTAACATCAAAAATCACTGATCACAGATCACTGTAACAAATACAATAATAATGAAGAAGTTTGAAATACAGTGAGATTTATCAAAATGCGGCACGGAGCGGCGCCTGGATGGCTCAGCTGGTTAAACGTCTGCTTTGGCTCAGGTCGTGATACTGGGGTTCTGGGATGGAGTCCAGAGTCAAGCTCCCTGCTCAGCGGGGAGTCTGCTTCTCCCTCTCCCTCTGCCCCTCACCCCCCCCCATGCTCGCTCTCTCTCTCTCAAATAAATGAATAAAATCTTTTTTAAAATGTGGCACAGAGGGGCACCTGGGTAGCTCAGTTGTTAAAGCGTCTGCCTTCAGCTCAGGGCGTGATCCTGGCATTATGGGATCGAGTCCCACATCAGGCTCCTCTGCTGGAAGCCTGCTTCTTCCTCTCTCACTCCCCCTGTTTGTGTTCCCTCTCTCGCTGGCTGTCTCTCTCTCTCTGTCAAATAAATAAATAAAATCTTTAAAAAAAAAATGTGGCACAGAGACATGAAGTGAGCAAATGCTGTTGGAAAAATGGCGCCAATAAACTTGCTCAATGCTGGACTGCCTCAAACCTTCAATCTGTAAAAAACGCAACATCTGTAAAGCACAACAAAATGCGGTCTGCCTGCACCTGCTGGGGAAGGTTCTTTGAAGGATCAAATGGCTGGTGTATGTCAATCTCAGTTCCTGGCACATAGTTAGCGCTCAGTAACTGTTCATTTCTTTCTTCCCTTTGTTATGTAATATCACTGCCCTGCAAAGCCCTGTTTTCCAATCTCCCCTTCACTGCTCCATTCCAACCATACTTAGCCTCTTTGCTGTTTCTCAGACACTTCTGCCTGAGGGCCTTAAGCATTTGCCCTTCCTTCTGCCTGGAACACTCTTCCCCCAGATATCTACTCAGCTCCCTCCCTCACATCCCCCAAGCCTTCCCACAAACCTCCCTTCTGCACCTGGCCTACTACCTGATACCCCTATTCAGGAGTGATGTTTCCCCTGTCCAACCACCGCCACTATCACCCAGTCCCAGCCCTTTCTCTGCTCCTTTTTTCCCCCCATAGCACTTTTCACCTTCTCACATTTGGTATAGTTTACCTATCTACTCTATTTATTGTTTACTGCCATTTCCCGCATAGGCTGTAAGCTCCAGGAGGGCAGAAGAACCCTCATGAGTGAATGAATGAATGAATGAATGCATGACAGGATATGTTATTTGTACATGAGAAAGTCAAGGCTCCCAGAGGACAGCTGCTTGTGTCCACCAAGCCAGGGAGGGGAGGGCTTAGATGAGGATCCAAGTTTGTCTGACTCTGAAGCCTAAGCCCCTTTCTCTAGGCTGATAGCCAGCGTGAAAAAACACACGCCCTGGGCAACTAGAAGAGAGTTGGGAGGACGGTCAGGAGTTAGAATTTGGAATTCAGCAAGGGGACTTTTAAGCTAAGATCGTAACATTTAGTACCTACTATGTGCACGTCCCTGTGCTTCTTGCAATGGGAGCTTCATGATGAGTCCGATAAACACCCATCAGTGAGCTTGATACTCGCATCCACTCACCGCCTGGACAGCCCATGGGTGCTTCCATCTCCAGGTACAAAACACAGCCTCCCATCTTCCCCCAAGCTTGCTGCCACTCCATGTTCCAGATCCAGATTGCTTGGCCCTGCTGGCAAGGTTAAAATTTAGCAGGCTGGAGGGGAAGGCCCAGGGTTGGAATTTTTATTAAGTGCCTTTGGGAGGTTTTGAAGCAGATGGTCCTGTCCTCATTTTGGAAAACTCTGCCCTGATCCTATTAAAGTGAACTTTGGGGGTGACTGGGCGGCTCAGTCGGTTAAGACGTCTGGTTCTTGACTTTGGCTCAGGTCACGATCTTGGGGTTGTGAGATCAAGCCCTGAGTCAGGCTCCGCCCTGGGCATGGAACCGGCTTGGGATTCTCTCTCCCCCTCTCCCTCTGTCCCTCCCCCAACCCTCTCTCTCCCTCTCTAAAGAAAGCAAAAGTAATCTTTGTGTCACTCTCACCTCCAGTTGGCTGTACACAAGTCCGGCACACACACAGCTTTCAGGGAGAACTTTCTGAGCCACCATCATCCTCTGTCTAGACAGCTACATACCCCATTCTCCGCAGAGCACACAAGGTATTTCATACATTCAGGCCCGCAACTTCCCCTCCGCAATTATTCATAAGATAATTTGAAAGTACAAAGATAGCATAACAAACACCAAAATTTTCACTTCTGAATTATCAGCTGTTACGGTTTCTTATATTTGCTTTCAACATACAATTATTGTGGGTGATGGTTTTTTTAAGGATACATGTACTGTTTTGTCAAATCTTAAAAAGTCTCTGAACCTGCTTAGCACCAACCTCTATCATGAATGTAACGTACGTCAACTTCTATCAATGACTGGCAATTTCTATCATGAGTGTAATGCTTTATTCTGACACTTTAACACACATCTGCTCACTCTGTGCTCCCTCCAGCTACTGCCAAAACCTGGGAGAACCGTCTGGACAGTTCGCATCATCTCTCCTCCTGTTCTCCGAAATCTGTTCCAGTTAGGTTTTCACCTCCCTGTGCTGTACCTAAGCCCTCCTGTCAATGTCACTAACGGCCTCTGTTGGAGAGGAAAAGGCTCTTTCTCTACCCATCTTAGGGTCTCCAGCTGGGGCCCCGTCAATGAGACCGGCCAAAGATGGATTAACAAGGGAGAAGCAGACAGAAGTTGCCGAACACGTGTATCGTGTACCCGCAGATGAGTGACTCAAAGGTTTAGTTAGAACTTGGGCTTATATACCATCTTAGCAAAGGAGCAATACATTTTTGGGGAAGTGACAAGACGATGGAAAAGAACCTGTCTCCAGGGGCAGCAAATTGTGGGGAGGCAAACATACGGGAAACTAATGAGAGAGAAAGGCCCGTGAGTGATTTGTTACGGAGACCCCTCTGGCAGTAGCTCCAGCTAAGGGTCTGAAGCTGTCTCGGGGATTTACTCTTGTCTTTCCTGGTGGAGAAGGAGCAGGGACCCCTTTGAAACGTGTGTCCTCCTTTCATCCGAAGAGGCGGAGGACAGAGAGCCTTCCTTGCAGCAGTCGCCTTCTGCTCAAAATAAGCCTTACGCCAAAGCGGCATATTTCGGGGTATCGTACTCTGCCCGCTACACCCCCGTGTTGCTCCATCAGCCATTCCTCAGTCCTCATCGTCGTTTACCTATCAGAGCCTTCAACGCATTTGATCGCTTGCTCCTTCTCGAACCCCTTTCTTCAATCAGCTGATGAAACGAACCCCTTTCTTCAATCAGCTGATGAAACTCTACGCTCTCCCGGTTTTTCCCCTGGCCTTCCTCCGCCCTGCGGGCTCTTCCTTCTCGGTCTCCTGTTGCCGAATCCTCCCCTTCTTGGCTCCCTTCTCCTCAGCCTCCTGCACAGCTTCTGCATGTCAGGCCCCAGGGTTTGGTTCTCACCTTTGCACACTCTGTATCTATGCTCACGTCTCCGGTGATCTCACCGTTTCTTGTGGTTTCAAATAACATCCATTTGCAGACCGTACACAGATTTTTTTATCTTCTCTGCTCGACACTGCAGACTACTGTGTCCAACGGAACGCGGCACATGACAACCTGCTTGTCCAACAGAAATCTCAAACTCAGCACGTCCGAAAGGGAACTTCAGGCCTTCCCCCCCCCAACCCGTCCCCGAACCTGCTTTTTGCACTGTCTTCCCCATCCAGGAAACAGTCACTCCATCTTCCCACTTACTCAGGCCAAAAACCTGAGTCACCCCAGACTCCTTTCTTTCTTTCCTGTCAATCCTCAGCAAATATTGCCAATCGAAGCTGCAAAATATGTCCAGGACCCACCCACTTCTTCGCACTTCCCCTGTGACCGCTCTGGTCCAAGCCTCTGCCATTTCTTGCCCAGGTTATTACAAAAGCCTCTGAGCTGCCTCATCTCAACAAAGCAGCCAGAGGGAGCCCTCTAAAGCCTAAGTCACATGCTGCCACCCCCTGCTCAGACCCCTCCGAGGTCCTCATTATGACTTCGAAGCATCTCCCCCCACACACACAGTGTAGCCCCCACATCTCTCTGGACTCGCTTCTGACTTTTTCCCCTTCTTCCCTCTGCTTTAGCCACCTTGGCTTCCTTGCGATTTATTTTGCAAATACTCCAGGTTTACCGCTTCCTCAGAGCCTTTGACTTTGCTGTTCCATCTGTCAGGAATGCAGTCACTCCCAGATAGCTGCATGGTTTTCTCCTTCCTTGGGAATCTTTGCTCAGATGGTATCTCTCAGTGAGGCCTTTCCTGAACACCACATCCCCTCCTTAAAACGTAATACCCCCACCCCTTCTCCCTCTTTCCTCCCCTTTATTATTTTCCCCACAGCTCTGTCACTGTCTACACACTACATATACTATATATTTGTGTGGCCTGGCTTGCCGTCACTAGAATGTAAGCTCCGTGACAGCACAGATTCGAGGCAGAGAGCGTCGTGGTTGGTAGGACAGACTTGGAGCCTGGCCGCCTGGATTTGAACGCCCTCACCACCACGGTCCAGTCATGTGACCCTAGGCAAGTTCACTTCACTGCGCTGCGCTGTGAGATGCGAGTGATAATAGAACCTATGTCATAAGGTTACTAGGAGGATTCCATGAGCTAATGCATGTAAAGTACTTAGAATTATACCTGCTATGTAGTAAACGCTACATAAGTGTTTGCTATTATTATTATTATTAATTATTATTATTACAGAGTGCTTGGCTCACAGCAAGTCCTATATAATTGCCAGCTATTATTGTTCACTGCTGTATCCTCAGAACTGAAAATTGCACTTGGCACATAATAAGGCACTCATGAAAGGTCCATTAGATGAATGAATTAGGATACATGTAAACATAAACAATAGATGGTGGGGCGCCTGCGTGGCTTAGTCGGTTACAGAATCTGCCTTCAGCTTGGGTCATGATCCTGGAGTCCCGGGATCGAGCCCCAATTTGGGCTCCCTGCTCAGTGGGGAGTCTGCTTCTCCCTCTGCCCCCTCCCCCCTCCCCGTGCATGCACTCTCTCTCTCTCTCTCTCAAATAAATAAATAAAATATTAAAAAAAACCAATATATGGTATTTTTGTGTGTCTTTTAAATTTATACCAATGGCATCATATATTTATCCTTCTTCATCTTTACTTTTTCACTCAATATTATATTTTTAACATCTAGCCATGTTCATATATAGAGATCTTGTTCTTTCCTTTGACCTGCTCTATAGTAAATATTTCATCATATTAATATATCACAATTCTTTAATAAAGGTTTATTTATTTATTTATCTTAGAGAAAGAGTTAGCATGAATGGGAGGGGCAGAGGGAGAGGGAGAGAGAATCTCAAACAGACTCCACGCTGAGTGTGTGCAGGGCCCAATGCGGGGCTCGATCTCATGACCCTGAGAGTACAACCTGAGCCCAAACCAAGAGTCAGACATTTAACCAACTATGCCACCCAGGCACCCCAATATATCTCAATTTTTAAAGTGCTTCCCTAGTGATGAACATTCAAGTCGCTCTAACTTTATGTTACTGTGAAGAATGTCATATCGACTGCTCTTATACATATTTCTTGACGCATATGCTTAAGAATTCTTCTTCCTATATACTTGAGAATGGTTTCCGGATTGTAAGGTTTGTACATCCTCTGCTTTCCTAGACTAAAGTGTCTTCCTAAAGTACCTCTTTTTTTTAATCTCTACACCCTACACGGGGCTCAAACTCACAACCCCGAGATCAAGAGTCACGTGCTCTACTGACTGAGCCAGCCAGGCGCCCTTTCCTAAGGTCTCTTTTGCCCTCCCACCTGCAAGTATGAGCGAGCTACTTTTCCCATATCTTCTCAATTCTTAGTTTGAGTCAGACTTTTTATTCTTTGCTAATTCGAAGGGTAGAAAATAGTGTTTCAGCATTTTTTTTTAAGATTTATTTATTTGAGAGAGAGAGAGAGAGAGCATGAACGGGAGGAGCAGAGGGCGAGAGAGAATCTCAGGCAGGCTGCACGGAGTGCAGATTCCAACGTGGGGCTCCGTCTCACAACCCTGAGTCGAAATCAAGAGTTGGAAGCCTAACCGACTGTGCCACCCAGGCACCCCTCAACCTTTTTTAAAATAAACTTTTTATTTAAAGTATTTATTATTGGAGTATCTTTAGAGCAACAGAAAAGTTGCAAACATAGTCAAGAGACTCACACTCCTCCCTCAATTTCCCTTAATGTTGACATTTACATTACCACGACATATTTGTCAAAACTAAGAAGCCAACATTGGCTTATTACTATTTTAATATATTTTTTATTTTTTTAAGGCAATCTTTATACCCAATGTGGGGTTCAAACTCACAACCCTGAGATCAAGAGTCATATGCTCTATCGACTAAGCCAGCCAGGCGCCCCAGTTTATTACTATTAAACTCTAGATTAATTCAGATTTCACTAATGTCCTTTTTCTGGTCCAAGCTCCCATCTAGGATACTACATTGCGTTTAGTCCTCATGTCTCCTTAGTCTCCTGGGATCTGTGACAGCTTCTCAGTCTTTCCTGCCCCTATGACCTAAATGGTCCTCAGGAGCATTGATCAGATCTTTTGCAGAATGTCCTTAATATGGGTTTATCTGGTGATTTCCTCATGACTAGGCAAGGTTATGGGTTTACGAGAAGAATAGCAGGAGGTGAAGTGCTCCCCCCACATCCAATCGGGGGCACGTGCTACCCACATGACTTGCTACTGGTGAGATTATTACCCTTAAGCGTTTGGTTAATGTGTGTTTCCAGGTTGCTCCACTGTGAAGTTATTATTTGTCCCCTTGCCACACTCTGTTCTTCGGAAGCGGTACCTAATTGTGTTAATCCGCATTTCTCTGCCTTAGGGACTTCCTCTTACCGGTTTGCCTGTTCCTGTGCTTTGCCTACGTTTCAACTCGCTTGCTTATCTTCCGTTCTTACCGATTTCTAGGTGTTCTTTATATATGAATTGCAATTATCTTCTTCCACAGAGCCATTTAGTATTTTAACTCTGTTTGCAATGCCTTTTGCCACGTATGACTTCTTTATTTAACCTAATCATATTTACATTTTATTTCCTTTATTCTTGGTGCTTTTTGAACCACCTTTGGAAACGGGACATGACTCAGCAATCCTCTGATAACCATTGGTTCTCTATTCACGGTGTCCCTTTGCCTTGAATGCCCTTTCTCCCTTTTTCTTTCAGGCAAGCTCCTATTTATCTTTGCTGCCATAAAACATATGAACCCCCCTCGGTGAAGTTATCCCCAATTCTCCCAAGTACAATTAGTTGGTTGCTCTCTCCACAGTGCTCCCACAACTTACTGTCCATATCCTTATTAAAAAGCACATATCATACTCCATTCTGTTGCCTTCTGCTTAATTAGTTGTGTATCTTCTGTTCCACTCGATTATTATTACTTGAGAAGAGGGACCCCATGTAATTCACCTCTGTAGTGGAGCCCTGGGCATGATGCGGTCCATGTTTACTGAAGGAATGGATGAGGCTATAGTGTGCATCAGTGGTCTTCAGACTTTTTGCTTTCGTGACCCCTTAAGGGATTTTTAAAAACTCTGCGCCCCTTCTGTATTTGTGAGGATGCCAACAGGAAGCAAGTGGCACACTCAAATTAAGACAACTCGAGATGGTTATACTATATACAAAGGGGTAATTTAGAAGGTGTGGTCAAGGTAGAGAAAATCACAAGGGATCATGCAGGAAGCTGGGATGGGCAGCAGCCAGGCTGTTACCACCTGAGACCTAGAGGGGCAGTTCCTCCGCTTGAAAGGAACACTAACTTTTTGTCCAGGGACAGGGTCAGACTGACTAGACCAGCAGAGGTAGGAACCAAGGCAATAGAGACCCTGACCTCACTTTCTTTTTTCCCCTCTGCCTCCTGCTAAGACTCCCCATTGGCCAAACCCAAGCCAAGGCCAGAAGTCGCAGAGCTGGGTAACCCTCTGGGATCCCCTCCTTTCTTGGGAGCTTTGTACTATCACTTTACTATCGCTCAATAAACCTTGCTTTGCTGCCCACCACTGTCTGTTCTAGCTCTTCATTCTTCCAGGTGGCGTGACCAAGAACCGTGGGCACCGTTGGGGAAAAAATCCTGCAACACCAGGACCCCAGGATCATGATCTGAGCCAAAGGCAGATGCTTAACCGACTGAGCCAACCAGGCACCCCAAGATTTTATTTTTAACTAATCTCTATACCCAACATGGGGCTTGAACTCACCACCCCAAGATCAAGAGTCCACATGCTCTACCGACTGAGCCAGCCAGCCATGCCCATAACATGTATCTTTTGATAAATGTTAAAAAGAAAACCACAGGCCCCAAATGGCATTACTTGGGCCAGGCCAAGTCACCAAAACAGGGTTATCCAATTGCTCTTCAACCTCCCTGAGAAATGCAAATCCTAATAAGTTAGTCAGGAACTTTCTGATAAGTATCAATGAGGTAATTCATGCATAGGTCTTCTCAGTCTCCCAAAGTGGGTAGTCTGTACGGGGACCCCCTGCCTTTTCCCCTAAGGGAAGATGAACTTGCCTTTCTTTTCATTTGTTTATGACTTTCTTGCCCCACCCTCCTTCCTATAAAAGCCTTACTTTTTTTTTTTAATGATTTTTTATTATATTATGTTAGTCACCATACAGTACATCCCCGGTTTCCGATGTAAGGCTCGATGATTCATTAGTTGCGTATAACACCCAGTGCACCATGCAATATGTGCCCTCCTTACTACCCATCACCAGTCTATCCCATTCCCCCACCCCCCTCCCCTCTGTAGCCCTCAGTTTGTTTCTCATAGTCCGTAGTCTCTCATGTTTCATTCCCCCTTCTGATTACCCCCCCTTCTTTATCCCTTTCTTCCCCTACCGATCATCCTAGTTCTTATGTTCCATAGATGAGAGAAATCATATGATAGTTGTCTTTCTCTGCTTGACTTATTTCACTTAGCATTATCTCCTCCAGTGCCGTCCATGTTGTAGCAAATGTTGAGAACTCGTTCTTTCTGATAGCTGAGTAATATTCCATTGTATATATGGACCAGCTTCTTAATCCAGTCATCTGTTGAAGGGCATCTCGGCTCCTTCCACGATTTAGCTATTGTGGACATTGCTGCTATGAACACTGGGGTGCATATGGCCCTTCTCTTCACTACGTCTGTATCTTTGGGGTAAACACCCAGTAGTGCAATGGCTGGATCATAGGGTGGCTCAATTTTTAACTTTTTAAGGGACTTCCACACTGTTTTCCAGAGTGGCTGCACCAACTTGCATTCCCACCAACAATGCAGGAGGGATCTCCTTTCTCCACATCCTCTCCAACAATTGTTGTTTCTTGCCTTGTCTATTTTTGCCATTCTAACTGGCGTAAGGTGGTATCTCAGTGTGGTTTTGATTTGAATTTCCTTGATGGCTAATGATTTTGAACATTTTTTCATGTGTCTGTTAGCCATTTGTATGTCTTCATTGGAAAAGTGTCTGTTCATATCTTCTGCCCATTTTTTTATTTGTTTATTTGTTTCTTGTGTATTGAGTTTGAGAAGTTCTTTGTAGATCTTGGATACCAGTCCTTTATCTGTAGTGTCATTTGCAAATATATTCTCCCATTCCGTGGGCTGCCTCTTGGTTTTTCTGACTGTTTCCTTGGCTGTGCAGAAACTTTTAATCTTGATGAAGTCCCATAAATTCATTTTATCTTTTGTTTCTCTTACCGTTGGGGATGTATCATGAAAAAGGTTGCTTTGTAAAAGCCTTACATTTTGTACAACCCCTGCGAGAATCCCTCTACGTGGCTGGAATGGATGCTACCCGATTCATGATTGAATTCCTCAGTTGAATTTTGTTTTTTAATATAAGTAATTATTAAGGCAAGAGTAAAATAATACTGGAAATGCATCTCTTATTGAAATAGACTTTTTGCAAGGAGTTCACATATTTCTGGATAAATATTACTTATTGTTGGAATAAGGCTGGGTTCAGCCACAATTTTATATCAGTTTTTTATTTCTATAAATAGAATCATTAGAAACCATGTACCATAGGTAAGATGAGAATGGAAGGAGCTTTGTTAAAATAATGTCACCTAATTATTTGAGTTCCTTCTGAGTTACAAGCCAAAAATCACATAGTGATCCATCATCAAAAGTTATTTTTAATGACAACAAAATTAGAACCTCCTTCAGCTGTATTGAAAGCAAGGAACTAGCAACTGCCCAATTTGCAAAATGCCTTATTATTCAGTCATTAGAATCCTTCACCTTTGGTTGGTGCCCTGAAGGCACAACACCCCCACCCCCCAATGCTGTGGGTGAAAACCTGGATTAGGGGGGGTTGTTTGTTTGTTTTTTAAGATTTTATTTATTTATTTGAGAGGGAGAGAGCGCACACACAAATAAGAGCATAAGAGCAAGGAGGACTCAAGAGCGGGGGGAGGGAGAAGCAGACTACCCGCTGAGCTGTAAGCCTGACGCAGAACTCGATCCCAGGACCCTGGGATCATGACCTGAGCTGAAGGCAGACGCTTAACCAACTTAGCCACCCAGGTGCCCCTAAAAACCTGGGTATAGTGGCTTTTGTAACCATAAACAGGGGAGATGAGAAAGAAGATGGCCCTGGATTCCAGTATGTGTTCTCCAGATGGATTTTCCAAAAGAGCACAAGGAAAGTTTGAGGATCTGGACATCAGTTCTTGGAAGTATCTGTACCATTTATCCCTGCCCTCAAGTCTCTCCCAATCTAGTTAGGGAGGGAAGTTAGCAAATTGCAGATAGCAATTAGCAAAGTACAGAATATATGGAAGGGTTGGTGCATAGTAGTGCTGGAGGTGTTCAGAGTTTGTTCTGGCTCTGAGGGGCCAGGAAAGGCTTCATGGATGAGGTGGCATGTGAGCTGCTTTTCAGGTTCGGTAGGGTTCTGACAGAAGAGATAGGAGAGGAGACATTCTAGGTGGAGCATACTGGACAAACAGAGACTCAGAAACAAACAACCAAAGGGCATGTCTGGGGAATAAGAACAATGCAGTAGAAGCAGAGTGTAGGTGTAGGTAAAGTGTAGGAGAAAGGCTGAAGCCGTAGAATCATAAACTCTCAAGGGTAAAAATCTATGTTAAAGATCACATAATCCTGGGGCGTCACCTGGCTCAGGCAGAAAAGCATGCAACTCTTGATCTCAAGGCCGTGAGTTTGAGCCCTATGTTGGGTGTGGATATTACATAAAAATAAATAAGTAAAACTTAAAAAAAAAAAGATCGTGTAATCTTAATGAAATAAATTGAAGATGACATAAACAAATGGGAAGATATTCCATGTTCATGGATTGGAAGAACCAATATTGTTAAAATGTCCATACCACCCAAAACAATCTACAGATTTAATGCAATCCTTATTAAAATACCAACAACATTTTTCACAGAACTAGAACAAATAATACTAAAAATTGGGGCGCCTGGGTGGCGCAGTCGTTAAGCGTCTGCCTTCGGCTCAGGGTGTGATCCCGGCGTTCTGGGATTGAGCCCCACATCAGGCTCCTCTGCTGGGAGCCTGCTTCTTCCCCTCCCACTCCCCCTGCTTGTGTTCCCTCTCTCACTGGCTGTCTCCCTCTGTCAAATAAATAAATAAAATCTTTAAAATAAAAATAAAAATAAATAAAAATAAAAATTGTATGGAACCACAGAAGACCCTGAATAACCAAAGCAATCTTGAGAAAGAAGAACAAAGCTGGAGGTGTCACAATCCCAACATGTACTACAAAGTTGTAGTAATCAAACACTATGGTACTCACAAAAATAGACACATAGATCAACAAGAAGAGAGTAACGAGCCCAGAAATAAACCCACACTTATATGGTCAATTAATCTATGACAAAGGAGGCAAGAATATACAATGGGGAAAAGAGAGTCTCTTCAACAAATGGTGCTGGGAAAATTGGACAGCTACATGCACAAGAATGAAACTGGACCGCTTTCTTAGACTAATCACAAAAATAAACTCAACATGGATTATGACCTAAATGTAAGACCTGAAACCATAAAACTCCTCGAAGAAAATATAGACAGTAATTTCTTTGCCGTCAGCCATAGAAAAAATTTTTCTAGATACGTATGTCTCCTGAGGCAAGGGAAACAAAAGCAAAATTAAACTATTGGGATTACACCAAAATAAAAAGCTTTTACAGAGTGAAGGAAACCATCAACAAAACAAAAAGTCAACCTACTGAATGGGGGAAGATATTTGCAAATGATATATCTGACAAGGGGCTAATATCCAAAATTTATAAAGAACTTATACAACCCAACACCAAAAAATCAAATAATCCAATTAAAAATGGCAGAGGACCAAATAGACATTTTTCCAAAGAAGGCATACAGATGGTCAACAGACACATGAAAAGATGCCCCACATCACTCGTCATCAGGGAAATGCAAATGACATCACAACGACTTAGCACCTTACACCTGTTGGAATGGCTAAAATTAAAAAGACAAGAAATAACAAGTGTTGATGAGGATGTGGAGGAAAAGGAACTCTTGTGTCCTGTAGGTGGGGATGTAAATTGGCGTAGCCACTGTGGAAAACAGGTTCCTCAAAAAATTATAAACGGAATCACCATATGTGGCAATAATTCCACTAGTGGGTATTTACCTGAAGAATACAAAAACGTGAATTTGAAAGGAGATATCATGTCTACGTTCATTGCAGCAGTATTCTCAAGAGCCAAGACATGGGAGCAGCCCAAGTGCTCATCCACAGATGAATGGGTAAAGAAGATAAAGAAATCCAAACAAAATGGATTGAGCTAGAGGGTATAATGCTAAGTGAAATAAATCAGAGACAGACAGTACCATATAATTTCATTCATATGTGGAATTTAAGAAACAAAACAAACAAACAAAGAAAAAAGGGACAAACAAAAAAACCAGCCTCTTAAATACAGAGAAACAAATTCATGGTTGCTAGAGGGGAGGTGCGTAGGGGGAAGGGAGAAATAGGTAAAGGGGATCAAGGGCCCTGAGTAATTTATAGAATTGTTGAATTATTATATTGTATACCTGAAACTAATAGAACATTACATGTTATTATACTTCAGTAAATAAATAAACAAATAAATAAATATCACCTAATCCAGTCTCCACTGATGCCATCACAACTCTGCCAAAATCCAATCGGTGCTCAAATGTATCTGGTCATAGGGACACCCCTGTCTGATAGAAATATAACGCAGGCCATGTATATAATTAAAATTTTTCTGTTAAATACCCAAAAAAGTCAAAAGGAACAGGTGAAATTAATTTTAATGATGTTTTAGTTAATTCAACATATTCAAAGTATCGTCCTTTTAATAAGTAATCAATACAAAAAGCGGTTGAAGAGATATTTACATTCTTTTTTTGTATTAAAGCATCCCAACTCAAACCCAGCCGCAATTCATGTACTCACTGGCCCCATGTGGCTAATGAATGAAACACAGATCTAAAGGGAACCCATTACATCCTCAGATGACTCTGGTAAGTGAGAAAGTTTCCCCCTGGACGGTAGAAATGCTGGCTCGATTTCTTCTTTAAACATCTGCGTCTTCCAACTTGTTTACTGTGGACGTGCATGAATACAGAATCAGGATAGGAGTAAGTGCCAGGTCTACAAATGCTCATATGAGGGGCACCCAATCCTGGACTTGCAGGTCAGGGGAAGGTTTCAGGAGGAGAATACAATGGAATGAACATAATTAATGGTAAAAACAGATTTGATTATCTTCAGTTTATAATTATTCTTTAAACTGTACTTATCTGCTTGATGTACTGTTCTGTGAATGTATATTTCACAATTTCAAAACATAGGTCTAATACTTTTCATTTAAAAAAAAAAAAAGTCTATTCCCCAGTAGCAACAAGCAAGGATCCAGCATCCAGATTTTGGGTTCTAAAAAATATTCTCCAATAAAAAGAACCAGGGATCTTTGGAGAAGCTGATTTTAGCCTTTAGGATTTTATCCTGTGGCAGTGGGGAACCACTGAAGGGCTGGGTCAGAGAAAAGGCAAGATGAGCCCAGAGCGTGTTGTAGTGCCAGAGCTCGAAAAACAAAGGGGGCATGGCAAAGGGACATAGGAGTCAACCTGAAAGAACACCCAATGGCCCAAGCTGGGACAATTGGAGTAATAAAATAAATAACATAGTATTGGATTATAACCCAAAGTATGAAATAAATATATATGAGTTGAGTCCATATTGATATAAATAAATAATTGAATAAATGAATAAGGAAGAAGAGACGGATCTTAAAAGAAGAATTCCAAATAATTTATGTAGTCGTTCCCCCTTCCGGAAAGTAGAGCTTAATCCCACTCTCTACCTCTTGAGTGTGGGCTGGACTTGGTGACTTGCTTAAGAATAGAGTATGGAAACCTGGCAAATATCACGGAGTGACCCACGTTAACGTCACCAGTAATAAGTGACGTGGGCAGCACATGCCCCCGATTTGATGTGAGAAGGCACTTCACCTCTGTGCTATTCTTCCCGTAAACCCATAATCCTTGTCTAGCCCTGAGGAAAACATCAGATAAACCCAAATTGAGGACATTCTGCCAAAGATGTGATCAGTTCTCCTGAGGACTCTCCAGGTCATAGGGACAGGAAAGACAGAAGCTGTCCCAGACCTGAGGAGACTGCGGAGACGTGAGGACCAAACGGGGTGTAGTGTCCTAGACGGGAGCTTGGACCAGAAAAAAGACATTTGTGGGCAAGCAAGTGAAATCTGAAAACGTCTGGCGTTTAGCTAATGAAATATATCGATGCTGAGTTCTTAGTTTTGACAAATGCACCTTGGTAATGTCAGAAGTTAATAGTAGGGGAAGCACACGGAAACTCTCTTGACCATGTATGTACCTTTTCTTTAAATCTAAAAGTAAAGGAAAAGTTTGTTTTCATATATCCTACGTATGATGTGTTTATATACATATATATACACACACACATATATACATATATATACACACATATATATGAAATGGGGGAAAGGGATCAGAAAAAAAAAGGAGGTCTCGCTTCTTCCAAGCAGAGAGTCTTGTAGGAAGCATGGGAGGGGGGTAGGCTGGGTTCTCGTTGAGTCTTTAGGACTTTATCCTGTGGCAGGGGGAACCACAGAAGCCTATTGAGCAAGGGTGTGGCTGATTACATAATGACTCAGCCAAGTTCACACTGTTCAGCTTCCTGAGGCCCCTCCCCTCCTATGCCGCTTCCTTCCACGTGCTCTTCCTTCTTTGCCTGCAGAGGCCAAGCTCTGACAAGAATCTCAGTCATTAGCACAGAGGTGATCACCTCCATGGCGCACCCTGCCACCCCCACTCTGGGCTCGTTCAGTGGTCCTTAGAGGCTTGGCATTTAGAATCTCAACATTGACACACCTGATAAGGGCTGGAGCCTCCCACCCAGCATGGAGACCCCCCCCCCGCAGGGTGGAGCTTCATCATATAAATCACCAAGCTCCAGGTTGAGTCATTTTTTCCACCACACCCCCTCTGCTCACTCCTGACTCCCAGAGTGAAATGAAACCAGTCCATTGGTAGGGACAGGGGACTCAGGGACAGAAGAGGGACCTAAAGACTGAACCGAGGATATCGCGTCATCAGAAGTGTCCGTTATCAGTCTCTCTTCAACAGGCTTGCTTGGAAACACAAATAAGTCCAGGTCAGAAGCTGGGGGAGGAAAAGAGAGGAGAGGAAAATGAGGTGAAGGAAGATATATATTGGTGTACACTTTTCCCTCCAGCAGTCGTAGCCATGGGAGTTCAATCCTAGAATTATCAGATTCTCACCTCACCTCTGTTAAACCAATTTCCACCATCCTGTATCTTTTAGTCCCTCCATGGAAAAAGAAAACAAAAGGTTGAAGTTATTGAAGAATCTGTTCTGTGCCAGGCGCTATGCATAAGTTCAGTTAGTTCTCTGTATTAGCATACCCATTTTATAGATGAGAAAGCTGAGGCTCAGAGAAGGTGAGTGACATGCCAAGGTCATGCAGCTGGTAAGTGGCAGAGTTGGGAGGAAGCAAAACCAGTTTCTGACCTCAATCCCTGCCATGGCTAGAGTGGCCACCGCATACAGGGAACCTCTCACCTCTAAGCCTTGCCCTTCTTTCTGCCCAGAAGGGTGTCCCGCTGCTCCCCATATCACTCCCTCTCTTTGTTCATAGTCTGCATAAAAGTCAGAGAGGCCTTTCTTTATCACCCCATCCAAACCGCAGCCTCCATCACCCACATCCCCTTACTCTGTGTCATTCATGGCACCTTAACATACTTATTTCTCTGCTTCTTGCCAGTCTCCACCCACTAGAACATAAACTCCATGAGGACAAGGACCTGGTCTGTTTGGTTCACCACTGTACTCCTGGTGTCTGATACACAGTAGGTCCCTAATGTATTGAATGAATAAAAAGAAGAAATTCTGCTTCCTTCTACTAAGAGTACTTGACCCCCTATTCCCCATCAGCTGCTAAATCCTCTTGCCCTTTGAAGCCCCTCCCCTCTGGTCTCCCTTCAGGGACCACTTCTTCCTCTTCTTCTCCAGCCCAGGGATAGAGACACAGTCACCCACGCAGCTGCTCCAAGCCAGAAACCAGAAATCATCCTGAACTCCTTTCTGCCTGACTCCCCCCAGCACACCCCCAGTTTCCAATCAATCACCAACTCCAGTCCATTCTGCCTCTTAAATTGTCTCCCAAATCTGCCATGTCTCCCAATCCCTGCAATTCTCCCTCCACCAGGCAGCCCTCCATTCTTGCCTGGGCACTGCCTCAGCCTCCTCGCCAATCTTTGCCTCCAGTTTGGCCCCTGCCATTGAGTCTTCACATTGCAATCAGAGTGATTAGTCTAAGCTCAAATTGCCTGGGTAAACATCGCATTGATTTCTCAGCGGCCCGAAATAAAGTTTAAGATCTTAATGTGGCTTACAAGGCCCTGCCCCATCTGGCCACAGCCTCACTTCTAATGCATTCCGCTGCCGCCTGGTTGAACTACTTCCAGTTCCCTAAATGTGCTCCTATTTCTTTTGCCTGGGAGCTCTGGCCAACTCCTGCTCCTCCTACAGGTCTCAGCCTAGACGCCGCTTTCTCCAGGAAGCCCTCCCCAACCCCTTCTGCCCCATCAGGTTGGTTCACGAATCATTAGTGTATAGCATCAGGGCTTTCTCCCCACCCAAAGGGGTCCCAGTGGTCAACTGGTCCAATTTCACACCCTCTTCCCCTGCATCCTTAACCGGTGGCCCTGCTTGAAGAATCTCCACTGACTCCCCAATATTTCTCACCTTTCAACACCCATCTCAAGTACAGACTTATCCAGAAAACCTCCTGGGAGTGAAAAGAAGGGTGTATCTGAGTCACGATGCCCCTAGCTCACATCCCACCTTTGCTACTTTCCAGTGCAACCTGGGGTATGTTCCATTGCCTCCAAGAGCCTCAGTTCCCTCTGTAAAAAGGAGATGACAACATTAATTTCCACCTCACAGTTGTTATAAGTAAAATTACAGATGTTAAAGGACAGTGTAAACACTGAAGTGTTATGTAGACATGAGGATGATTATTATCTTCCCTGGCTCTGTGCTCCCGCAGCACTCTCAGGCCATGACCCTCCATTTTGCACTTAATTATACCCTGTCTCCAATGATCTGTTCTCGCTTCTGTGTGGTAGCCTGCTGTTTACCACCGCTGTGGAGGCCTGCTGGGATCACATCTTCTACACCCCTTCTGCATCCCCCAGAGTTCAGATATCAGTCCCAAGCAAATAGAAGGTGTATGTTATTACTGTGATTATAACCAACTACCATTTACTGATAACCTAGTATGCACTAAGTACTTTATGTATTATTTCTAATGCTCAAAACTACCCAAGAGATAGATATTTTTTTATCTCCACTGAGCAAACTGAGGCTCAGAAAAATTAAATAACTTGCTCAAGTTCACAGAACTGTTATGATCTTGTAGGTAAAAACCTTGAGAATCTTTCTCGCACTGTCCCCCACTTGATGTTAAGAGGCTCATGGATTTCCACCTGTTGCCTGTTTGCTTGGTCATCAGTTGAGCTGTGCCTAGAGAAAGAAAAAAAAAGTTCAAACTGGGGGCTTGGCAGAGGAGGGGGGTGCCATGCCCTGGACCAGACACAGGGACAGACTTTTGACATGTAAGTTAGGTAGGGCTCCATCAAGAGCAGAGTCACAAAGCTTGTTCCTGTGGATGGAGGGTCTGAGAGGTGGTTGGGAAAAGCCCGGGGACACCTAGCAGTGTCAGCACTGAACTGCTTGCCCAAGTCTGTGAGGAGGGTACACTGAAGTGCGATCTCACGGCCAAATTAGGCACAGGAAGGGAGTGGTCCACTCAAAGGAGTTTCCATCCTCCTTGGCCAAGGATTGATCCAGGAGGAGGAGATGCAGGGTTCATAATGCACCACTAGGTGGCACTGTGCAAGGAAGGGACAAAAACTACTCAATTAGAAACTTTTTAAAAGATTTAATTAATTAATTAATTAATTAATTTATTTACTTATTTATTTGGGAGAAAGAGCATGAGCGGGGTGGGGGGCGGTTAGAGGGAGAGAAGCAGACTCCCTGCTGAGCAGGGAACCCAACATGGGTTCGATCCTAGGACCCCAAGATTATGACCTGAGCTGAAGTCCCACACTTAACAGACTGAGCCACCCAGGCGCCCCTAGAACCTTTTAACATGAGTAATTAGAAGGGATTTTAAAGCAAGCAAAAATAAAGTAAAAGCCTTCTTTTACAGAAGAGATGTGAGGCCCAGAGAAATTTGCCAAGTTGCCCAGTTTCTTGGGCCTGACACCACTACCAGAGACCTACGTGTGTCTCTTTCTAAGCTCTGTGCACTTCGCCTTCAATGCTCACGAAATCACATCTAGGTGCCCATCTACTCACAGTGTGATCTTAAGTCACTGACGTTTTTTTGAGCCTCAGTCTTCCTGTCCATTGAACAAAAGATTTGTCCGGGCCTGGGATGTCCAATATGGTAGCCACTCGCCACATGTGGCTGTTTAAATTTAAATTAATTAAAACTAACTACAATTTTGGGCACCCTGGTGGCTCAGTCTGTTGAGTGTCCGACTCTTGATTTTGGCTCAGGTCATGATCTCAGGGTCATGAGATTGAACCCCACATCCAGCTCCACGCTCAGTAGGCAGTCTGCTTGAGATTCTCTCTCCCTCTCTCTCTACGCCTCACCCCCCACTCTCTCTGTCTCTCTTTCAAATAAATAAATCTAAAAAAAAATGGCCTTTAAAAAAAAAACTAATTACAATTTAAAATTCCATCCGCAGTCATACTAGTCAGCCTTTCAAGTTCTCAATAGACAGTTGTGGGTAGGGGCTATCGTATTTGACAGCACAGATACAGAACATCTCCATTGTCACGCATACTTCTTCTTTTTTTTTTTTTTTAAAGATTTTATTTATTTATTTGACATAGAGACAGCCAGCGAGAGAGGGAACACAAGCAGGGGGAGTGGGAGAGGAAGAAGCAGGCTCCCAGCGGAGGAGCCTGATATGGGGCTCGATCCCAGAATGCTGGGATCACGCCCTGAGCCGAAGGCAGACGCTTAAGGACTGCGCTACCCAGGCGCCCCGTCACAGATACTTCTAACAGCATTGACTGGTAAGCTGGGGTCCTTCCAGCTTCAGTATCTATGGATCCTCTTCGAGAGCACTGGAGAGTATAAGACTAAATGCATAAGGCTTCCCAGCTCTCAGCCTGAGTTTTTAACCGCACACAAGCCCTGGGAGATACAGAAGAGAATAAGATGGGTAAAAATCCAGCCTTCGTGGGGCAGACATTCTAACGCGCCTAAGGTACTGAGTCCAAACACCACAGCTCCTGCAATAAAAATATACTGTCTTCAACTTGAAGGTGTCTAGTTTATCTAGTTAAAATCCAGTTTCTGGATCAGTAGGTCTGGGGTGGAGCCTATGAACTTGCATTTCTAACAAACTCCTGGGTGATGCCGTTGTTTCTCGTCC
Source organism: Ursus maritimus (assembly GCF_017311325.1). Taxonomy (NCBI): domain Eukaryota; kingdom Metazoa; phylum Chordata; class Mammalia; order Carnivora; family Ursidae; genus Ursus; species Ursus maritimus. Next base: position 20,140,693 of record NW_024425786.1, read on the forward strand.
CAGAGCACATTTTAAGTACCAAAGAGTTGGAGAATTTTGTGGCAAGACAAAATGGGTGTGTGTGATTCAAGTAAAATACTGTGCTTACATTGTGGATCTTCCTGGAAAGCCTGGGTTCAAATCTTACTCCCGGGTGGCCTATTCTTCCTGATCCTCAAAACTCGGTTAGAAAGGCTCTCCTGGGGGCACCTGGGTGGCACAGCGGTTAAGCGTCTGCCTTCGGCTCAGGGCGTGATCCCGGCATTACGGGATCGAGCCCCACATCAGGCTCCTCCGCTATGAGCCTGCTTCTTCCTCTCCCACTTCCCCTGCTTGTGTTCCCTCTCTCGCTGGCTGTCTCTCTCTCTGTCAAATAAATAAACAAAATCTTTAAAAAAAAAAAAAAAAGAAAGGCTCTCCTGGTCCTGTACCCTTCCTCACACTTCCGTAGCCTGGCACTGTTCATGCTACATTGCCTTTCCTTTAAAATCTTTGTCTCAGGAGCACCTGGATGGCGCAGTCGGTTAAGTGTCTAACTCTTGGTTTCAGCTCAGATCATGGTCTCAGGGTCTTGAGATCAAGTCCCATGTCGGGCTCTGCGCTCAGTGTGGAGTCCTCTTGAGATTCTCTCTCTCTCTCCCCCTGCCCCTCCTGCTCGTGCTCGCTCTCTCTCAAATAAATAAAGAAATCTAAAAAAAAAAAAAAAAAACAAAAAACCTTTGTCTCAGCCTCCCTCCTGAAGCTGCAACTTGTCGTCAGTCTCATTCAGTTCTATACCCATTAATTCCCTCGGCAAGTACCGAGAGCACCCTGTGTGCAGGGATCCATCAGGCTAGCTGCTGGAGATCCTGCGGGCAGATGGTCCCGGCCTTCAGAGGACTCACAGCAAAAGCTGACAGTGAAAAAAATCATGGCAGATGGGGTAAGTGTCGCAAAAGAGGAAGTAGAAGATGCCATGGGAGATTATGACCAGGGACCCACCCTAGTTTTGCTCGGGGGAAGGCCTTCTCGAAGAAGAGGCATTTCATCTGAGAGCTGAAGAAGAAGTACGAGTTAGCCAGGCAAACAGAGGAGGTATCCTAGTTACTATGGGCGCGTATCAAATTCGCCCAAACCTTATTGGCATAGAATAACCACGGGACGGAAAATATGGCCGTGGCCAGTGTCGAAAACACACTCTGCCCCGGTGAGAGGAGGGTAACAGCGTAGAGAATGCTTGAGCAAAAATCTTCCAGGGGGAGAAGGTTGAGTCCCCATCTGAGGACATAAACACAACCTAGGAAGACTGGCACGTAGCCAAGAGAAAGAGACCGGTATAAAATGAGACTTAAGAGGTCAAAACCCCCAAATCCTCACCCTTGCCCTTGAGGAGTCTGTCATCTTAACAGCTGTTGTACCTGCCTTGTGTTTCAGAATTTACAATCAACAAAGCAGAGCCTGAGTTATTTCCTCAATTATTTTATTTCATTTTATTGTTTTATTTTTTATTTTTTATTTTTTAAAGATTTTATTTATTTATTTGACAGGATAGAGACAGCCAGCGAGAGAGGGAACACAGCAGGGGGAGTGGGAGAGGAAGAAGCAGGCTCCTAGCGGAGGAGCCTGATGTGGGGCTCGATCCCAGAACGCCGGGATCACGCCCCGAGCCGAAGGCAGACGCTTAAGGACTAAGCCACCCAGGCGCCCCTAGAGCAGTGTTTTTCAAGTTGCAGGTCTTTACCCATTAGTGGGTCATGAAATCAATTTAGTGAGCTCTTATCAGCATTTTAATTTTTAAAATGAGATAGAAAACACCACGTATGGGCACCTGGTTGACTTAGTTAAGTGTCTGCCTTAGGCTCAGGTCATGATCCCAGGGTCCTGGGTTTGAGGCCTGAGTTGGGCTCCCTGCTCAGTGGGGAGCCTGCTTCTCCCTCTCCCTCTGCCCCTCCCCCCTGCTCGTGCTCTCTCTCGCTCTCTCACTTTCTCTCTAATAAATAAATAAAATATTAAAAAAAAAACAAAACACCATCTATATCCTGAATAGGGAGCCAGAATATTGGTTTGTGAAACTCCTTCAATTATACTTCTGTGCATATGGGTGGATCCCGGGTCATGATGTAAAAGTTCCCTTTGTGAGACCTTAAGGAGTTTGAAAGCCATCTACCAGTGGAAGATCTCAGACTTTTAGGTTTCAGGACTACTTCACAATCTTAAAAATTATTGAGAACCTCAAAATTATTTGTTTTTTTGCGGGTTATAGCTATTGATACTTACCATGAGAAATTAAACAGAAAATTTTATTTTATTTTTTAAGATTTTTTATTTATTTATTTGACAGAGAGAGAAACAGCCAGCGAGAGAGGGAACACAAGCGGGGGAGTGGGAGAGGAAGAAGCAGGCTCCCAGCAGAGAAGCCTGATGTGGGGCTCGATCCCAGGACCCCAGGATCACGCCATGAGCCAAAGGCAGACGCTTAACGACTGAGCCACCCAGGCGCCCCTCAAAAAGGGTTTCTAATCCTCTCCATTAAACTTCAACTTCCTTAGGGGCACCTGGGTGGCTCAGTCGGTTAAGCGTCTGGCTCTTGATTTCAGCCTGGGTCATAATCTCAGGATCCTGGGATTGAGCCCTGCGCTGGGCTTCAGCGGGGAGTCTGCTTGGGATTCTCTCTCTCCCTCTCCCTCTGCTCCTCCCCGCCCCATTCTCTTTGTCTCTCTCAAATAAATAAATAAATCTTAAAAAACAAAACAAAACGACACACACACAAAACACAAGAACCCAAAAAACTCCTCAACTTCCCTATCCAAACTGGTCCTCTGGGAGATCTAACCTCAGATAGTCTCCTCATTTGTCTGCCAAACGGTTCTACTGCCAGGCCTTTGCTTGTACTGTTGACCATCAGCTAAAATTCTGAAATTGAATATTACATCATGTACATCCCATATTTATTCAATATGTAAATGCCTTATATTGTCTCACAAGAAATTGGTTTGGAAAGTTACATGAAATCAATGCCATTACAACACTGTTTAAACTAGCAAAAGACACTGGAAGTACCCTAATTTGTTATCTGTATACGTATGGTGGTTAAACAACATCCTTACTACATCTTTATGTCATCTTTACTCAGTGGTCTGTTATACAGCTGTTAGATGATAGATATGTCAGTCTGACTAAATTTTTTTTTTAAGATTTTATTTATTTATTTGACAGAGAGAGACAGCCAGCGAGAGAGGGAACACAAGCAGGGGGAGTGGGAGAGGAAGAAGCAGGCTCATAGCGGAGGAGCCCGATGTGGGGCTCGATCCCATAACGCCGGGATCACGCCCTGAGCTGAAGGCAGACGATTAACCGCTGTGCCACCCAGGCGCCCCAGTCTGACTAAATTTTAAGTGGACTCACACAGCATGCCTGGCTTCTTCTATGGTGTTATGTTTATAAGATTCTTCTAGGTTGTTGCTTGTGGCAATAGCTTCCTGCTTCTCCTTGCTATATGGTATTCCACTGTATGAATACATCACAATTTATCTACCTATTTACTGATCTATTTTACTATTGATGACTATTGGGTTGTTTTCAGGTTTGGGTTGCTACGATTTTACCGGCTGTCAGGAATATTCTTGTGCATATCTTCTTCTACATATGAACATAACATATGCTCACAGTCTAGCTAGGGTGAAGGATATGCATGTATGTTCTGATTTACTTTATACTGTCAAATGGATTTCCCAAGTGGTTGTACCATTTTACATTCCTACCAGTAATAAATAAGAGTTCCGGTTGCTTCACACCTCCCAAAACTTGGTAATGTCGATCTTTGGTTTTAAACATTTTTGTGGGTAAGTATTGAGATCTCATGTAGTTTTAATTTGCAACCTCATGACTGAGGCTGAGCAATTTTTCATATGTTTAATGGCCATATGAATTTCCTCTTCCTGTATGTGCCTATTCAAGCATCTTGTCCATTTTTATCTTGCCCTTTATTTTATTAAGTTTACTTATTTATTTTTAAGTAATCTCTACATCCAACGTGGGGCTTGAACTCATGACCCCAAGATCAAGAGTCTCATGCTCCTCTGACTGAGCCAGCCACATACCACCATCTTGCCCTTTATTTTTGAAGACATCTGTCTTTACTGATTTGTAGTAATTCTTCTGTGTGTGTGTGTATGACTTGTAGTAATTCCTTATATGTTCTGAACATCAGCTCTTTTCATTTATATATGTTGCAACTATCTTCTCCCCTTTCTCCCTGTTTTATTATAGCAGTATGCAAAGTTGCCCATCCTTCTCCATCTTTGTCAGCATCAAAATGCGATTTAAAAAAATGTGTCAAAAAGCATCTCTCTCTGTTTTTCAATTAACAGACTTTATTATTTAGAATCATTTAAGCTTTATATAAAACTGGGTAGATAGTACAGAGAGGCCCATATGTCCCCTTTCTACCCTTTCCAACAGCTTCTCCTATTATCAATATTTTGTATTAATATAGTACATTTATTACAGTTGAACCAATATTGTTATATTAACTAAAGTCCATAGTGAACACTGGGGTTCACTGTTTGTGTTGTATACAGAAATATGGATTTTGATAAATACATAATGTAATAGCCACCATTACAGAATCACATAGAACAGTCTTACTGTCCCCCAAATCCTCTTTCCATCCCTCCCTTTCTAATTCCTCCCCAAACCCCTGGAAAACACTGATCTTTTTATTAGCTCTATAATTTTGCTTTTTCCAGAATATCATATAGTTGGAATCATATAATATATAGCCTTTTCAGATTGGCTTCCTTCAATAAGTGATATGCATTTAAGTTTCCACCATATTGTTTGTGGCTTGATCGCTCATCTTGTTTCATTTTTTTTTAATCACACATTTTTTTTTTAAAGATTTTATTTATTTATTCGACAGAGATAGAGACAGCCAGCGAGAGAGGGAACACAAGCAGGGGGAGTGGGAGAGGAAGAAGCAGGCTCATAGCGGAGGAGCCTGATATGGGGCTCGATCCCACAACGCCGGGACCACGCCCTGAGCCGAAGGCAGACGCTTAACCGCTGTGCCACCCAGGCGCCCCTAATCACACATTTTTAATTTTTGTTTTTATTTTAAATTCTGGTATAGTTAACAAACAGTGGTATATTAGTTCCAGGTGTGCAGTACAGTGATTCAACAATTCTATACGTTACTCAGTGCTCATGATGATGAGTATACTCTTAATCCCCTTCACCTGTCTCACCCATCCCCCCAGGCACCCTCCCTCTGGTAACCAGCACTTTGTTCTCCATATTTAAGAGTCTTTAAAAAAAAGAGTCTACTTTTTTGTTTGTTTTTTCTTAAATTCCACATATGAGTGAAATCACATGGATGTATTGTGTACAACAATATGGGTTTTGATACATGTATCCATATGTATATGTATCCACATATATCTATATATGTATACATATATAGATATATATGGCTATATATGGATATATATAGCCATATATGCACAAAGGAATATAACTCAGTCATAAAAAGGAATGAAATCCTGTCATTTGCAACAACATGGACAGATCTAGAAGATATAATGCTAAGTGAAATAAGTCAAAGACAAATACTGCATGATATATGGTCTATATATGGATATATATATATACACACATACATACACACACACATACCACATCTTCCTCGACCATTTATTTATAGATGGACATTTGGGTTGCTTCCATATTTTGTGACAGCTCATTTCTTTTTATTATTGATTAATATTCCATTGTGTGGATGTACCATGGCTTATTTATCTACTCACTATTTGAAGGCCATTTTGGTTGCTTCAGTTTTTGGCAGTTATGAATAAAACTTCTGTAAATATCTATGTGAAGGTTTTTGTGTAGACATAAGTTTCAACTCATTTGGGTGAATACCTAGGAGTGCAATCACAGGATCATATGGTAAGACTATGTTTAGCTTTCTAATAAACTGCCAGGCTGTCTTCCAAAGTGGCTGTGCCATTTTACATTCCCACCAGCAATGAATGAAAGTTACTATTGCTCTAGCCAAGAATACTTTATCCAGCTAAGATGCCATTCAAAATAGAAGGAGAGATAAAAAGCTTCCAGGACAAACAGAAACTAAAAAGAATTTGTGATCACTAAACCAGCCCTAAAGAAATATTAAAAGGGATCCTTTAAGTGAAGAGAGAGCCCAAGAGTAATATAGACCAGAAAGGAATACAGACAATATACAGAAACAGTGACCTTACAGGTAATACAATGACACTAAATTCACATCTTTCAGTAGTTACTCTGAATGTAAATGGGCTAAATGCCCCCAATCAAAAGACACAGGGTATCAGATTGGGTAAAAAAGCAAGATCCATCGATATGCTGTCTGCAAGAGACTCATTTTAGACCCAAATACACCTCCAGATTTAAAGTGAGGGGGTGGAAAACCATTTATCTTGCTACTGGACCTCAAAAGAAACTGGTGTGGAAATCCTTATATCCAACAAATTATATTTTAAACCAAAGGCTGTAATAAGAGATGAGGAAGACACTATATCATAATTAAAAGGTCTAGCCAACAAAAAGATCTAACAATTGTAAATATTTATGCTTCTAACATGGGAGCAGCCAATTCTATAAACCAACTAATAACAAAATTAAAGAAACACACAGATAATAATACAATAATAGTAGGGGACTTTAACACCCCACTCACAGCAATGGACAGATCACCTAAGCAGAAGATCAACAAGGAAACAAGGGCTTTGAATGACACACCAGACCAGATGGACTTCACCGATATATTTAGAGCATTCCATCCTAAAGCAATAGAATACACATTCTTCTCAAGTGCACATGGAACATTCTCCAGAATAGATCACATACTGGGTCACAAATCAGGTCTCAACTGGTACCAAAAGATTGGAATCATTCCCTGCTTATTTTTGGACCACACTGCTTTGAAACTGAAATCAATCACAAGAGGAAATTTGGAAAGAACTCAAATACATGGAGGCTAAAGAGCATCCTACTAAAGAATGAATGGGTCAACAAGGAAATTAAGAATTTAAAAAATTCGTGGAAACAAATGAAAAGAAAACACAACTGTTCAAAACCTTTGGGATGCAGCAAAGGTAGTCCTAAGAGAGAAGTATATAGCAATACAAACTTTTCTCAAGAAACAAGAAAAGTCTCAAATACACAACCTAACCTTACACCTAAAGGAGCTGGAGAAAGAAAAGCAAATAAAGCGTAAACCCAGCAGAAGAAGAGAATTAATAAAGATTAGAGAAGAAATCAATGAAATACAAAAGAACAGTAGAACAGACCAAAGAAACTAGGAGCTGGTTCTTTGAAAGAATTAATAAGATTGATAAACCCCCGGCCAAACTTATCAAAGAGAAAAGGGAAAGGACCCAAATAAATAAAATTATTAATAAAAGAGGAGAGATCACAACCAAAACCAAATACAAACAATTCTAAGAACATACTAAGATCAACTATTTGCCAACAAATTAGGCAATTGGAAGAAATGGATGCATTCCTAGAGACATATAAACTACCAAAACTGAAACAGGAAGAAATAGAAAACCTGAACAGACCCATAACCATCAGGGAAATTGAAGCAGTAATCAAAAATCTCCCAAAAAACAAGAGTCCAGGGCCAGGGGAATTCTACCAAACATTTAAAGAATGTTTAAAGAAAAAAAATAGAAATGAAAGGAAAACTTCCAAAATCTTTCTGAGGCCAGCATTACCTTGATCTCAAACCAGATAAAGACCCCACCAAAAGGGAAAATTACAGTCCAATATCCCTGATGAACATGGATACAAAAATTCTCACCAAAATACTAGCCAATAGGATCCAACAGTAGATTAAAAGGATTATTCACCACGACCAAGTGGGATTTATTCCTGGGCTACAAGCATAGTTCAACATCCACAAATCAATCAATGTGATACACTATATAAATAAAAGAAAGGACAAGCACTATATGATCTTCTCGATAGATACAGAAAAAGCATTTGACAAAGTACAACATTCTTTCTTGATTAAAACTCTTCACAGTGTAGGGATAGAGGGAACATACCTCAATATCATAAAAGCCATATGTGAAAAGTCCAAAGCAAATATCCTTCTCTTTTTTTTTTTAAGATTTTATTTATTTATTCAACGGAAATAGAGACGGCCAGCGAGAGAGGAACACAAGCAGGGGGAGTGGGAGAGGGAGAAGCAGGCTCATAGCAGAAGAGCCTGATGTGGGGCTCGATCCTGCAGCGCCGGGATCACGCCCTGAGCCGAAGGCAGACGCTTAACCGCTGTGCCACCCAGGCGCCCCAGCAAATATCCTTCTCAATGGGGAAAAACTGAGAGCTTTTCCCTTAAGGGCAGGAATGTCCACTATCACTACTGTTGTTCAGCATAGTACTAGAAGAAAAAAAAACACATAGTACTAGAAGTCCTAGCCTCAGCAATCAGACAGCAAAAAGAAATAAAAGTCATCCAAACTGGCAAAGAAGAAGTAAAACTCACTCTTCACAGATGACATGATACTCTATGTGGAAAACTCAAAAGATTCCACCCCAAAATTGCTAGAACTCATACAGGAATTCAGTAAAGTGGCAGGATATAAAATCAATGCACAGAAATCAATTGTGTTTCTGTACAATAACGATGAGACAGAAGAAAGAAAAATTAAAGAGTCAATCCCATTTACAATTGCCCCCAAAACCATAACATACCAGGAATAAACCTAACCAAAGAGGCAAAGGATCTATACTCAGAAAACTATAGAACTCAAGAAAGAAATTGAGGAAGACACAAAGAAATGGAAAAACATTCCATGCTCATGGATTGGAGAACAAATATTATTAAAATGTCCATGCTACCTCAAGCAATCTATATATTCAATGCTATCCCTTTCAAAATACCATCAACTTTTTTCATAGAGCTGGAACAAATAATCCCAAAATTTGTATGGAACCAGAAAAGACCCCGCATAGCCAAAGGAATATTAAAAAAGAAAACCAAAGCTGGTGGTATCACAATTCCGGACTTCTCTATTACAAAGCTGTAATCATCAGGACAGTATGGTACTGGCACAAAAACAGACACATAGATCAACGAAATGAATAGAGAGCCCAGAAATGGACCTTCAACTCTATGGTCAACTAATCTTCAACAAAGCAGGAAAGAATAGCCAATGGAAAAAAAGACAATCTCTTCAACAAACGGTGTTGGGAAAAATTGGACAGCCACATGCAGAAGAATGAGACTGGACTATTTCCTTACACCATGCACAAAAATAAACTCAAAATGGATGAAAGACCTAAATGTGAGACAAAAATCCATCAAAATCCTAGAGGAGAACACAAGCAGCAACCTCTGTGATCTTGGCCACAGCAACTTCTTGCTAGACACATCTCCAAAGGCAAGGGAAACAAAGGCAAAAATGAACTACTGGGACTTCATCAAGATAAAAAGCTTTTGCACAGCAAAGGAAACAGTCAACAAAACTAAAAGACAACCGACAGAATGGGAGAAGTATTTGCAAATGACATATCAGAGAAAGGGCTCGTATCCAAAATCTATAAAAAGCTTACCAAACTCGACACCCAAAGAATAATAATAATAATCCAATAAAAATAATCCAATCAAGAAATGGACGGAACACGAGAGACACTTCTCCAAAGACATCCAAATGGCCAACAGACACGTGAAGAAGTGCCCAACATCACTCAGCATCAGGGAAATACAAATCAAAACCACAATGAGATACTACCTCACACCAGTCAGAATGGCTACAAGTAAGTCAGGAAACGACAGATGTTGGTTAGGATGCAGAGAAAGGGGAACCCTCCTGCACTGCTGGTGGGAAGGCAAGCTGGTGTAGCCACTCTGAAAAACAATATGGAGATTCCTGAAAAAGTTGAAAATAGAGCTACCCTATGACCCAGGAATTACACTACTGGTTATTTACCCTGAAGATACAAATATAGTGATGCGAAGGGGCACCTGCACCCCGATGTTTATAGCAGCAATGTCCACAATAGCCAATCTGTGGAAAGAGCCCAGATGTCCACTGACAGATGAATGGATCAAGAAGATGTGATATATATATATATATATATATATATATTTATATTTATATAATGGAATATTATGCAGCCATCAAAAAAAGAGAAATCTTGCCATTTGCAATGACAGTGGATGGAACTAGGAGGTATTACACTAAGTGAAATAAGTCAATCAGAGAAAGACAATTATCAATAATCTCACTCATGTGTAGAATTTAAGAAACAACGCAGAGGATCATAGGGGAAGAGAGGAGAAAAATAAAACAAGACGAAACCAGAGAGGGAGACAAACCATAAGAGACTCTTAATCATAGGAAACAAACTGAGGTTTGCTGGAGGGGAGGGGGCAAGGGGGATGGGGTACTGGATGATGGACATTAAAGAGGCCATGTGATGTAATGAGTACTGGGTATTATGTAAGAATGATGGGGGCACCTGGGTGGCTTAGTTGGTTAAGTGCCTGCCGTCAGCCGGTCATGATCTCGGGATCTTGGGATTGAGCCCTGCATCAGGCTCCCTGCCCACTGGGGAGTCTGCTTCTCCCTCTCCGTTTGCCCCTCCCCCTCACTTATCCTTTCTCTCTCTCCCTCTCTCTCAAATAAATAAATAAAATCTTTAAAAAAAAAAAAAGACTGCAGGAAGTAGCTATGATTGGTTATCGCCCTTCTTTCCTAGCAGCAGTTAGGGTTACCTCTTCAGAGGGGGGAATGATGAAGGATAATTGGAAGTCAGGCACAGAAGGACAAGCCGCCCCCCCCCCCAGGAAATCACCCTTAAAAGGATTTTATGCCACTCTGGAACGAACCCTCCTCCCTTTCCCATATGATAGGTCACAAAAACGTGATTGGGTGACAGGCACAGGGAGGGTTAATCAGATTAAAACAATCTGCCAACAAGCCCAATCTGCCAACAACCCCTAGAGGTAGAAACTCTGGTGGTAACCCCCTCAGGTCCCCTCCCTCCTTGGAAGCTTTGTACTATCACTTTGCTATCACTCAATTAACCTTGCTTTGCTGCCCACCAAATAAATTTATTTTATTTTATTTAAATAAAATAAATAAAATAAAAGACTAATGAATCACTGACCTCTACCTCTGAAGCTAACAATACATTCTGTGTTAACTAGTTGAATTTAGATAAAAAAAATAAAATTAAAAAAATCAACCAATTAGTTAACAAAAAAAAACTACTATTGCTCTACATCCTTGTCAGCATTTGGTATTGTCAGTTTTTTGGATTTTAGCCATTCTCATACGTTTGTAGTGATATCTCGCTGTTTCAAGTTGCAATTCTTTTTCTTTTTTCAAAGATTTTATTTATTTACTTGAGAGAGAGAGAGAGAAGCAGACTCCCCACTGAGCAGAGAGCCTGATGTGGTACTCGGTTCCAGGACCCTGAAATCATGACCCAAGCCAAAGGAAGATGCTTAACTGACTGAGCCACCCAGGCACCGGAGTTGCAATTCTCTAATGACATCTGGTGTTAAGCCTCTTGAAAGCATCTTTTCATATGCTTATTTGCTGCTTGTATATCTTCTTTGGTGAGATGTCCAGATCTTTGTCCATTTTTTAATTGGGTTGTTTGCTTTCTCCTTGAGTTTTAAGGGATCTTTATATAATTTTAATACAAGTCCATTAGCCGATAGGTGTTTTGCAAAAATTTTTTTCCCAGTCTGGGGCTTGTCTTTTCAACCTCTTAACGTTGTCTTTTGCAGAGCAGAAGTTTTTAATTTTAATGATGTCCAGGTTTTCATGTTTTTCTTTCATAGATCTAAAAACTCATCACCCCATTCAGGGTTACCTAAATGTTCTCCTTAGTTATCTTCAAGAAGTTTTATAGTTTTGGGGTGCCTGGGTGGCTCAGTCGTTAAGCGTCTGCCTTCAGCTCAGGGCGTGATCCCGGAGTTCTGGGATCGAGCCCCATGTCAGGCTCTTCCGCTGGGAGCCTGCTTCTTCCTCTCCCACTCCCCCTGCTTGTGTTCCCTCTCTCACTGGCTGTCTCTCTCTCTGTCAAATAAATAAATTTAAAAAATCTTTAAAAAAAAAAGAAGTTTTATAGTTTTATGCTTTACATTAAGTCTATGATCCATTATGAGTTAATTTTTGTGAAAGTTATAAGGGCAGTATCTAGATTCTTTTCTTTTCTTTTTTTAGTATGGGGACGTCCAGTTATTCCAGCACCATTTTTTGAGAATACCTCTTCTCCATTACATAGTCTTTGCTTCTTTGTCAACAATCAGTTGACTATGTTTGTATGGGTCTTTTTCAGGGTTCTCTATTCTCTTCCATTAATATATTTGTCTATGCTTTTGCCAATACCACGCTGTCTTGATTATTCTAGCTTTATCAAAAGTCTTGAGGTTGGGTAGTGTTAGTCCTCGAATTCATTGGTGTTTTAAAATTTGAATGTCACAATTTCAATGTGTTCTACATACATACTGCTAATTTCTATTTATAACTCTTGTCAAGTAGATGGTGGCATATGGTATACTCTATTTACAGAAGCATAAAGAGACTAAATAACCTGCTCATTCAAAAGGTAACAGAGTCTTAGCTGTTTAGTGCCTTGGTGCCCTAACCTGGTCCCTAGGGAAAGAAACTTGGTCTATCGTCTGCAAGGTTAACTATTCCCCATGTACATTACAACACTGGGATTATATTTGATCTATTTTTTTTTCCTGAGTTTGATTATGAGAAGTTATCTCCCTGATTTTGACGGACACTAGGAACACTGGCACTGCCAGGAGTCTAACCATACAGATCTGGGTGTGGCCCCTGGACTCTGAGTTATGCCCCAAACTCTCATCTTGGAAGGTTCTATAGCGGATATTCCTGGTGTGGCGAGCCCAATATCCATGCATTAATCTCTTGTCCTTAGCCTCCTCTTGCAGTACAGAGGCTGGAAATGCTAAATATTTGCTTTCCAGACTTTCCCAAACCTACCTTGCTGGTAGTGACAGTTCTGGCAGGTAAGATACAACCCTCTGTTGGCAGCTTCTAAAAAGCTTTTGCTTTCTTAATAAAAGGCATACTAGTGATGCTTCCCCCCCATCCCCCACCCCCCATTCTTCTTGCCTTTATCATAGACAGATGCTTGGTGCCGCAGCAGCCACTTTATTACTATAGTGATAAACCAAAACTAAAGATCCTGGAGCAGAAAAAAATAGAAATGAATTATGTTGAACAGCTGAACTAATTACAGCAATCAACCACCTCAAGACCTCTTGTTAATGTGAGAAATCTCACCCTCCGTGCGTTAAAGCCACTGCTGGTTAGGTCATACGTTACTTGCAACTGAAAACAGTCTCAATCTGCTAACTCTTCTAATGGGACTATCCTTGTGTAGACATTTTTGGAATGCTTCTTTTGGAAATGCTATACGATTCCTTGACATATTCTCTTGAATGTCCTCACTAGTGTCAATCTTTGTCCCCCCGTTTTTTTTTTTGTTGTTTTTTTTTTGGCTGTATCAGAAGGAAATGGATACATTTTGTTTAGGAAAAAGAAAAGACTCACTAGGGACATGAGAGCTGTATTCAACACCTGAAGCTTTTTTAAGAGGAAAAGGATTATTATGACTGCCACTCTTGCTACCCCTCACCAAACTGGCCTAGGCCTTTACAGTTTACACAAATACCACCTCATTTAATATACAAAATCTATGTTGTTAAGGGGAACGGAGTTGAGACAAATAAGAACTTTGTTATTAAGGGCTGCCTAATGATCAGAGTAGCTCAAACACAGAAATGTGTTGCTCTGTGAGAGAACTTGCCTTCCTGGGAAGGGCTGATCAGAGAACGGAGGGTGTCTAGTAGGAAACCCTTTAGGGCCCACTCCACTTTAACATTCAGACCCCAGTTTGGGGAGTGAGATTGGCTAATTCTTTGTTAGCCTAGCTGAGTAGGGTTTTAGAGAAAGAACAGATTGCTTAGATAAATGGGAGTATGAGCACGATTCCAAGTAAAGGGAACGACTGAACAAAGGCGCAGTGTCTTTAAGATGAGCTTGGATACTCTGGATGGACCAGTTGGACTGGAGTGGACAGGTTGGGCCCTTGGCAATTTGTGACTATAGGCTAGTCACTGAACTGTTGTAGGCCAGTTTTCCCCTTCGTAAAATGAAGGGACCAGCTGAAATCCGCAAGTCTCCACCTTTTCTTACAGCGACCCAGACTAAACTCCCTAAATGTTTGCAACTACAGGTTCTAAAGAAAATACAAGGGGCGCCTGGGTGGCACAGCGGTTAAGCATCTGCCTTCGGCTCAGGGCGTGATCCCGGCGTGACGGGATCGAGCCCCACATCAGGCTCCTCTGCTATGAGCCTGCTTCTTCCTCTCCCACTCCCCCTGCTTGTGTTCCCTCTCTCGCTGGCTGTCTCTATCTCTGTCGAATAAATAAATAAAATCTTAAAAAAATAAAGAAATAAAAATAAAGAAAATACAAGAAGGTAGTACCTGTTTTTTTTTTAAACAATGAGATTCTTGTATAATAATAATTACCACTGTACCAATATGGACCTTTAACTTTTTTCTTTTTAATAGACCTTTAACTTTTAGACAAGGCTGGTGCCTGTGTCAAGATGGAGTTTTTGCCCCTTATTTAATCTTTAACATTTTTAAAAATAATTATAACCGATTTCAAACTTTCAGAAAAGTACAGATAATAATATAACCCCCAAGATAAAAGCTTCATATTTAATATTTTGCTGTATTTACTTCTACTCTTTTAAGATACAAAATGTTACAAATACAGCTAAAACCTCATCCCTCATCTCTTCTTTCTTCCTTTTTTCCAGTGGCAACCATTCTCCCAAAATTGCTGTGTGTCTTTCCCATTTCAATTTGTGTACTTTTGCCGCATGTGTGATGTGAATATCTATACTATGTGGTATTTTTTTGTGTTAAATTTTACACAAATATCATACTGAATGCATCATCTTTTAACTCCCTTTTTTCCATTCATTATTATGTTTTAAAGATTTATCTATCTTGATAGCACATAAATAATTTGATTGTGTAGTACTTCACTGTATGAAGAAACAGTAACTCATCATCCATCCTGTCCCCTACAGAAGGACAGTTACGTCGCTTTTTGTACACACATGCAACAGTTCCTCTAACATATTAGAAGTAAAATTGCTGGGTTGTAGAACAAGGGTGTCTTCAATTTTAGGTTGAAAATGCCCCCCTTTTTTTTTTTTAAGATTTTATTTATTTATTCGACAGAGATAGAGACAGCCAGCGAGAGAGGGAACACAAGCAGGGGGAGTGGGAGAGGAAGAAGCAGGCTCATAGCAGAAGAGCCTGATGTGGGGCTCGATCCCGTCACGCCGGGATCACGCCCTGAGCCGAAGGCAGATGCTTAACCGCTGTGCCACCCAGGTGCCCCATGCCACTCAGGTGCCCCGAAAATGCCTCTTTTTGCCCAGGAGTCCAATCCCGAGATGAAAATGGTTGTATCAGTGACTAGCTCTGCAGAGCTGATCAGTTGGGGCATTATCTAGGGCACTCGCGGTGGGGAGGAAGGAGCTACATGCATTGTCACAAGCCTTATTTGAATAATCCTTGTCTTCTTCCAAAAGCCAAACAAGAGAATATTGGAATTAGTCACTTAAATATCTACCCAATAGAATGATTGCTTCTACAGTATCCTGGACAGATGATTATACATCTTATTCTTGAATACTACCAACAGCAGAGAGCTGACAACCTCCTAAAGTAGCCCCGTTGTATAAGTTAGAAAGTTTTCTCTTAAATTATCTAAAAACATCTATAGCTGGGAGGGGTGCCTGATTCTGAGCTTAACTCTCTTGTGAGCCTGTTTTTTCTATGTAAAAATGGGAGTAAGAATAATACCTAATTCCCCCCCAAATTTTTTTAATTAAAAATTAAAAAAAAGAAGAAAAATACCTAATTCATAAGGTGGTTATAGGAACCAAATGAGTTAGTGCGTGTGTGAATGTATGTGTGTGTACATAGATAAATGTATGCACGTATACATAAATATATCTATACACATGTACACACATGCAATATACTCATATAGCATATATGCATGTATATTTATATATGTAGAAAAGAGAGAGTGCATGGGAGGGCAAGTGACCTTGTAGAAAATCGATAATCAATTATTTTTATTTTATGTTTTTAAGAAAATAATTGTAGCTGCAGCTATTATTTTTTTAAGATTTCACTTATTTGAGAGAGAGAGAGAGAATGAGCAGGGGAGTGGGGTCAGAGGGAGAAAGAGAAGGAGAAGGACAGGCAGAGCCTGATGTGGCGCTCGATGTGGACCTGGACGTGGGGCTCAATCCCAGAACCCCAAGATCATGACCTGAGCCGAAGTCAGATGCTTAACTGACTGAGTCACCCAGGTGCCCCTCAGCTATTTCTAATATTCTTCATCCTATTGATGAGGGAGTAGAGGCTGGCTGAAGACAGAGCATAAACTGACACCTGCAACCTCCTCCCATCCCCCACTTCTGGGTGGGACACCTGTGACTTTCTTCCAGGAATCTCCCACCTATCTTAATGTAAATACCTTGCTAGAGGGGAAAACAACCTTAAATTGACAATGGTAAGGCTGTCTGGTATCTTGTAGGTATCTGGTAGGTCGGTCCTCTTTAGCATATGAAAGTTCTTTTAAAACCTCCCTTTTCCTTCTTCCCCCAACTCCCAAGTATATAATCAGCCATTCCTTAAGACCCCTGTGCTGCAACTCTTTTTGCGCACGGGTTCGCTTCCTGTGGTTTAATTAGAACCACCGTTTGCACCAAAGACGTCTCAAGAATTCTTTCTTGGTCATCGGCTCCGGACCTCCCCCCACCGAACCTCACCTATATTCCCAAGACCACATCACTATCATCCGTTCCTTACCGACAAAAGTTCATTCTGCCAACAAATATTTACTGTCTACTCTGTGTCAAAGACTGTGCTAGGAGCCACAGACACGTCACCCACACTTCCCTGTTGGTATTTCTAAGAGCCTCTGTGACATTGCCAGCATAGAGTAAGGGTTTAAAATGGGAATTCTGGATTCAAATAATCTGGGTTTGAATCCAACGGTACTACTTCCTAGCTATGCAATTCGTGAGGATTGTTTAATTCACGGATAAGAACTTACCTCTCATGGTAATTGTTCCATAAGTGTTTGTTATTATTCAGTTTAATTGAGCCAGTGACCCTAGCTGGGGTTTCAGCCTGAGCCCGGAGGGCTATGGAGAGATAATCTTACCTTTCTTCTAGTCCCAAAGTCTATGATATTTCATATTTAGTGGAACATCTGTGGGGGAGAGATCAGCAAGAATGACCCACATTTATGGGAGAAAAGCATATCGCAAAGCTGAATTCACAAGTAGGTTCTGTCTCCTCCAAATGGGAAGAAACCACCCCTTGGGAGCTCACAGACTAATTTATACACTTGATGTGAGGAGAAGCAGGAAAAAAGCAACTCATGGAGTGATACACATGGAACAAACCCTATGGATGCTAAATATGTATAGTCCTTCCTGAGAGTAGGTGCTGCCTGGTTCTCACTGAAGGGACAGGTAGTGTTCAAAAGCTCAGACTCTGGAGTAGTGCACATCTAGGTTTGAATCCCAGTTTGGTTCCTTGTCAGTCATGTGACCCAGGGCAAGTTGCTTTTGTGCCTCAGCTTTCTTTTCTGCAAAACACAGATAGTAAGAGTATCTAAGAAATTGTACTCAATAGTGTGTTTAGTATTCAGTAAATACTAAATAGAAGCGAATTATTGTTATCTGACAAATGTCACCCACCCTACCGGTGAGTGACAAGTTACCATTCTCAGAAGATGACAAGTTCTTCTTTTTCTGACCTGAGGCGCCGCATGGGTGGGGCCTGGTCTCTGCCTTCAGGAGTCAGGCATGATACCTCCCTTGCCACCTTGGGAACTTTTTAGAGAAGACGGTGTCTCCCCTGTCAGACTTGGCACTCCACTAGTCTGGAACTGCCTATTCCTTAGAGGGGGGAACAGTAGTGTCTCCACCAGTTGTCTCAGAAGGACCTGCCTCTCTCCCGGTCAGCCTGAGGGTTTCCATAGTTTGTGGTTGGCTCCCTTCCAAGCCACTCGGTTGTAGTACTGATTACCTTTTATCCTCTTTCTTCAGGCCCAGGAGCAAGAGTGAAGAATGTGCCATTCAGCAACCCCCAAGGGCAGAAAGGCGTAAGATGAAGCTCGACTGGGGGAGGGGGGGGGAGATGAGAGAGGGGCATTGGGGCCCCAGCCTGAAAAGTCTCCCAATTCAGGAGATCTAAGGAAGTCTTGGTGAGGCTCTTAGGAGACTGTGTCGGGCTCTGAGGGGCAATGGGTAAGTGTTAGAGGTGTCCCAGAAGCAACATGAGGGAGCATTTTCCTTGGATGTGGGGTGGGAGGTGCGTCAGGGTAACTAATGGCAACTGGGCGGGGTGAGCCCGCTGGGCAGAGGCTCTTCGACGGGGAAAAACTACGACTCCCAGGATGCCCCGGGGCTTACCCTGGCTTTCCCGCCTGCCCACTGGCTGCCGGTCCGGCGAGCGCAAGAGCGGATTGGTCGCGGCGGTGCGGGGCTCCCCCACTAGCAGGTTAGTAGGCACCGCCGGCAGCAGACGTTGACCGGGCGCGCGGGGCGGGGGAGGGGCCCGGCTAGCCATTCTGGAAACCGCCGGACGCTCTCTCCGTAGCGTAGCCGCCGGCTGTGAGGCGCGGGGCGGGGGCGGAGACTGCGTGGCGCAGGCGCGGTGCTGGGCTTCTCCTGGGTCCCCAGACAGCTGGAGGAGATAAACAGAGGAGGAGGAGGGAGGGGAGTGCGTGTGTGAGAGCGCGCGAGGGAGTGTGAGTGTGTGTGAGCGCGGGTGTGAGGCGGTGCGCAGGGGCGGGCGGAGGCGCTGTCCGGCCCCGGCCAGGCGCCGGGAGGGGAGCATGGGAAGGGGCTAGAGCTGCCCGGGCCCCCCAGCCCCCTCCCCGGGATCCGCGCCCCCCCTTCCCGGGAGAGGGGCCGGGCCCCCCGGACGGACATGGGCTCCTGAAGTTGCGCCGCCGCTGGTCCTGGAAAGAGGCCTGACAGGTACTGGTAGCCACCGCCCCCTGCCCTCGCCGGGCGCCGAAGCGAGAACCGGCTCCCGCAGTCCCGGCACACGGGCCGCCCGCTCTGGGCCGGCCCCAACCCTGCCGGCCCGGGGGGCCTGAGGCCGCCAGCCTCGGGGCTCGGGGGTGTCCCGAGAGGGGGCAGGCCTCGCTGGGGCGAAGGGCAGAATGGGCCGGGGGCGGGGTGGGGATGGAGGGCTGGCCGGGACGTGGGTGGTGGGGGAGGCTCTGGGAGTCCAGGGAGGCTCTGGGAGTCCAGGGAGGCTCTGCCAAGGGAGAGGTGGAAGTCGTCCCATCACGGGACTTTTTTGCGGAGTTTTTGTTTGGCATCTGATCAGGCGCCGGTCTCAGGAAGAAAGGGGCAGGTGGAAATGCCGGGAGGGCTACGTTGACCTGACCTGCTCTCTTAGTTTCCTGCTCTCCTGCTCTCGCTCTGTCTCGCTCGCTCTCGCTCTCGCGCTCTCTCTCTCTCTCTTGCTCGCTCTCCCGCTCTCTTTCTCTGTGAGAGTGTGTGTGTGTCCGTCCCCGTCCGTGGCCAGGCTTCTTGCAGCCGCAGATGCCTTCAGTGGCCCGTCCTGGCACCAAGCTGAATTCTGCCAAGGTGTTTCCACTAGGCGACTGTAACGCCCTTACAGAGGGCCTTTACTTGGGAACGGGCTATTCAGTACCCACTTCAAAGGGAAATAGGAAGTGTAGAATAGAAGAGAGACTGTGAACCAGCAGGATCCAATCCTTGTCCCTGAAAGCTGCAATGGGACGCCCCCTTGCCAGCCAGATTGAATTTGCTTAGTGACCTCTGACTCTCCTCTGTAGGTGTACCACCAGGGTCTCTAGAAAAGAGGTATCAGGACTTATGACTAAAGTCTAACTGCCTAATTTGACTGTTTTCCTCAAAGTCCTTTTCTTCTGTGACTTTTATTTAACGTCCTGAGGTAGTGGTAGAGCAACTTTGAAGTTTTCCTCCAAGTTTATGAGTTTAGAAACCTGATAGGGTGTCTGTACCTTCCCCATTCTTCCCAAGGATGGGGCAGATGATCAGGGTAAAGTGGCAGTTAAGTGTTCCCTTTTAACAGAGCCTGAAACAGTTTTGAGAAGAAACTATTCAGGGGACACCTCGGACTCAGAGACATTATGAAATCTCTGCCTAGGGCACAGGTATGCCCAGTGGTCTGAACGAAGCTTTTCTGTACCTTACAGTCCCTCCTGAGTGGCTGGTGTCTTCACAAGTGAAGGAACTACTTAAGCTATTTCTGGATTGAATTGGATCTTGTCTGCTGAGTATAATAACTGGATCCTCTAGCCCAGACCAGGGAGTAACTAGAAAGGCTCGTTTGGGCTGACTCTTGAGGCTTAACAATGGATCTTCATTGCAGGTTGCTGTGTTTCACTGGCAGATGGAAAAACCTTTTCTGCCATAGTTTGTGATCCTGCTGCTTTAATACTGGGGTATTTTGACCCATTTGGGGGCACTTACGTTCAAGCCACCCGTCAATTTGTAGAAGCAGTGGTTTGGATCAACTCTGAAGAATAATAGAACAACAATCCATATTTCTGCCTCAGACTCCTTCCCTTGGAGTTACTGAAAGAAAGAGAATATGTGTAATGATTATGGTGATGGTATTAACATTGGCGATTTGCCACTTGGGGTATTAGGGTTGTCATGCAGCTGACAAATTTTCTAGCTGGAAGGAACTCAGTAGTGACTCATGGGACATCATATTAGGGTTTTTTCACACACCTAGACTTCAGGACCTGGAAGCATACAACTGAAGATCTTAAACCTCTCTGCTAAACATCTTTGGACTTGGAGGGGCTAACTGGTGCAAAGACCCAGAACTATGACTTCAATAGTTTTTAAATTGTTTTCTAATTATTTTCTTCTTTCCTTTTTGAATTAGGGAATGTGACCCACAGGTGCAGTCCTGGGTCTCAAAGAGGGAATGAATCATAAACAACATGTAATATGGTGATACTTACCTTTCTTTTGGGTCCTAATTCCTTCTTTCATCCTTACCTTTCCGGATTCCACTGCATCTTTGGGCTGCAGTTGCAGAGGGACTCACATAACTCCTTGGCTTCAAAAACGCAAGCCCTGGCAGTTTCCATCAGAAACCAATCCCTTGGTGTTGTATTTAATCATGGCTAACTTTGAGAGATATTTACTAATTAGAATACATTCTAAAAAGTGACTGACATTTGCTGAGGGCCTGGTATATGTTGGGCTGTGTGCTAGGTAGTGTTTTACTTTATATAATTTAGCCCTCATAACTGCCCTGTGAGGCAAAAATTGTTTTCCCTATTATACATATGAAGATACGAGTACAGAGAGGTTAAATAACTTGCTTAAGGTCACACAGCAAATATGGGAAAGGTTTAGAATTCAAACCAGGGCCTGTCTCCTTTGGGGCTGTCTCCATGGGACACATGAAGAGCTGAAATGACCAAAGCTAAGAGCCTGGGGGAACATGATACCTGCCTTCAAGTACTTGAAGAACTGCCATGTAGAAAGGGAACTGGGCTTTCTCTGCGTGGTCAAGGGACAGAAATTCCAAGAGGGGAGACGTTGGCTTGGTAGAGAATTTGGCTTTCTAAAAGCGAAATGGGCCACCTTGTGAGGGAATGATTTACTCATCGTTGTAGGTATTCAGGCAGAGACTTGGCCACTTCTTATCAAGGATTTGGTAGAGGAGTTCATACTTACATAGGCAATTGGACTAAGTAGTCTTTCAGTATTTTAAATTCTGTTATTATATAGAAATAATGTCAAACCCCCGTTACATTGACTGTTAAAAAAACTAACCCATATTGCATATTTACTATGTGCCGGGCACTTGTTAGACACTTTTCCTAAAATATTTCATTTAATCCTTAGATCCCCTATGAGGTAGGAATTATCATTATCCCCACTTCATCCTTTTTTATTTATGTATTTGTCAGAGAGAGAGAAAGAGGGCACAAGTAGGGGGAGCAGTAGGCTTCCTGCTGAGCAAGGAGCCTAATGCGGGACTCGATTCCAGGACCCTGGGATCACAACCTGAGCCGAAGGCAGACGCTTAACCAACTGAGTCACCCAGGCGTCCCTCATTATCTCCACTTTACAAATGAGGAAACTGAGGCTCCAGAAAGTTAAAAAACTAACCTGTAGTTTACACAGCTAGTAGTAGGTCTGATATTTGAACCTTTGTCTGTACCTTCTTAGCTGTATAACATAGGGTAAATCATGTGTCCTCTCCGAGCTATAGTTTCCTCATACGTGAAATGAGATTTATGACAGTACCTTCCTTATAGTGGGTTTATGAGTACTACGATACGCACTTTTCACTGGACCTCACTGATTGCCCTTGAGAGCCTGGGTTTGGGGTAAAAGGGTACCACTTTGTTTCTTTAGGGTGAATTCAGGCTTGACACACCCTGAGAATTCTGGGGTTCACTCTTTGTACTATTTGTAATAGCTGTCGACTCATTGAAGGGCTTTGTGGCATTAGTGACTAATAGCTTAAAAACTTGAGGCCCAAATAATAGGAGGGTTCAGCCAATAGGTTGGAGTATAGGAGGCAGTGTCAGAAGCCTTGTGGAAAAAAAGTCCTCACCCTACTATAAAGTCAGATTCAGGGATCACTGTTTGCATTTTTATATTTAATGTCTTGTTTTAGAATGAACAAGGTCACAATTGCTAGAGCTGAATGCCAAGAATAATAACCCTTAATCCTCGCTCTACCATCTGGGGAGGTATTAACCCCATTTTCTTGGGGAATGGGGCAGAGCAGGATCAGACGTCACCCAGGTAGCTCTTGGGATGGTGGCAAAATTTTATCCTTGTTCATAACCCCCAGATTCTATTTCCAGAAAGCACAAAACCGCTTCTCCATGTACCTTTAGAGAGCCTTTCTTGGAATGGGAGTCAGGCATTTCTGGTCTTGGAGTTTCATCAGTTGAGACCTGAGTATTTGGGTGCCAGTGGCTTACCTGGTTCATTCTTGAGGCAGGCATCTGGTTGTAACACAGCTGCAGTTGAGTTGGAAAGGAAGCATTTCCACGCTGATTGGCTTGGTTTTCCTTAACCTCTGTGCTAGGAGGAAAGTAGAGGGTGAAACTTCAAAGGCTTCCCTGTGAGGTACTTTGAATTGTGGCAGAATTTGGAAAGATGCAAGATAAAGGCAAAATCCAAGACTGCAGATCCTCATAAATACAGTGGGAGAGGACAGCATTATCAAAGTATGCTCCCTTTCCTCTTTCTGCTCCCTTTCACTACCTTAAGGTAATTGTGGCCCTAGGAGAAAGCAGATAAATTAGCTGTAATCACTGAAAAGCAATGTACTGCAAGAAAAATTTTTCACAAAGCACGAATGTCAATACAGAACCCATTCATGTAGAGAAGCCATCAAGGTGAGTTTTCATCCGGAGCTTCCCACAAAGTGAAGCATTTCTTAGGATAGACTTCCACAGAGAAAGCTTTAGTCAATGCCATATGGAATCATTTGAGCCAGGAGCCTCGAAGATGGCAAAGAACTTTTCCAAAGATGCGTTGTTGATGGGCCTATCCTACCAGCCAAACCTTTCCCACATGCTGTCCTTGTGCCAGCTTAGTCCATGACCCTGAAATATACTTGGGCAATTTTATGTTTGAGACTGGCAGAGTCAAGGTGATTTTGATTCCTTAGCTTAACCCTGAGGAATGCTAAGAGCTTCTGTTAGGTAAGACTGCTTGCACATGATCTGATTAAAGATAGTAACTATTTTTTAGTGGCCAGTGACCTGGGTCTTAGAAATAAACTATCTAGTTTGACTGTCCATTTAATAATTGTAACTTTAGGCAAATTAACTTCTCTGTACCTCAGATCCTTCATCTGTAGAGTGAGGATAATAATAGTACCTGCCTCATAGGTTTACGAGGAATCTGTCAGATAACACTTACGAAATGCTTTGAATGTTCACTACATATTTTTATCAGGCTTGGTATCAGGCATTTTACATGTGTGGCTCTTCACTCTGTGAAAGTAGGCATTATTGCCCTTGTTTTGCAGATAAGGAAGCTGAGGTTTAGAAATGTAGTCACACAGAAATAGGTGGCAGAACTGGGGTTTGAACCTTAGGTCTGTCAGACTCCAGTGCCCAGCTCTTTATTATGCTACTTCCAGTGACCTTTATGCTTTGGAAGTGCATTTTTTTTCTCTTCTATAGGATTGCTCCAGTAGGTAAACCACTGCAAAGAGAGTGAAAGGAAACTTGCATACATCTTTTGCATAATTCAGAATGTTGAAAGAGGGCCAGTGGTCACTCGAGCTGGGGGCATGTCTCTGCAGTGAGAAGCAGCATGTTCAGAGGAAAAAGAATACAGATGACTGGGGTTCCACTCTGCTTCTCCAGCAGTGTGTCTTTAGAATCATGGGATACCAGCGCTGGAAGAGGTTTTGTAGCTCGTCTCAAAGTCTACCTCTCATTTTACATCTGGGGAAATAGCCCGAGAGAGTGAAATGCCTCACACAGGGTCTTTCAGCCAGTTAGAGGCAGCACCTCGTCTGGAGTACAAGACCCTTGATCCTGGTCCAGTCCTTATTTCTCAGTACCACATAGTACGGTGCTTTAGTTCTCTCTTGTTAAAAGGGACGATGATAGCTTTCTAGCTTCCTCATGGGATTGTTGTGAAGTTCAAGGTAAAAGCATGAATGAAAGCACTCTGATAGGTGTAAAGCACTGTATATACGCAAGATAGTCATGCTGTCATTCGTTCAGCAAGTACTTCTTGGCACCTGCTAAGCCCACATCACTCCTTGGAGACCTAAGAGGATCAGCAGATGAATCAAGATGAAGAGCTGGTCCTCAGGATGCTTTTCGTCTTTTAAAGAAGAGAAGCCACAAAAATAATTCTAGTTCAAGGCAGGAGACAGGTGAAGGAAAGGGTGAAAACTAAATTTTCGTAAGTTCTGATTTTTGAGTCAGAGAAAGGAAGAAAAGGGTTTGAGGACTTTTCTTCTTTAAAATTGGATATAATTCATATGCCATAAGGTTTACCCTTTTAATGTATACAATTCTGCCTTTTTTTAATATATCCACAACGTTGTGCAGCCATCACCAATTCCAGAATATTTTCATCATGCCCCAAAGAAACCCATACCCTTTAGCTATCACCACCACCCGAATCACTCCCATCTTCTTCCTCAGTTGCAAGCAACCATTCATCTACTTCCTGTTTCTGTAGCTTTTGCTATTCTTGACGTTTCATATAAATGGATTCATGTAATCTTTGGCCCTTTGTGACTGCTTTCAAATAACAATATTTTCAAGTTTCATCCCTGTTGTAGCATGAATCAGTGTTTCATTCCTTTTTTTGCTGATTAATGTTCCATTATATGGGTATATCACATTTTACTTACCCATTTATGGACATTTATCCATTGGTGGATATTTGGGTTGTTTCTACTTTAGACTTATGTTTTCGTTTTTCTTTTGTTATACCTAGGAGTGGAATTTCTGGGTCATATGGTAACTCTGTGTTTAACTTTTTGAGAGGAGACCCTTCCTTCCTTCTTCCTTTCTTCCTTTAGAAGGGGAGAGAGGGGCGGGGAGGGACAGAAGGAGAGAGAGAGAGAATCTTAAGCAGGCTCCATGCTCAGTGTGGAACCCAACATGGGGCTTGATTTCACGACCCCGAGATCATGACCGGAGCCGAAATCAAGAGTCAGACACTTAACTGACTGAGTTACCCAGGCTGTCCAAAAGGAGGCTTTTCTTAAACAGTTTTTTTCTTACTGCAAATAATATTGTCACTCACGCTTAATAAGAATTTACAGTGTGCCAGTTATCCCATATAATTCTCACAACAGCTCTGAGGTAGGTGCTATTATTATCTCCATGTAACAATGAAAAATAGCCAGTATTTCTTGAGCACCTTACCACATGCCAGGTATTGTGCTAAAGTGTTTTATAATGCAGTATCTCATTAATGTTCCCAATAACCCTATGAGGTAGAAATTATTACTAATACCTACATGGCAGGTAAAAAAAAAAAAAAAAAAAAAAAAAAAAACAAGAAGAACAAAACCCAGGAACTTAAATAATTTTACCCAAGATCACACAACCTAGTGTATAGTTGAGCCAGATTCAGACTCAGGTTTCTTTCAGTTCAAAGCAGGTTCCTAATGGCTATTTCTGTATTATTGTAAAAACAATAAATGTTCACAATAAAATACTTGGAAAGTACAGAGGAACAGAAAAAAAATGTATGTATCACCTGTTGTCTTACCAGAGAGAAGACCACTGACACATTTTTGATGCATATACTTTTTTTTAAATTTTATTTATTTGAGAGAGAGTACAAGCAGGGTGAGGGGCAGAGGGAGAGGGAGAAGCAGACTCCCCAGTGAACAGGGAGCCAGACGCAGGACTCGATCCCAGGACCCTGGAATCATAACCTGAGCTAAAGGCAGCTGCTTAATCAACTGAGCCACCCAGGCGTCCCCCGATGCATATCCTTCTTGTTATAACATTGTATATATGTACACTTTTTGGTTTGTCTTCTTTTTTTTTCCTTCAAGGCTAAGATGGCCATAGATATATCTTAAACTTGATTTTTTAAACTATATATGATAAATGGTTTTCTATTTCATTAATCACTCTTCCATGTTTTGAATGACTCTGTAATAGGAAAGAAAGATTTTTATTTTTAAAGATTTTATTTATTTGCCAGAGAGAGAGAGCAAGCACAAGCAGGGGGAGCGGCAGGCAGAGGCTCCCCACTGAGCCCAGGACCCTGGGATCATGACCTGAGCAGGTGCTTAACCAACTGAGCCACTGAAGCGTCCCGGAAAGAAAGATTTTTAAGTGGACTTTATTAGGGGGCACCTAAGTGGCACGGTTGGTTAAGCATCTGAGTCTTGGGTTTGGCTCAAGTCATGACCTCAGGGTCATGAGATCAAGTCCCACATCAGGCTCCATGCTCAGTGAGGAGTCTGCTTGAGATTCTCTCTCCCTCTGCTCTTCCTGCTCATGTACTCTCCCTCTCTCTCTAAAATAAATAAATCTTTTTTTTTAAAAAAAAAAAAAGGACTTTATTAGAGAGAATTCCAAATAATATGCGAAGTAAACAGAATATTGAACCCCCCTATATATCTGTCATCATATTTCAATAACTCAGCATTCTGTTATTCTTATTTTATCTATACCTCCTCTGCTTTCCACCTCCATTCTATTTTTTAAGTAAAATTTATAAACCTTAAAATTCACTAATCTTGATTATGCGGTTTGGACAAATGGATATACTCATGTAACCCATACCCTCAATACCCATGTGACCATAATCCCATCACTATATAGAACCTTTCTGTCACTCTAGAAAGTTCTCCGGTGTCTTTTCCTTGTCAATCTCCATGCACCCAGGCAACACTTTTTTTCAAGTTCATTTTTGCCTATTCTAGAACTTTGTATAGAGTTGACTCTTGAACAATGTGGGGGTTAGGGGCACCAACCCTGTCCCTCCCCCATGCAGTCAGAAATTCACATATAACTTTTGACTCCCCAAAAGCTTAGCTACTAATAGCCTACTGTTGACCAGAAGCCTTACTGATAACAATCGACACATATTTTAAGTATTATAAACTGTATTCTTACAGTAAAGTAAGCTAGAGAAAAGAAAATTTTATTAAAATCATAAGGAAGATAAAATACATTTACAGTACTATACTGTGTTTACTGAAAAGAATCCATGTATAAGTGGACCCCCATAGTTCAAACGTGTTGTTCAAGAGTCAACTGTAAATGGAATCATACAGTATGTACTTTTTTTTTTAAGATTTTATTTATTTATTAGAGAAAGAGCATGAGCTGGGGAGGAGCAGAGGGAGAGGAACAAGCAGACTCCACACTGAGCACAGAGCCCGACATGGGGCTCAGTCTCATGACCCTGAGATCACAACCTGAGCCAAAATCAAGAAAGAGTCAGACACTTAACCAACTGAACCACCCAGGTGCCCCCAGTATGTATTTTTTTATGTCTGGCTTCTTTTGCTCAGAATCTGTGAGATTTATCCATATTGTTACCTGTATCAGTAGTTCCTTTTTAAAAATGCAATAACTCCATTGGGATATAATTCACATACCGTGCAATTCACCCATTTAAAGTATACAAATTCAGTGGTTTTTAATACTCTCAGAGATACGTGCAACAATCACCAATTTTTGGACATCCTCATCACCTCAAAAAGAAATATCAAACCACAGTGAAATATCACTTCATACCCACTAGGATAGCTATAAATAATTTTTTTTAAAAAGCAAGTGTTGGTAAGGATGTGGAGAAATTATCTTATACATTGCTGGTTTACTACAAACAGTTTGGCGATACCTCGAAAAGTTAAACATAGAATTACCATACGACTCAGCAATTCCACTCCAAGGTGTATACGCAAAAGAATTGAAAACAGGTAGTGAAACAGATACTTGTATATGAATGTTCATAGCAGTACTATTCACAACAGCCAACAGATGAATGAATAAACACTGCATGATATAGCAGTGGAATGGAGTAGTATTCGGCTGTAGAAAGGAATGAAGCACTGATTCATGCTACATGGATGGACCTCAAAATATTGTGCTAAGTGAAGGAAGCCAGTCACAAAAGGCCACATATTATAGCATTTTATTTATATGAAAAATCTAGAATAGGTAAATTCATAGATACAGAAAGTTAATTGGTGGTTGCCAGATACTGGGGGGAGGAAGGAAGAGGGACTGACTACTTAATGAGATTTTCTTTTGGTGCAATGGAAATGTTTTGGGTCTACCTAGAGGTGATGGTTGCATAACATTTTGAGTATACTAAATACCACTGAATTGTACACTTTAAAATGGTTAATTTTATGTCAGTTTCACTTCAATTTTTTTTAAAAAAGGAAACACATATCCTTTAGCTGTCACTACTCTATAGCCCATCCCTGCAGCCAGCCCCAAGGAACCACAAATCTATTTCTATAGATTTGCCTGTTCTGGGCATTGCATGTAAATGGAATTATAGGCATCCCTCCATTCTTGAGAGTTATGCCACTTCACTTTCACGAAAGACCTACATTAGTACCTGTTTTCACTAACCAAAGGATATCTGAAGAGGATTTTTGCTTTTATGAAAAGCATGAAAATCAGAAATAGTGTTCAGCATTTGTTTAGCAGTGAGCCCATTATAGAGGCAGTGCACACCCTGAGCAGTGAGGATGGCACCTCCCAGCTTCTCCCCTGGGAACTACACTCAGCGTCAAGCCACTAGAGCTTGGGGAGAACTACACTCAGCGTCAAGCCACTAGAGCTTTGAACTGTGTCCGCGAGCGTCTGCTTTATCTCAATTTATTTTGTCTATCCGTTAGCAAGATGGTATCAGAAAAGCCTAAGAGAGGTTATTTTTTGGGTCTGGGAAAGCTCAAAAACATTTCCGTATAAACTAATGGTAATTGCTTCTTCACTTTATGTCATTACAGCGTAGGATAGGTTTCATAGGAATGCTTTACTTTTGGGTAGCAGGAGAAACCTGTATATGACATGTGGCCATCTTTTACTTAGCATAATGTCTTCAAGGTTCATATTGTAACACGGATCAGCTATTCACTGCTTCTTATGGCCAGATAACATTCCATTGTGTAGATATACCACATTCTGTTAGTCCATTCATCAGTTGATGGGCATTTGGGTTTCTGCCTTTTAGCTATTACGAATAATCCTGTATAACCCTTCTTGTATACACCATCCTAGGGAGTTACTTTGTTTTTAACAAAGTCACCTTTTTCCTCCTGATCTTGCAATTCTAAGCCAGCAGAAGTGAGAAAGTCATCCCACTCTCTGTGCCCCACCATCCTACAATGGAATCACCAATGTCAGCTTTGTTGCTCTGGTAGGGAAGGAAGTGAGGGAGAAATGTTGTAACCATGCCACTGAGCATAGATCAGGGGCTTTCAAGTCTTACTAGAGTTCAGATTTGGTTAATAACATCTGTTTGAGCACCTACTGTAATCCAGGTACTATTTTGTACCTTCATATATATTTTATCATTTACTCCTCACAACAACCAGTTGAAGTAGATGAGCATATTACACATGAGGAAATTGAAACTCAGGAAGGTCGAGTAACTTGCCTAAGTAGGTACTAATTGGTACAACGAGGCGGCTGGGCTTCAGGCCCAAGTGCCTAAGTATTTTAAGTCGGCTTCCCTTTCTGCTACATTAACCAGAGCCCAAACAAGGACTATGACACACCTGAAATGGGTGGTTCCTCATGTTTATTTGGATATTACCATTCAATCTTTGGTTCCAGGTGAGTAATCTTTGCCAGGTGTACTTTGTTCTAAGGCTTGTTAACCTCAGGCTGTTATATTACTGGTACCCTTTGCATTATGAAGTAGATTAATTCCTCCAAATTGAGCTGTTAATTGAATTTTCTTATTAGCTTCCTTTGTAAGACAGAGATCTGCCTATGGAAGAAAGTTTCCCAATAGCCTGAGTTAAAAGTTTGTGGAAGGGATAGGGTTAAGTGACGACATGCTAGGCATTTTAGGCTCTAGAAGTAGAATACCTTTTGGGAGGAGTATCCTATGCATGGCAGCTCGTATTTTCTTTCTTTTTTTTTAAGATTTTTTTTTTTTTATTTAATAGAGAGGCAGCGAGAGAGGGAACACAAGCAGGGGGAGTGGGAGAGGGAGAAGCAGGCTTCCCACTGAGCAGGGAGGCCGATGTGGGGGCTTGATCCGAATGCTGGGATCATGACCTGAGCTGAAGGCAGATGCTTAATGACTGAGCCACCCAGGTGCCCTCATATTTTCTTTATAACATTATGTCATATGTTTTCCTCTGTGCCTTAGGCATTTTTATATTTTTCATATTCCCAAGTCCCAGAAACTGGCTTCCTTCTTCCTCCTTTTGTTGAGTGTCAACTACAGTGGGCCTGCAGTATCCTCAATGACAGCAGATGCCATTCCTAAACCTTTGTACTTTTAGCTAGAGAGATTTTTTATTGAGCTTTCATGTTCTGCAAATTAGCCCTCAATGTCATTAGACCTTTAAGTGCGAACATAAGGGTGTACTCAGTTCACTGTGCTATCCTTACAATGAAGAATACACATTAAAAGTTGCTTGTGGTCTGTTACAGTCCTAGTTTTTTGCTAGTGATTTCCATG
The DNA here is from genome assembly GCF_017311325.1 of Ursus maritimus. Lineage (NCBI taxonomy): Eukaryota > Metazoa > Chordata > Mammalia > Carnivora > Ursidae > Ursus > Ursus maritimus. The sequence goes on from NW_024425786.1 coordinate 20,171,958, forward strand.
TCTCCTTTCTTGCTCTCCTGCCATATGTTTAGTTTGTTTCCCCCACTGTCATTTTTGTGCTTTCTTCTAAGATGTATGAATAAATGAGTATAAGATTTAATTTATTATTCTTGTTGTTCCTTCTGAATTTACTGTCCTAGCTGTTCATTTTGGTCATTCAAATTAGCCTTTTTCAGTCCGTCTATGGTGTTAAGGTCACAGTAGCCTTGATGCCATTGATATTCAATTCATGACAACTATATTGTGTGCGCTTGAAGAGAAGGGTCTGTGTTTGGCTTGTTCTTTGCTGTATTTTCAAAGTCTAGTGTGGTGCTGGCATAATAGGCATTGAAAATGTTATCTTATGGATTCTTGAAGTCACTTATTTCAGTCTTTTGCATCTCGGCAGAACTGAACATATAATTTGCATACTGCACCAGAGATAGAAATCCCCTTGATGTAGTCTTTTCTGGTGTTTAATCATAAATATATAACTTCCTTTCTTCCATTCCAAATGTCTCCATCATGTCATTCTATATCTGTGGGTTCTCTTTGTTCTATAGAATTGACTATTCCAGAACACTCCTTAAAATAATGCTTTTAAAATATGACTGTGATTAAATCTCCTCGTATTCAAATAACTGTTCCTTTATTGATTTGATTATTTGTATTTGAGAGACTTCTAAATCTAAGGATGAAACTAATTATGCCCCTTATATCTTTGGGGGTATTTCCCTCCTAATGTGAACCTTTTAAATAATCTCTACTTAAAAGGGTTTCCAGTTATGCTTGCCTGCCTAAAAAAGTTTGTGGAAGGCACTGAATCCAGCTGCCTGAAAGGGGGTGAAGGTGGGCTGTGCTCTAGAATGAGCTATCTGCTGGTGTGCTACCACTTCTTCTCAGGATGGGAACAGAAATGTTCACCAAAATACTGAGCAGTAGTTGTATTAAATTTGACATTATGATTTTTAACCCTCTGCCCACCAGTCTGATATTGTTTTAAATCCCACTTTCCATTTTACCATTTACCTGACTTAGAGTGAGGGTTGTTTTGTTGTTGTTGTTGTTGTTGTTGTTGTTGTTTGGTCTACTTTCTCTGCTTTTCCCTCTCTTTCGTTCTTTTAGTTTTTCTGAGTATACACCCATCTTAGCTAAAGTCCCTTGCTTTTGATTCTCTGCTTTCTTAGGTGCTATGTCTCTCATCCCGGTCAGTGTTTCCCCCATGTCTAGCACAGTGCCTGGTACTTAGTACAAACCCAGTTAATGTTTTACGAAAATTAATGAATGAATAGTAACAAATTAATTGACTCTTATGGTGGATTGTCATAGTGATCATTACTCTAGGAAATTACACACCCTAGTAATTCATTCACACATACAAAGTGGTTAAGAGTGACGTACAGCTTTAGGTTTTAGTCCTTGCCCCAGCTTCATTGGTTCACGTCCATGACTCTGTTTCCTCTTCTATAAGATGATGATGGTAATATCCACCATACAAGCTTTTGAACCAGCCTTCCCCTGCACCCTTAACAGTGGTTGTTCTCTTTCCTCAGAAGTGCCCTCCCCAAGCTCTTCGTGACTTCTTGTCATTCGTGTTTCAGCTTGAGTGCCATCTGAGAGGGTTCTTCTGTATCAGGCAGGATTTGTAGCTATAAGCAACAGAAACCAACTCTGGCTGGTTTTTGAAAGGTTATTAGGGAAACTCGCAAAATACCAGGGAAGGCCACAAAGCCAGGCTTGAAGAATGGGCTAGAACAAGGGAAGTTGGGTAGCAGCCAGGACTCTCAGCCAAAATCATTCACAGAACCAAACCATGAGGTCACTGCTGCAGCTTATATAGCTTACACCACTACCACCAGCTGACTGGGCTTTACTGGCCACGGTAGCCACACCTTGCTGCCAGCATGGACCCTCTGTGGTCCTCTAATTCTTTGATACCAGATCCCAGTGAAGGTCTGGGGCTGATGTGTCTGGTTGGAATAGCCTGGGCCATGTGCACGCACTCTAGCTGTAAGGGACCTCAGAGAAAATCTTAGTCTCCACCATTCCCACCTCATGGTAGCAGGCGTTCTGTCTTCTGCCAGACTGTTAGATGGGGGATTCCCAAAATACAGGAAGGGGTTCAAATGCTGAGCAGCTAGAAAACACCACAGATGTGTACTTATCTTCTTTGACCTCACATCTAAAAGTAACCCATCAGTCACTTTAATATCAACTTGTTTTATTTTCATCACATCACATTTCACTTTATTCATATTTTATTTGTACTATTGTTTGTTATCTATCCCCTCCTGCTGGAATATTAGTACCATGAGAGTAAGGAACTTGCCTGTTTTGTTCACTGCTGTATCCCGTGGGCCTGGAATACTACGTGGCATATAGGAGAAGCTTCTTGTGCTCATTTATTGGAATGAATAAATATATATAAAGCCCTTAGCACAATTCCTGGTACATAGTAAGTGTATATTTGGCAACTTACTATTTCTTAGCAGATAAAATTATTTATATTCTTTTTTCAAATTTAAATTCAATTAACATATAATGTATTATTTGTTTCAGGGGTATAGGTCTGTGATTCATCAGTCTTATATAACATCCAGTGCTCATTACTACATATACCCTCCCCAGTGTCCATTACCCAATTACTCCACCCCTCTACCCCCTCCCCTCCAGCAGCTGTCAGTTTGTTTCCTATGTTAAGAGTCTCTTATGGTTTGTCTCCCTCTCTGGTTTCGTCTTGTTTCATTTTTTCCTCTCTTCCCCTATGATCCTCTGCATTGTTTCTTAAATTCCACATATCAGTGAAGTCATATGATTGTTTCTTAAATTCCACATATCAGTGAGGTCATATGATAATTGTCTTTCTCTGATCATCTGTCAGTGGACATCTGGACTCTTTCCATAGATTGGCTATCGTGGGCATTGCTGCTATAAACATTGGGTGCAGGTGCCCCTTCACATCACTACATTTGTGTCTTTGGGGTAAATACCCAGGAGTGCAGTTCCTGGGTCATAGGGTAGCTTTATTTTCAACTTTTTCAGGAATCTCCATATTGTTTTCCAGAGTGGCTACACCAGCTTGCCTTCCCACCAGCAGTGCAGGAGGGTTCCCCTTTCTCTGCATCCTAACCAACATCTGTCGTTTCCTGACTTACTTGTAGCCATTCTGACTGGTGTGAGGTAGTATCTCATTGTGGTTTTGATTTGTATTTCCCTGATGCTGAGTGATGTTGGGCACTTCCTCACGTGTCTGTTGGCCATTTGGATGTCTTTGGAGAAGTGTCTGTCATGTTCTGTCCATTTCTTGATTGGATTATTTGTTCTTTGGGTGTTAAGTTTGGTAAGCTTTTTATTGATTTTGGATACGAGCCCTTTCTCTGATATGTCATTTGCAAATACTTCTCCCATTCTGTCGGTTGTCTTTTAGTTTTGTTGACTGTTTCCTTTGCTGTGCAAAAGCTTTTTATCTTGATGAAGTCCCAGTAGTTCATTTTTGCCTTTGTTTCCCTTGCCTTTGGAGATGTGTCTAGCAAGAAGTTGCTGTGGCCAAGATCACAGAGGTTGCTGCTTGTGTTCTCCTCTAGGATTTTGATGGATTTTTGTCTCACATTTAGGTCTTTCATCCATTTTGAGTTTATTTTTGTGCATGGTGTAAGGAAATGGTCCAGTCTCATTCTTCTGCATGTGGCTGTCCAATTTTTCCCAACACCATTTGTTGAAGAGATTGTCTTTTTTCCATTGGCTATTCTTTCCTGCTTTGTTGAAGATTAGTTGGCCACAGTATTTACAGTCTTTTAAAAATAAAATTAAAGAAAAAACTTGTACCTATATTATTTCATTTGACCCTTTTAGTAGTCTTCCAAGAAAAAGGGTGTTGGGGGTGAAGCATATGGGCCTTTTTCTGGCGAGGCATATGTGGCCCCTTCAGTTTTTGTTCTGGTTCTTCCTGTGCCTATGAAACACAGGAATGAGAGCCTATGTGGAGAGATTGAGACTTAACCAAGGCCACGTAGCTTACTTATTACCAGATACACTCACTGACTTTGGTGTTCTTTCTGTTATGATAAATCTCACCTTTTATTCTTGGTGATCGTAAGGGGAATTACTGTTGGGTTTTTTTGTGTGTGTGTGTGTGTGTGTGTGTGTGTGTGGAAGGGGTTGACCATTATATCACAAACCAGGGCCATAAACATAATTGTAGGCCAGTGTTAGTTTATGCCAATTTGTCCAAATTCACATTTTTAATTTGGTGGCCTGAGACCCCTGGGAAAGTTACCATGAAACCATAGCTGTTCCCAGTTGGCATCCCTAGGTGTTCTTCATGTTCACAGGTTTTGTGATCCTAAACAGTGCCAGTGACTTCCATATGTCCCTGGTAATGCTCACTGGATGGCTTCCACATTGTGGGGAAGGCTCTTGCCCTTTTAAGAGCCTAAGATCCCAAAATAGATCATGGAGGCATAAGCCCCAAAGAACTCGGGCTGAATGGGAACATCTAATCAGGTGGCAAGATTTTTATTGTCCTACTGTGTGCCTAATGCTAAAGAAAAGGTTTACAATAACGTAGTGTTTATATAGAGTTTCTTTTGTGATTAAATGTCAGAGGAAAAGAAAGAGTCTGCTTACAGATCAGATGGAGAGAGTATGATTTCAGGAGGGTATGCTAGGAATCTGTAGGAGGGCAGCTGATGGAAAACCATGGCCAGGAGATCCAGAAGTGTCTTGGGAATCCTGCTGGCTTGGGAGGGTTAGCAGAGAGGCTTGGTGGGCCCTGAAAGCCATCATCACAGCACAAAGGGACATAATGGGGACGGAAGACTAAACTTCCTGTGTGGCTTCAGTGGTGGAACCAGGACCAAAAGTTGGAAATAACAGGGGCAGACCTTTCTTACAAAGCCTAGTGGTTTTTTTTCCTCTAGCATTTCTTTTTTTTCTGATCGCAGTATTAATGTGCTTTTGCAGAAAAAAATTGAAAATACCACAAAGCAGAAGGAAAGAAATCACGCTGCTATTCAAAGATGGCTATCCTTATATTTCCTTTTTTATTTATTTTTTTAAAGATTTTATTTTTATTTATTATTTGTGAGAGAGAGAATGCAAGAGAACACAAGCGGTGGAGAGGAAGAAGCAGGCTCCCCGCTGAGCAGGGAGCCTGATGCGAGGCTCCATCCCAGGACCCTGGGATCATGACCTGAGCCAAAGGCAGACGCTTAACCAACTGAGCCACCCGGGTGCCCTGTTTATATTTCCTTTTTTAAACATAGCTTTGATAACAGTATTTATTGAAAAAGCATCATGTTATCATATAAACATTTGGTGTGATGTAAGCATTTTTCCCTCATAAGTAGCATTTCTAATGCTGCTTAATATCATATGGCTATACATTGGCCATTTCTCTATCATTGGAAATTTTGGTACTTTTAATTTTTTTTGTTTTTACAAAATCTGTGATGGAGGTACCTGGTTGGTAGAACATGCGACTCTTGATCTCAGGGTCCTGAGTTTGAGCCCCACATTGGGTGTGGAACCTACTTAAAATAAAAACAGAGTCTGTGATGAATATGCTTGGATATAGAACTCTTGTGTTTCTTGTAGTTTGCATTTTCTTATGGTAAGTTATCATAAATTACATTAGTAGGTTTTTCTAACCATCAGAGTTTATAACAAAGGAATAAGTTGCTTAAAGAGGTGAGACTGAAAGCCTGTCTACCAGGATATTGAAGAGGGAATTCTTTATCAGATTGGCTCTTAGACATGATCACCTTTACATTTCCTGTCCACACTTTGATTCTGTGAATCTATTAGAGGGTTGAGTACTGTCTGTGATACCGATTTGGTTTTGGGGAGAGCCAAGATGAGGGTCAGGGATTAAAAGTATAATTAAAAGACTGGTTGCTACAGATGCATACTAAGCAAGTGAAACCTGACATCTTTCTTGCTACATGCCTTGTTCTTATTTTCAGGATATGCTCCCATCTTCCTTCATACTCCTGTCCACCCCTCCATTTTCTGGTGAAGCATACATAACTCCTTCATTGTTTGTTCCAATACTTCCTGTGGCTCTGGGTCATTGTCTCCCCCCTCCCACCCTTTCACCTTCCAAACGTTCTTCAACACTATGCAGCCAGCCCACTGTGTCATAAATAACAGGCAATAGCCAGTTCACTAGGAAGGCTGGTGGACTGTTTTAGGGGTAGAACCAGGGCTCTGAAGCCACCTTATTGCATCCCTCAAGGTTTGATGGTTTTTTCCCCCCAGGTAATTAAATGTGTGTCTTGTGGACCTGGGCTTGGCTGGAATGCTCAAGGGTCCTGAAGATCCTTCTATAGCTTCCTGCTGTTGAATACATTAAAAGAAGATGGCAAAAGTCAACATAACTAGAGACCTCATCCGTAGGCAGATCAAGGTAAGCACCTTAGACCTTTGAACAAGAGCATGAGGTCCTTTCTTCCTCAAGATTCATTTTACAGCTGAAGAAACTGAGGCCTGAAGTCGGCGACTTGCCTGAAGTCACACAGCTACCTAATGGCAGACCCAGGACTAGAATCAAGGTCTCTTGACTCCCATCTTCTTTTGCCCAGGAACATGGAATTCATGGAGACTCCTCCTTCCCAGTGCTTTGTACCTGGACTGCTGAAATTAATGGAAGCTGGTGAGGGAAGGGAGCCGTCGGTGTGTTGTGCTTGCGCACACACCACTGTCTCTGCATATGTAGGTGTATGGGGGGGGGGTGCCGAAGCAGGAGAAAATACGGGATCTTCGTGTCGCTCCAGCTGCTCAGTTGTGCATGTAACTGAACCTGGAAGAGTCTTAGTCCCAGTTGAGCTTAGACTCTTTCTTCTTTTCTTTAAGTAAGGGTCTCCTGCACCTGACCTCCGTAGTTTGTACATTCTGTAAGATGAATGCATGACTAGGCAGTCAAGTTCATCTATCAAGGTATCTCAGGCTTTGTCAGGGAAACCTGCAGTAAAGGGATTTAATGGAAGAGTTTCCATCAAGACATAATGTGATTCTGTAGTAAGAACCCCAAGCTGGGGTCGGGAGCACAATCTCAACCACTGCCCTAATTACCCGTAAGACTTGAGTCATTTTACTTCCCTGTGTTTTCTGTTGTTAAATGATGAAAATGTCTGCCTTTGGGCTGGTCATAGAGAATGAAATCTGAAAGAACACGAGGAAGTTCTTTGAGAAGATTAAGTGTTAAAAATTTTTTTAATTAAAAATCTTTTAAAAATTAAGTGGCGTGCAGCATAAGCTGTGATCATCATCGGAAAGCGTTGAGTGTGTGTTTCTGCATGAGCCGTGTACTCGGTGCACATCAGTCTGTGTTTCATATATTTTCCCTGCATCCCTGAATCCTTTTGGGGCTTTGTCCATTTGTGGGGTTTTTTGTAATTTCATTAGACTGGATGGCCTTCAAGGGCAAGGACCATTTCCTAGAGGCACAGAATCAGAGTTGGAGGGACCATGCAAATTATTTTTTTTCCTATGACTGTCCCCCACAGTATGTGTCCTAAAGATGATGCTCACCCTTTCCAGCCTAACAATGGAAACTCCCTATTTGTTGTTTCCAATTTTTTCATTTTTTCTTTTCTTTCTTCTTCTTTTTTTTTTGTAACCCAACAAGCACAACTTTGTGCTTAATTTTATACTCTTTTATTATTCTCTAATCCTTGCCCAAGTATAATGCAGGCTTCTGCAGGCCAATTTCTTGTTACCTTTCTTAGCTCCTGTGGTGCCCAGCACAGTGCTGGGTACGTAACAGGAACATAGTAAATTCATGATGGATTAACTTAATGAAACTGTGAGTTTGTATCTGTTCCCCAGGAGCGGGGTGCCCTGAGCTTTGAGCGGCGCTACCATGTCACTGACCCCTTTATCAGGCGGCTGGGCCTGGAAGCAGAGCTACAGGTAAGAAATCCAGTTTGCACACTAGATGCAGATGGCCAGCTCTCCATTCTGTGTCTGTAGAGAGCTCTCTGCATTATTCAAGGCATAAACAAGTTTTTCTCTGCAGGTCCATACCTGATGGTTACCTCTCCTTGCCAGCAGTTTTATTAGGCAGGTAAATATAGGCAGGTAAATCAAGGTTAGTGATTGGCATGGTCATGCAGAAATTGTTTTTTGATCATATTATTTGCTTTGTGCTTGGAAAAAGATTGTTGAAATATGTACCACTGTTTTTGCTATTGGCTTGGACAATAATTATTCTTACCTTTGCAAAGAAAGTTAGAGTTTACATAGTGTTTGTACATACACACATGCACACGTTTTCTCATTTTAGCTTCAAAGTAATGCTGTGGGGTGGTATATAGGGAATGGGTATTAAAAAAAAAAAAAAAAAAGGTTTAGAAAGGTCAAGCCCCTTGTCCAGTGTTGTCCTGTCCAGTCCATGGAAAGCCAGGCCTTCACTCTAGAAGTTCGGCTTTTTCATTGTGTCCAACACAGAGACACTCCATAACATTAGTTCCAGTCCCTTTCCTTCCTCCAGATCATGTTTTAAATGCAACTTTTTTTAGCTGTCCTATTCAACTTAGTGTTATCTGCAGGTTGAGTTAGAATTTCAAGTTAGTGTTTATAAGTGATCATGTTGATCTTAGGAAAAGACTAGAAAGAAATTTATTCAGTGTTCACAGTGTTATCTCGAGGTAGTGAGATTACGGATGATTGTTACTGCTTTTTTTTAATTATAAACTTTTATCCATTTAAAAATATAACTGATGATCTTAAAAAGATAAGTAAAAATTTACTTCTTAGTCCCATCTCCCTAATAGCATTACTATTAGCATTTTGTGTACTTCATTTTATCTCCTGCATATTTTCACATATTTGTATTTCTATTTTACATTGACTTTAATATCTTAACATATAATAATCCTTTTCTCCATGTTACCAAGTAGTCTTCACAACTTTCACTTACAATTTGTCTAATTATAGAAGTAATAAATATTATCATAATAGAAAATATGGAATAGAAAAAATATAAAGAAGAAAGCAAAATTACTTCAAAATCTATTCTCTAGAGATAAACACTGTTAACATTTGGTATACTGTCTTTGTGCAGTATAAAGCAGAATACTAGTTAAGAGATGGGTATTAGAGCTGGATAAATTTGGTCAAAACCTGTTTCCTCACCAGCTATATGGCCTTGTGCAGGTTCACCTGGTTTCCCGATCTGTGAAGAAGGGCAGTAACTGAGAATTGTTGCGATGATTAGATGAGATTTGTGTGAAGCACTAACACAGTGCCTGGATCATAGAAAGCTAGTTCAGTAAATGACAATTATGATTCTTAAAGTCTTCCATTTTTTTTTCCAGGCTTATATAAATTTTTTTGCCCACAAAATGGGGTTCATACCATTTAACCAGTTTGGTAAACTCTTTTACACTTCTATATCACGATTGCTTTCCCAGATTTCTGAACATTCTTGGACAACATAATTTTTAATACATATATTTATCCTTTATTGTTTTGGAGTCTCTTTCCATATTTCCTTCAGAACATAACTCCAAGTACTTCCCTCTAGTGCAGTTGGGGACAGGGCATGGAAGATTTTACCTCCAAGGGGATATTTAGCAATGTCTAGAAGCGATTTCGGTTGTCCAAATGAGACGGGTACTACTGGCATATAGTGGACAGAGGGTGGGGATGCTGCTAACCGTCTTACAATGCACAGTGCAACAAAGAACGTGCAGCAGAGGACTAGCAGCCCAAACCCCCAACGCCGTGGTTGGAAACCCTGCTCTGGTGGGTGCTGAGTAGACAGCGATCACTGGCTGGCTGGCCTGTTTCTTTTAGCTGTGCCTCTGCCCAGCCCATATTCTCTTCCATCTCTTCCTAGTTAAATAACTTGGGCCAAAATAGACTTGGAAACTTTAATGAACACAAAACAAGATCCCATCTCTTGTTTCCCAAAGTTTGAAACTCAAACACGAAATTATATTAAGGTGAAGTGTTTCAGTTTTCACTTCCCTAACCTGTGGAGCAGTGCAGAGTGTGAGGGAATGTACAGATTTCAGTGTTTAAAAAGAAAGAAAGAAACCAAGAAACAAAAACTCTAGTTTAAATCCCAGCTTTGCCACTTGTGAGACTTAGGGAAGTGAGAGCAGATGGAGAGAAGACTGGGTGAAAAATAGGTTTGGGAGAGTTTCAGGGGTTGGACATGTTAAATTTGGAAGCCTGTTGGGATAGCTTTTTGGAGACGTCAAGTAGGCAGTTAATGGTACGAATCAGGAGAGAGCTGTGGACTGGAGGGAGAAATCCAAAGACTCAAATGGCTGTGGCACCCAAGAGACTAGGGCCCAAGACCTAGCGTGGAGACACTCCAGCTTTTCGAAGTTCATTACAAGCTAAAGACATTTTTGTTACCCAAGAAAGAGTGGTCAGTGAAATAGAAAGGAAGGAAAACCAGGAGAGTGTAAAGGCCATGTAACGAGAATATTTTTTAAGCAAGAAGGAGTGGTCATTTCTACTCAGTGCTTTTGAAAGTTTGAGTAAGATGAGGACAGAACAGGGACCCCCTGGGTGGCTCAGTCGGTTAAGCAGCTGCCTTCTGCTCAGGTCATGACCCCAGGGTCCTGGGATCGAGTCCCGTGTTGGGCTCCTTGCTCAATGGGGAGCCCGCTTCTCCCTCTGCTTGTTTCTGCCTGCCACTCTCCCTGCTTGTGCTTGCTCGCTCTCTCTGACAAATAAATAAAATCTTAAAAAAAAAAAAAAAGATGAGAACAGAACAATGACTGCAGTCTTTACTGGAGCAGTTTTACTGGAGTGGTGGGAATAGATGCTAGATTGGAGGGCTAGATTGGTGAGAGTGAAGTGGAGGTAAAAAGTGACAACTGTATTGTAGACAGCTTTCTTTTTTTCTCTTTTTTTTAAAGAGGGTGATTGAAATTTATCTGTTTATTTATTAATTACAAACTTTTCCCCCAGATGAGAGGCGATAGGATGTAATCAGCAAATGGGGTAAACTATAAAAGGTATCTTCTCTCACCCCTCTGCATCTACTATTCACCTTTCTTCAGCTGTCCTGTCCTCCTGCCTTTGAGTTGGCTTTAACCAATGGGGATCATTTTAGAAAATTGGAGGAAGAATGATATATTTTTTATTCCCTCACTTCTTTCCTTCAAAGTAATTTTTGTTTTTGTTTTCAGCTTTACTGAGTTGGGTAGACAACTCTTGAAAAAAATTTATTTACAAAAGGAAGTGGAGAACTGGAGAAGTGGCTGGATCTATGGGATCAAGGGAGAGATTTATAAGAATGGGAAGAAATACCAGCATGTGATTGTATATCGATGGCAGGGGAAGGTTTGCTGGTATAGGAGTACAGAGTAATTGAAGGAGCAAAGTCCTAGGGAAGGCTGGAGGGGCTGGGATTCAGTGTTCAAGCAGTTCAGGCCTTTGATAAAAGCCAAGACGCTTCTCTCATTGTTACAGGGTCTAGTGAGTCTGGGCTCAGGAGAGAGGCATAGACTGGAATAAAAACTGAAGCGTCATTGACAGAGAGATAGTCTGTAGTAGCAGTTTTCGAAGTGTGGTCTGCAGACCCCTGGGAGTCCCCACGAGTTTTTCAAGGGAATCCATGAGGTCAAAACTACTTCTCATAGTAGTATCGGGACATTGTTTGCAAAACAAAAATTAATTCATTTAAAATTTGCAAAAAATGGGGCGCGTGGGTGGCTCAGTTAAGCATCTGCCTTTGGCTCAGGTCATGATCTCCGGGTCCTGGGATCAAATCCTGCATAGGGCTCCCTGCTCAGGAGGGAGTCTGCCTCTCCCTCTGCCCCTCCCCTGCCTGTGTTCTCTTTCTCTCTCTCTCTCAAATAAATAAAGTCTTAAAAAATAAATAAATAAAATTTCCAAAAAAAAAAGTGAGTAAAACTGTTACCTTAGCATGGATTGAGGCAAATAGCATCAAATTGTCATTGACTTATTAGTGCCATGCACGTACAGTAACAAAAAAAAAAAGGCAGGTTTCACTTAAAATGTCCTTGATGTGAGGCAGTAAAAGTTACTAGTTTTCTAAATCTCAACCCTTAAGTACCTGTCTCTTTAGTATTCTGTATTATGGGATGGGAAGTACCCATACAGTCCTGCTGCTGCGAACTGCACTATGATAGTTGTCTTGAGGAAGGAGCACTTGCGCAGTTGTTTGAGTTGTAAGCCCCACCAGCCACTTTATTCATGAAGTACCATCTGAAAGAACCAGACAAAAACCGTGGTTATTCAAATATGAGTATTTGGCAGACATTTTCTTAAAAATGAATGAACTGAGTTGTCACTTCAAGACAAACAATTGACAGTATTTGTCAAGGATAAAACTTGAACTTCTAGGCAAGAAAAGAGAGAGAGAGAGAGACTATAGGAAGACTTGTATCTGCTGCAGTGAGATTGGTAACTTCTCAGTACTTACAAGGCTTTTTTTGACGAGATCTGTGGTGATATAAACATATGTCAACAGTGTTGTATAATGAATGTTAACATTGAAGATCTTTAAATTCAGTGAGTCGCTGTTTTCAAAATGACCACTGTATGATGTAACAGACTCACACGTGTAAAAGACCTGTTCATAATACAGTCTCGACCAGTGCGTGTTAACACACCAGGGTACCACTAGTTCATTTATGTGATTTCAGATTCTACATCGTAACTTAAGAAACCATTACTTGTGGGGTTTTGGTGCAGTATCGAAGAAGGATGTCTATAATTATCTGGAAAGGCTATTAAAATCCTCCTCCCTTTTGCAACTACTTATCTTTGTGAGGCTGTATTTTCATTAAATACTTGAACCAAATAACATATTGCAACAGACAATACAAAAGTAGTTATGAGAACCCGGTTACCTTCCATTAAGTTAGATATTATGTAAAGCAATGCTACTCTTTTTATTAAATTCTTTTGTCTTAGAAAATATATTTACTTTTCATTTAAAATATGTTAACTTATCATTTTGGTTTTTTTTTTTTACGATTTTATTTATTTGAGAGAGAGAGAAAGTACCAGCTAAGGGAGGGACAGGGAAGCCAACTCCTCGCCGAGTAGGGAGCCTGACAGGGGACTTGATCCCAGGACTCTGGGATCATGACCCGAGCTGAAGACAGACACCCAACTGACTGAGCCACCCATTTTTGTTATTTTTAAATGAAAATAATATGAAATATTTCCATCTTAATTTCTGATATGGTATAAATATCAATAAATATAACCCCTATAAACAAAAGCTCTTTGGGATCCTCAGTAATTGTTTTTTGAAGATTTTTTTTTATTTGAGAGAGACAGAGATAGCGAAAGAGAGCATGAATAGGGAGGAGAGGGAGAAAGACCCTGAGATCATGACCTGAGCCCAAGGCAGACACCTAACCAACTGAGCCACACAGACACCCCTGGGATCCTCAGTAATTTTTAATAGTGTAGCGGGGTCTTGAGACTAAGAAGTTTGAGAACAGCTGGTCTCTAAGAGCCATGAAATAGGATGACTGGATGTCACTTGGGGACAAAGTAGGAAGTGAGAGAAGCAAGCTCAGGACCAGGAACCAAGGTGGTTCAACATTTAGAGATTGCCTGTTACTACTCTTCCTCTATTCACAGGGACCAGAAAGAATAGGCATAGAGGTGGGAGAACATGGTATCAGGGAAGCCAAGGAGGAGGGAAAGTTCAACAGTACTGAGTTTTAACGAGTCTTTTTTTTTTTTTTTTCGATTTTTTAATTAATTATTTTTTAATGATAATTTTTTATTATGTTATGTTAGTCACCATACAGTATATCCTTAGTTTTTGATGTAATGTTCCATGATTCATTATTTGCGTATAACACCCAGTGCACCATGCAATACGTGCCCTCCTTAATACCCATCACTGGCCTAGCCCAATCCCCCACCCCCCTCCCCTCTGAAGCCCTCATGAATTTTAGAGTCTTTTTTTTTTTTTTTAAGATTTTTTTATTTATTTATGTGACATAGAGACAGCCAGCGAGAGAGGGAACACAGTAGGGGGAGTGGGAAAGGAAGAAGCAGGCTCCCAGCGGAGGAGCCTGATGTGGGGCTGGATGTGGGACTCGATCCCATAACATCGGGATCACGCCCTGAGCCGGAGGCAGACGCTTAACGACTGCGCTACCCAGGCGCCCCTGAATTTTAGAGTCTTAACTCCCAAAAGGCTGTCTTCCCTCTTTCGTAGTTTGAGGTTGGTGGGGATATCTTTTTGTGACTGTCCCCCCTGACAAATAGTAATTAAGATACCATTATGAGTCATATGACCTTGGTTGGATAAGTCTAAGTTCCAGCACCCATTTCTTCATCAGTAAAATAATATCCATATCCTGTTTGTTAGGTTTGTGAGGAGGGATAAACAAGTTAATTTATGTAAATTACTTAGTATAGTTCTTAGCATATTGTAAAAGTCATGTTGTATAGCACTCAAATATTAGCTAGTATTATTGTTGTTATTTGTAGAAAGCTCTTAGTTTCCTAAGATGCTGATTTGATGGCATCTAACTTTTTTTTTTTAAAGATTTTATTTATTTATTCGACAGAGATAGAGACAGCCAGCGAGAGAGGGAACACAAGCAGGGGGAGTGGGAGAGGAAGAAGCAGGCTTCCAGCGGAGGAGCCTGATGTGGGGCTCGATCCCATAACGCCGGGATCACGCCCTGAGCCAAAGGCAGACGCTTAAGGACTGCGCTACCCAGGCGCCCCAAGCATCTAACTTTTTAAAACACTTCACTGTCATTTCCTTTTCTTGTTTTATTTCCTACCCATTGTCACATATGGAATCTATATTAGTTAACAGCACTTCATTTCTAGCATTAGGAAGAGGTGATTATTTGGGGCTGGAGGTGAGATAAAAGAGGTAAAATCAACAGTAAAAGTTCCTGCCTTTTTGTGGTTATTGATTATAATATTCTTTATTATCTAGGGAACATTTTTTTCCTGGATTTCCTAATTTACTACTTTGTATGCTTTTAAAAAATGCAAAAGGAAACTTAATGAGAACTCTTAGGACATAGTGCTAACATTCAGTAGATATTCACTAAACACCTGTTGGTTTGATTGGCTTTTTTTGATTTCCCGTATTAGAGTTTGCTTTTCTAATCTTATCCCCATACCATTTCTCTACCTTCCAGCTTAATAATCCTGCCCTGTTTTTACTTTTTGACTTTCTACTTGGCATTTTGAGTTCAGCCAGTCTGGTATTTGTTACCTTTCCTGTATATGTAGAATTTATACCCACGGAGACACCTATTTAAAAAGCATCCAAGTTAACTTTGATAACTTTATTTCTTGGATATTCTTTCTATTGCATTCATCCTGCCAGTTCTGTAAGCTTCTGAAAAATCTACCTTGCAAAGCTAATTTTCTTTATTTTTCATACATTTTTCCTGAATGTTGTTTTCTAAGACTGGTTTCCATCCACCTTTACCTGAATTAATTTTGTTCCTAGTTCTTTCTTCCTAAGGAAGATCTGAATCAAGAAGTACATCAGTCTGTTGCAGTCCTCTCTCTTTTATATTAAGAAGTTGTTCTTAACACTCCCAAATCTTGGCACTTAAAAATTTTTTAACTAAATCATGATCTTAAAACTGCTCATTGTACTGTAATCAAAAATCAAAGTACTTAGCACAGTACTTAGCACTAGCATCTCTTCTTTGACCTGGAGGTTTGGATGGATGACATGAATGATACTTCTTAAACGTTTTCTTCTTTAACCTAGCGTCTGACTGTTAGGTCCTTTCTTTTTTTATTATTTTTGATTAGATAAACATTCATATAGTTCTAATTTTAAAAGTTTAAAAGATCGTCTCCTTCCCATTCTTTCCCAGCTATGTAATTTGTTTCCCTGGAATCAACTAGTCAGTTATAGTATGATTCCAGAGAAATTTTATGCATAAAATTCTCACCCTTTTTCACAAATGTTAGTTTAACATATTTACTGCTTTGTACCTTAAGTTTTTGAGTTTAAAAATATTTTATGGCGGCGCCTGGGTGGCACAGCGGTTAAGGGTCTGCCTTCGGCTCAGGGCGTGGTCCCGGCGTTATGGGATCGAGCCCCACATCAGGCTCTTCTGCTATGAGCCTGCTTTCTTCCTCTCCCACTCCCCCTGCTTGTGTTCCCTCTCTCACTGGCTGTCTCTATCTCTGTCAAATAAATAAATAAATAATAAAATCTTTAAAAAAAAATATTTTATGATTTTAGTATATCAGTACATAAAGATATTTCTAATTTCTAATTCTTTCATGGCTTCAGAGTAATTTATTTAAACTGTCCCTGTTGGCAGACATGTAGATTACTTACAGTCTTTTGTACATACATTATTCTTTGCAATATCATTGGCACATACTGGTTTCTATCTATAGGATAAAAACCTATGAGTGAAATTAGTAGGTCAGAGAGTACATGCTTTTGTGATTTTTAAATAATTATTATCAAAATTAATTTTCATGGGCTCCTGGGTGGCTCAGATGGTTAAGTGTCTGCCTTGGGCTCATATCACAATCCCGCGGTCCTGGGATCGAGCCCTGCATCGGACTCCCTGCTCAGCAGGGAGCCTGCTTCTCCCTCTCCCTCTACTGTTCCCCCTGCTTGTGCTCTCTCACTCTCTCGGTCAAATAAATAAAATCTTCAAAAACAAACAAAAAAACCCAAAGGGGCGCCTGGGTGGCTCAGTTGTTAAGCATCTGCCTTCAGCTCAGGGTGTGATCTTGGCATTCTGGGATCGAGCCCCACATCAGGCTCCTCCGCTGGGAGCCTGCTTCTTCCTCTCCACTCCCCCTGCTTGTGTTCCCTCTTTCTCTGGCTCTCTCTCTCTCTCTGTCAAATAAATAAATAAATAAATAAATAAATAGATCTTTAAAAAAAAAACCAAAATTCTCTTTCATGGAGTTTGTACCAAATTATACTGCTTTTACGCTCCTTCATTCTTAGAGCAGTACTCAACAAATGTTTGTTCTCTCTCCAGCCCCAATCTCTACTCCTCCATGTGTCCCCCATTATTCTGAGAAGTTTCACAAATGAGTGAAACTTGATGGGCTGTAGAGATCACAGCTTAGTTTCCTAAAAGAAATGTAGTCTACATTGATGCCTGAGAGATGGATAGGAGGAGGTAGATCTGGGGATTGATGGGAGAAAAAAGTGCTAGGTTGGGAGAACAGCATATGAGTGATGGTAGAGAGAGTAGAGAGTACTCAGTTCAGGAGAACAGGTGGTCACAAAATACAAGTGGGAGAAGGATGACAGATGAGGTTGGTGAGATGAGTGTGGGTGAAATGGTCCTAATAAAAGACATTGTAAACTATGTTGAAGACTGTGGACTTTATCCTAAGGTCAGTGGAGAACCATTGAATGGTTTTTACAATAGGAGCAATATATATGATCAGAATTAAGCTTTAAAAAAATTTATCTTGGCTTCAAAATGAAGATTGCATAGGTTTAAATATAGCCAGACTAGGGGCGCCTAGGTGGCTCAGTCAGTTAAGCATCTGACTCTTGGTTCCTGCTCAGGTCATGATATCGTGGGCTGTGGGATCGAGCCTCACGTCGGGCTCCATCACAGTGTGGGCTTGGGATTCTCTTTCTCCTCTCGCTCTGTCCCTCCCTCTGCTCATGCACATGCACGATCTCTCTAATATAAATAAATCAATCTTTAAAAAATAAGAAAGAGAAGAAAAAAGAAAAAGCCAGACCAGTTAAGGGGCTGTAGCAGTGATTCAGGAAGAGGTGATGGGTTACCTGATCCTAGATAATGGTAATGTAGAGAGACATCAGTGAATTTGAAAGACATTTAAGAGACAGAATAAACAGAATTCTTGGTGACTTAATGTGAAAAGTTAGAGAAAGAGGAGTCAAGGGTGAAGGTTAAGTTTATGACTTGACTGGCAGAGTGAATGATAGCATCATTCACTAAGTTAGGGAAGCACTGGAAAAGGAATACTTTTGAGGGGAAAGATAAGCTCAATATGGATCTTCTGGAGCTGTATGTTGTGTGTTACCTAGTGCTTTCTGGATAGGTAGTTGGAATACTTGGGTCTGAGCTTAAGATAGAGGTACACACTGGAGATGTTGATTTGGGAGCAGTGAACAGCATAGAGAGGAACAATGAAAGAATTGTAATTGCCTTTGGGGAATGTGTAGAGTGGATAGAGACATAAAGAA
This sequence comes from Ursus maritimus, assembly GCF_017311325.1. Classification (NCBI taxonomy): domain Eukaryota; kingdom Metazoa; phylum Chordata; class Mammalia; order Carnivora; family Ursidae; genus Ursus; species Ursus maritimus. The sequence goes on from NW_024425786.1 coordinate 20,190,082, forward strand.
GACCAACATAAGGGCCACATGAACAAGGAAGAATATGCAAAGGGTACCAAGAAAGAGTAACTAGAGGAGTAGGAAGGAAAACAGAGAGAGATGGTGATGCCACAGAACCCGGAAGAAGAAAGTTTCATTGAGGAGGAAGTGGTCAGCACTATCAAATCCTGCCAGGGGCCAAGTAAGATAAGGATTAAGAAGTGTCCATTGATTTAGGGCAAGGAAGCTACAGTAGTAGTAGCCTTGGCAAGAGCCATTTTTGTGGTGTGTGGTATAGATGATAGAAGTGGGTTGAGGAATTATGGGAAGTAAGGAAGTGAAAGTATTGAGTACAGGCTACTCTTTCAGTCTGGCTATGAAGGGGAAGAGAAATGGAAGGCCATAGCTAGATGTGGATTTGGCATCAAGGAAGTACTTTTCTAGATTAGAAGAACTGTGCTTGTTTAATTCGAAGGGGAAGGAATCAGTGGAGAAAAGGAAAGTTAAAGATACAGGAGAGCTAGAATATCATCCAGGGTTGGGGTTTTGTCATGGATTCTTAGGGAAATAGAGAAGTAAAGACATGAGGCAGCTTGTAAAGAGAAGATAGAGGGGTTGACTGGACTTTGAGGATTTTTTGAAGATGAAGAATCAGTGAGACAAGACTTGAGATTATATATATGTATATATACACACACTCTATTCACTTAGCTATGTAGATGAGCCAAGATTTACTCAGTGAATATCCCATGTATGGACTCTTTGAGTTGTTTCTAATAGTTACAATTACAACAATACCATAATGAATAACCTTACGTATACGTATTTTAGTATTGCTGGAGATGTACCTTCAGAGTAAAAATCTAGAAGTAGTAGTGCTGGCCAATAAATGCGTATGTGATTTTGTTAGACATTGCACGAGAGTTGTACCATTTTGCCTTTCCCAACGTAATGCATGAGAATGCCTGCTTCTCCACAACTCAGCAACAGACTGTGGTTAAGCTTTGTAATTTTTTTTATCTTTTTTTTTTTTTTTTACCATTCTAACAGATGAAAAATGGTATCTCAATATAGTTTTAAGTTACATTTCTCTTATGAATGAAATTGAATATCTTTTCCATATGTTTAAGGGCTATAAATTTTTGCCGACTTTGGTATAACAAAAGAGAGGGAATAAGAATTTATATAGGTACCTACATATTTTTGCAAACACAAGCGTAGAATGGATAAGCAGAAACTAATGAAATTGGTCACCTCTAGCGGATGGAAGATATAGGGTGGGGAAAAGGGAGTAACCCTTTTCTGGACCTTTTTGTAGAGTTATTACTTTTAGAACCATGTTGAGGTTTTGCACATTCAAAAAGTAAAATAAAATCAACAACAATGGGGAGGGGGATGCCAACTAACCCAAGTAATTTTTGAACACAGTACTTTGTGTATATTCTTTGACCATACGTATTTTAAAGACAAACTTTAGGGGCACCTGAGGGGTTCAGTCAGTTAGTTGTCTGCCTTTGGCTCTGGTCATGATCTCAAAGTCCTAGGATCCAACCCTGCATCAGGGGAGTCTCTGCTAAGCGGGGAGTCTGCTTCTCCCTCTGCCTCTCCCACTGCCCCTCCCCCCCAATCGTGTGTGCGTGCTCTCTCTCTCTCTCTCTCTCAAATAGATGAATAAAATCTTTTTTTAAAAATGAACTCATAGTTCAACAAATACATATATATTAATATATATTTACATTTTACTTCCAGCTCTGTCTTTTGATGGGGTCCAAAAGTAATAATATCTCAATAACTAGAAGCTATATAAATAGCATTCCCCACTAAAGAGAACCAGGGATCTTGGAAAAACAACGGATTCTAGGTCTGGGACAGGGAGTGTACGAGATGAGCCTACAACATATTCTAGCAGAAGATAAAAAAGAAATATATGAAAAATGAAAGAAACGTATCATAAGGACACAGGGGCTAGCTCAAAAGACAATCTACTGGCCAAATCTATGACAGTTTGAACATCAGGATGAATAGTGACAGTAATGAACTAAAACCCACTAAATAAAAAATTTCTGAGTTTACATTGGTGAGAGAGAGAGAGGGAGAGAAGAAAGGAAGGGGAAGAGAGACAGAAAAGCACTTTATTCCAGTAGATTGCCGACTCCTTAAACGAAGAAATGATAGAGTTGGAAAAATCACCATTTTATAAACATCATACTACATCATCCTAGTAATTGATTCAGACAAGAATAATCAAATAGTGAAACCATTTGAGTGGAAATGTGATGGAGGACAGGACCTTTATTTGCACAGTGTAAAAGTATTTCCTCACAGATAACAAAAGGCAAATAGTAACATTATAGGGGAGAAACTTGGGAGATAGCACCTTAAGCAAGACAAATAGTACACGTCCACCACCTAATAATGTACACCGACGAAGACACAAGATGGCTGCGGGAGTATTTCTGCCAAATGCATCACCTAAATCTGCTCGTGAGGAAATAATCAGACAAGTCCAAACAGAAACATTTCTCCAGAATAGCTCTATATTCCTTAAAAATGTCAATGCCATAAAAAACAAGAAGGGCTGAGGACTGTTCCAGATTAAAGGAGATTGAAAAGAAGCTGACCACTGTGTCATCCCAGCGTGTGATCCTGGATTGAATCCTGGATCAGGAAAATCAAAGGAACATTATCAGACAGTTGGTGACATTTTAATATGCTATATATTAAATGATAGTGATGCAAGGATATTAGTGTCAAATTTCTCAATTTTGACAAATGTGCTCTGGTTAAATAAAAGAATGATCTTGGGATGCCTGGGTGGCTCAGTTGGTGAAGCCTCCAGCTCTTGATTTTGGCTCAGGTCATGATCTCTGGATCGGGAGATCGAGCATCATGTCGGGCCTGCTTGGGATTCTCTCTCTTTCCCTCTCCCTCTGCCCCTTCCCTGGTTTTCACATTCACTCTCTTCTCTCTCTCTCTCTCTCTCTCTCGAAGAAAGCAAAGGGAAAAAAAAGAATGATCTTGTTCTTAGAAATACATACTGAAGTAGTTAAGTGTGTAAGGGGTTTTGAAGTCTGCAATTCTCAAATTGTTCAGGAAAAAAAGTGTGTGTGTAGTGAAAGAAGGAGCAAAAGGGAGAAGGAGTAAGCAAATGTAGCAATGTTAACAACGAATTAGGGGACAGGTATATATGGGTGCTTTTGTACTATTCTTGTACCTTTTTTATATGTTTGAAATTGTTTCAAAATAGAAAGTTAAGGGGTGCCTGGCTGGCTCAGTCAGAAGAGCATACAACTCTTGATCTTGGGGTTGTGAGTTCAAGCCCACATTGGGTGTAGAGATTACTTCAAAATAAATAAACTGGTGCAGCCACTCTGGAAAACAGTATGGAGTTTCCTCAAAAAAACAAAAACAAAAACAAAGATATTTTTGGAGAAAAACCAGCTTAAAAAAAAAGTTAGAAATAGAACTACCCTCTGAGGGTTGCTGGAGGGGAGAGGGAGGGGGGATGGAGTAACTGGGTGATGGACATTAAGGAGGGCACGTGATGTAATGAGCACTGGGTAGTATATAACACTGAAAAATCACTGACCTCTACCTCTGAAACCAATAATACATTATATGTTAATTAATTGAATTCAAGTAAAAAAAAACAATTAAAAAATAATTAAATTCTAAAGTACTCATTAGAGGTAAGGCATGTAACATCTTTATGGGATAAAACCCATTCCCAGGCCAATGCCAGGTGCCTAATTTGAGTTGCTGGAGCTAGACTGTCAATTCTATAATTAAAACATCAATATTTAGTCCTTCAAAAAAAAAAAAAAAAAAGAACACTACGACCCAGCAATTGCACTTCTGGGTATTTACCAAAGGATACAAAAATAGTGATTCAAAGGGGCACATGCACCCCAGTGTTTATAGCAGCAATGTCCGCAATAGCCAAAATATGGGAAAAGTCCAGATATTCATCAACAGATGAGTGGATAAAGAAGGTGTGTGTGTGTAATATGGACACAGTGGAATATTAGCCATCAAAAAAATGAAATCATGGGACACCTGGGTGACTCTTTTGGTTAAGCATCTGCCTTTAGCTCAGGTCATGATCCTAGGATCCTGGGATCAAGCCCCACATTGGGCTCACTGCTCAGCATGGAGCCTGCTTCTCCCTCTGCCTGCTGCTCCCCTGCTTTTGCTCGTGCTCTCTTTCTCTCTGACAAATAAATAAAATCTTAAAAAAAAAACTATTAAAAAAAAAGAATGAAATCTTGCCAGTTGCAACAATGTGGATGGAACTAGAGGGTATTATGCTAAGTGAAATAAGTCAATCAGAGAGAGACAAATACCATATGATTTTACTCATATGTGGAAATTAAGAAACAAAACATGAACATAGGGGAAAGAAAGGAAAAAAGATAAAAACAGAGAGGGAGGCAAACCATAGACTCTTAAGGAAACAAACTGAGGGTTGCTGGAGGAGAGGTGGGCTGGGGAAGGGGTAACTGGGTGATGGGCATTAAGGACGGACTTGATGTAATGAGCACTGGGTGTTTGTTTGTTTGTTTGTTTGTTTTAAAGATTTTTTTATTTATTTACTTGACAGAGAGACAGCCAGCGAGAGAGGGAACACAGGCAGGGGGAGTGGGAGAGGAAGAAGCAGGCTCCCAGTGGAGGTGCCTGATATGGGGCTCAATCCCAGGACTCTGGGATCACGCCCTGAGCCGAAGGCAGACGCTTAACGACTGAGCTACCCAGGCGCCCCTCATTAGTTGCATATTAACACCCAGTGCTCATGGGGCGCCTGGGTGGCTCAGTCGTTAAGCGTCTGCCTTCGGCTCAGGGCGTGATCCCAGAGTCCTGGGATTGAGCCCCATATCAGGCTCCTCCACTGGGAGCCTGCTTCTTCCTCTCCCACTCCCCCTGCCTGTGTTCCCTCTCTCGCTGGCTGTCTCTCTCTCTGTCAAATAAATAAATAAAATCTTAAAAAAAAAAATGCAACTAATGAATCACTAAATTCTACCACTGAAAGTAATAATACACCATGTGTTAACTAAATCGAATTTAAATCTTAAAAATTAAAAATTAAAATTAAATAAACTTAAAAAAAAGAAAGTTAAAAATGTTCATTAAGAAAATACAAAGAACTGGGGCACCTGGGTGGCTCAGTCGGCTAAGCGTCTGCCTTCAGCTCGGGTCATGATCCACGGGTCCTGGGATCATGCCCCGCGTCTGGCTCCCTGCTCGTGGGGCCCTGCTTCTCCCCTTCCCTCTGCTGCTCCCCCTGTTGTGCTTTTTCTCTCTCTCTCTCTCTTAAATAAATAAAAATCTTTAAAATATATGTATATAAAGAACTGGTATATTGGCAGCAACTGAGTGAGAGAGCCAGAAAAGAATAACGTTAATTAGGATTAATTCTAAGATGTCTGGTATATATTTTCCTTGGGCATCTTTGCTGAGCGTTCCACACCCCGCTGTAGTTACCTGTGCTGGCTCATCTTGTCTCAGTGAGCTTTAGTGTCATAACTGGACAGGAGCCAAATATCCTGGGATTCCAGTTTGTGCCTGCAGTCCTCACTTTTTTGGGGGGCACCTTTCATTTTGGGGGCACATTTCACCAGGATCTTCCAAGTCCACTTGAAAGAAAGTTTTGACCATACTTTGATCCATTCTATTTCTTTCACTTGCGGGATTTCTTGACACAGTGTTCCACACGTGGTAGAGAGAGGGAGAGAAAGGAATCTCACTTTACAAATGAGAATAAAATTGAGAATTTCCAAGGTCACGTAAGTGGTAAAAATAAGATGAAGAAGATTTTATCAGGACTGTCTGGCCCCACAGTTTATAATTCTTTCTACCTCAACCATGTGTCTACTTTTTTAAAAAGGCTTTAGCAGCACCTGGCTGACTCAGTCAGTAGAGCACGTGATTCTTGATCTCTGGGTCATGAGGTCAAGCCCCACACTGGGTGTAGAGCTTACTTTAATTAATGAATTAGTTGGTTAGTTTATTGGTTTAACAAATAGTTTTTGGCTTGGTGGATTCGTTCTCTTCCCTTATTAGTTCTCTTAATATTTTCCGTAAATAAGTTGCAAACATTACGTATCCTACCTTTACAATCTGGCTTGATTTGTTTTTTGTTCCTGTTTTGTTTCTTACATAATTTGATCATAAAGTCACTAGAAACAAGTAATATCAAACTAGATTGGTTTTCTTTTTGAATATAGTTAGTAGACCAGGGAAGTTTTATAGTATAACCTTATTCTAACAAAGACTTGTCAGAGTGTTCTTTTTAATAATATCCTCATAGAGAAGTAAATTATATACCAAGTTTATTAAATAGTCACCCACAAAGAAAAACATGGAAGTGAGACCTGACTTTGTGAGAGATTTCAGGTAATATCCTTTAGATCAGAGTTCAGCAAATTATGGCCTGTGGGCCAAATCAGTCCTGCCACCAGTTTGTTAGCTTATTTTTAGTTTATTTTTTATTTTATTGAAGTGTAAAATTCAGTGTGGTTTTTAGTATATTCACAAAGTTGTGCATTTTTATCACGCCCAAAGGAAACCGTTTACCCATATTGGTAGTTACTCCCTCTCCCTGGCAGCCTCTAGTCTACTTTCTATCTCTGTGGATTTTCCTATTCTGGACATCTCATAAAAATGAAATCATACAATATGTGGCTTTTTTGTATCTGGCTGCTTTTACGTAGCATAAAGATTCATCCATGTTGTAGCATGAATCAGTACTTCATTCCTTTTTATAACCAAATAATGTTCCATTATATGGATGTACCACGTTTTGTTTATCCATTGGTGGACATTTTGGTTGTTTCCATTTTTTAGCTATTAAGAATAATGCTGCTATGAAGAATTGTGTACAAGCTTTTGTGTGGTCATACATGTTCAGTTCCCTCAGGTATATCCCTAAGAGTGGAATTGCTGGATCATATGTTTTTTGTTTGTTTTTATGTTTAATTTTTTGAGGAACTGCCAAACTGTTTTTCAAAGTGGCAGCACCGTTTTACTTTCCCAGGAGAAATGTATGAGAGTTCTAGTTTCTCCGTGTCCTCACCAAAACTTATTATTTTACTTTCTTATAATAACCATCCTAGTGGCTGTAGTGTGGTATTTTATTGTGGTTTTGATTTTCATTTCTGTAGTGATTAACGATTTTGAGCATTTTTTTTTTGAAGATTTTTTTCATTTATTTGAGAGAGAGAGCCAAGCAAGCAAGAGAGAACATGATGGGGCAGGGAAAGTCAAAAAGAAAGGGCGAAGCAGGCTCCCCGGTAAGCAGGGAGCCCAGTGTGGGGCTCAATTCCAGGACCCTGGGATCATGACCTGAGCCGAAGGCTGACATTTAACCGACTGAGCCACCCAGGCACTCCTTGAGCATCCTTTCATATTCTTATTGGCTATTTGTATATTTTATTTGGAGAAAAGTCTATTTAGATTCTTTGCCCCATTTTTTTTAGTAGGCGCCACGTCCAGTGTGGAGCCCAACCAATGCAGGGCCTGAACTCGACCCTGAGACCAAGACCTGAGCTGAGACCAAGAGTTAAGCACTTAACCAACTGAGCCACCCAGGCACACGTTCTTTAACCATTTTTTAATTGAGTTTTTTGTCTTTTATTGTTGAGCTGTAAAAATTCTATATCCTGGATACTAAACCCTTATCATATATGTGATCTAAAATGGTTTTCTCCCATTCTATGGGTTTTCCTTTCATTTTTTTGATTGCACCTTTGACACAAAAGTTTTTAATTTTAATGAAGTCCAAATTATTTTTTCCTTTTATCACTTGTGCTTTTGGTGTCATGTTTAAGAAACCATTAATCATCAATTACAGCCTCACCACCAAAAAAAAGTGGAGGGGGGAGAAACCATTGCCTAATCCATGGTCACAAAGATTTTTTTTTTTAAAGATTGATTTATTTGAGAGAGAGAGTGGTGGGAGGGACAGAGGGAGAGGGAGAGAGTTTCCTCGAGCAGACTCCCCACTGAGCAGGGAGCACAATACCAGGCGATCCCAGGATCCTGAGATCATGACCTGAGCCGAAATCAAGAGTCAGCTGCTTAACCAACTGAGCCACTCAGGTGCCCCTTGGTCACAAAGATTTATACCCATGTTTCCTTCTGAGAGTGTCCATACATTTTAGATCTTATATGTGGGTCCTTGATCCATTTAGAGTTAATTTTTGTGTATGATGTGATGTAGGGGTCCAGCTTCATTCTTTTGCATGTGGATATGCAAGCCAGTGTCCTCAAAGATCTTTTAAGCTTGTTCCTAAAGCTGGATGTTGCTGTCTTTTTCTAAGTTTTTTGTATCTCTCTCCTTCGTTATGGTAGAGCTTTGTCTTATGTTGCCATAGACATAGACCTGTTTTTGTTTATCCTACTGTTTATTCTCTTTTTTTCCAGTATTTTATACATAATGGGTATTGAATAAATGAATTGGTCATAGCTTAGGGTAGCAATTTAATAGCAGCAGAAAATAACCCTTTTGAAAAAGTAAGTAAATAGGAAGGAATCAGTTGTTCAAGATGTATACCCTTTGTGAGTATCCTAGCCATGTGGGAGAGGTCTTGGAGAGCAAGATCTGGAAGGTACACACATAGGTATACCGGGTATATGAGAGAGTATACCTGAGGACTAGTTCCAGGGATGGGGGCCAGTGTTCACCAAAGTGTGCTCACATACATTACATTTCATCATTTGATCTTCACAGTGATCTCGTCAGGTTTACATGATCATCATCCCTGTTTCTAAATGAAAAATCTGAGGTTTGGGGAATCTTTTTTTTTTTAAGATTTTGTTTATTTGTCAGAAGGAGAGAGAGAGCAGAAGCAGGGGGAGTGGCAGGCAGAGGGAGAAGCAGGCTCCCCCCAAGCAAGGAGCCTGATGCGGTACTCCAGTCCAGGATCCTGGGATCATGACCTGAGCCGAAGGCAGATGCTTAACCAACTGAGCCACCCTGGCATCCTGGTTTTGGGGATCTTGAGTGGACTTCTCATACACCTAGGAAGAGGCCAAGCCAGAGTTGAACCCAGACAATTCTTTCACTTTACAATTCTGATTCTCACTAACCAGCCTCAGCTGCTGCTTGTAAAAAATAAATTTGGACAAAAGGCTCTCTGGTTCCTTTGGTTATACCAGGATACACACTGACTTGTAGATTTCCTAGCTCTTTGCTTCTTTTTTTTTTTTATTCTATTATACACTCGTTCCTATTTTTTTTCCTCTAGAAATGAATGACTGGAATGACTTTTTATTTTTCCCCTGTGGATCCCACATTTTGATAGATTGCTGTCTAATAACTTGTACTTAATTATTTTCAAAGATTTTATTTATTTATTTATTTGGGAGAGAGAGAATGCACACACGAATGGGGGAACAGGGGAAGGGACAAGCAGACTCCACACTGAGTGTGGAGCCTAACACGGGACTCGATACCACGACCCTGAAATCATGACCTGAGCCAAAATCAAGAGTCAGACGCTTAACTGACTGAGCCACCCCGGCGCCCCTACTAACTTGTATTTATTAATAATGTTTCCCATTTTAATACACTTTCCCACACCATGCCCGCTCATCAGGCTCCTGAGTAGCACAGGTGATACTCAGCATTACAACACAGATTTTATAGGGGTCCCTGGGTGGCTCAGTTATTTGAGTGTCTGACTCTTGGGTTCAGCTCAGGTCATGATCTCAGGGTCGTGAGATGGAGCCCCATGTCCCACTCCGCACTCAGCAGGGAGTCTGCTTGAGATTCTCTCTCTCCCTCTGCCCCTCCCCACTCCATGCTCGCTTGCTCACTCGCTTTCAATAAATAAATAAATCTTTTAAAAACAACAACGAATTTTATATATTTCCAGTCAAATGCCAAAAAACAAAACCAAAACCAAAACCATGACATTAGGCCTAGTCTGGGCTGACCAGTCACCTGTAAATGTTCTTTTCCCACTAGAATTTTAAACTACATCGACTCACCAAATTTGCAATTACTTATATATACAGTACTAAGGTAGAGGTGGATATGGTTTAACCTTTGGAGGAATATTCTATAGCCAATTGAAGGGATGCTTATGAGGAGATTATAATAACATAGGCAAAGGCTAACATTATATGTTTGGAGAAGTGGAGGAGAAAACAAAACCTCATCAGTTCTGTGAGGACAAGAGATGTGTCTGTTTGACTCAGTCATGTCTCTCTGAGCCCAGTACAATACTGGCAGGCACATAGCAAGCATTTAAGTTTTAGGAAAGACCGCTCAATTTAAAAAGGCAGTCTGACATCGTGGTTACCAGCCAGTCTCTGGAATCTGTCAGACATGGGTTCATAATCTGGCTACACTATTTACACAGTTTCCTCATCTGAAAAATGAAAACAGTAATGATGTTTCCATTAAAAGACAGTTGTAAAGATTAACTAAAAGCATATATATGGGGCGCCTGGGTGGCTCAGTCAGTTAAGCGTCTGCCTTCAGCTCAGGTCATGATCCTGGGGTCCTGGGCTCAAGACCCGCATCGGGCTCTCTTGCTCAGTGGGGAGCCTGCTTCTCCCTTTCCCTTTCTGTCTGCCACTCCCCCCTGCTTGTGCTCTCTCTTGCTCACTTTCTCAAATAAAAATCTTTAAAAAATAAATAAAAATAAAGCATATATGAAGGGCACAGTAATGTCCCTGGTACATGGTGAGATAGTGCTCAGTACGTACCAACTATTACTGTTGCTATTATTACCTTTTTTCTCTCTTTATTGAAATAGGTATGATTTACACAAAAATAAAGTGCGTAGGTCTCAAGTATTGAGTTGGGTGAGTTTTGACACTTGTGTAACTACTCATCTGCAATAAATTGTAAAGTATCTCCATCACCATAGAAAGTTCTCACGGTACCCTTTCCAGTCAGCCCTCCTATCTCAGAACAACCACTTTCTGGCTTTTGTCTCCAAAGATTAGTTTTTGCCTATTCTTTACTTAATGTGAATGGAATTAGATAGTATATTTTTGCATGTGTTTGGGTTCTCTTGCTTAGCATAATGTTTTTTGAGTTTCATCCATGTTGTTGCATGTATCTATAGTCCATTCCTTTTCATTGCTGAGTAGTATTCCACCGTGTGGATAGACTGTATTTTATTTATCCCTTTTCCGTTGATGACCGTTTGGGTTAATTCCAGTTTGGAGCTTTTACTTTTTTTTTAAGATTTTATTTTTAAGTACTCTCTATACCCAACGTGGGGTTCCACCTCACAACCCCAAGATCAAGAGTCGCACACTCCACCAACTGAGCCAACCAGGTGCTCCTGGAGAAGCATCTATGGATATTCTTATGTCAGTCTTTGTGTGGACAAATGTTTTAATTTCTTTCAAATAATTACCTAGGAATGGAATTTCTGGGTCTTGGGTAGATACAAGCTTAACTTTACATGAAACTGCCAAATAGTCTTTAAGGTGATGGTAGCAATAAGATCTCTTTTTAAATGGGCACTAATAAGCATGACATCTGAGGTATCCAGCATAGCCAGAGAAGTACTTTGGAGTTATATTGACCTGAACTCCGAGCTGGGCTCTGATGTTTATAATTTGTGCAACCCTGGGTAAGTTATTTTGTATTGCTGAGACTTAGTCTTACCTATGGAAAGGGAGTGATAATGAGATCATGTATATTAATGCCTAGCATTCTACCTACTGGTGGCATACGAAGGTGGGCTGTACTACAGGCTATAAGGGGTACACAGTCTGTAAAGAATTTAAAAGCAGTAATAAAACCCACTAAAAGTCCATTTGCTTTTTATCAGCATTGTGCACCTAAAATTCTGAACAGTGTTAGGGTAAAATACTTCTTCCTGCCTCCTCCTCCGCCCATATACCACACTCCCAGCAAATTATAAGGACTTATAATAAATAGTAATTATAATCAATATTTAACAAAGTTAAACAGAAACTGAGAGGTTGTAACTTGGAGTGTGAGATTTAAAACTTTTCTTGCAGGTTCTCTCTTTGTGCACTTTCTGTTTCCTCTAGGTCCCTGATGTGCAAAGCTCACCCTAAATAGCAGTATTTCCAAGGGTCCGGGGAGGCACACAAAGGTCTGTTCCTCTCTAGGAGCCATATCTAAGCAGTCCCTCTTCTCACTTCCTTAAAAGTTTGAGGTTTTATCCCTTTATTTTTTACTCACACTTTAGTTCTGATATGTCTTAGGCATATTTTCTTCCATTGTATTCCACAATGTAATTGCAGATTGTGACCATATATCTAAGCCAGCCTTAGTTATCAAGGCCAAAATAACCCCTCTTAAATACTCTGTTCCTTATAAAGTAGCTTCCCAAGCAGGTGTTCTAACTTATAAAGCCCTTTATTAATACTTTTTGTCAATAGTTACTTTGTATTTTTGTAGAATCTGGTTTGAGCTTTCTCTCTATACTCTCAGTTACCCACCTGTAAGCTAGTTTTTACCATTGGAAATTAATCACAAGTATCATATTTGTCTACTCTGTCCTCTGTCTTCTGTACTTTAGATGGGTTACTGATTTGGAGACAAATACAGTAATTCTAGAGGCGTTCATCCATTTCTCAGACAGTACTTAAGAGCTCAGGCTCTCAAGTTAAAATCCTGCTTCCTGTCCTCACTTCAGTGGTGCCACATTAGGCAGGGCCAGTGTTTGTGGGGTTTTGTTTCTTTTTACACACCATCAAGCAATTCTCCAACACCAAATGGGTGCCCTACAATTTAACTCAATTCTGACACTATCAGTCTGGAGACAGATAGCGTCACATTCATTGCACAGGTTAAGGGTTAGTCCTGTAAGACCCCGCCGCCCGTTGCACCACACCCTCTTGGAATGTGCCACTCTCTGCCAAATCTCCACATGTTTACTGATGCATAAGATCTCTGAACCCTGTTCTTTGGGTTTCTGTGGAGGCTTCATTACATAGGCATGATTGATTAAATCATTGTCCATTGGTGATCTAGTCAACCTCCAGCTCCTCTCTGACTTCTGGGGAATGGGACTGAAAGTTCTTTTTTTTTTTTTTTAAGATTTTATTTATTCATTTGAGAGAGACAGAGACAGATAGTGACAGAGAGCACGATCAGGGAGGAGAGGGAGAAGCAGGCTCCCTGCTGAGCAAGGAGCCCAGCGTGGGGCTCAATCCCAGGTCCCTGCAATCATGACCTGAGCCGAAGGCAGATGCCCAACCAACTGAGCCACCCAGCCGCCCCTGGGACTGAAAGTTCTAACCCCCCAATCATATGGTTGGTTCCTCTGGCAACCAGCCCCCATCCTTAGGTGCTTTCCAAAAATCACTTCATTTACATAAACTCAGGTGTGGTTGAAAGGGATTTGTTGTGAACATCAAGATATCTTTTCCTGTGTTATCACTAGGAAATCCCAGGGGCTTTAGGGGCTCAGAAATGGGGAAGAAGACCAAATATGTATTTCTTATTATAAATTACAGGATCACAGCAGGTTACCTAACCTCTCTGAGCATTGCTTTTCTTATCTGTGAAATGAGTAGTGATACCTGTTTCATAAATAGGATGGATACAGAGTGCTGTATCAGTGTCCTATTGCTGCCGTAACAAATTACCACAGACTTAGTGGCTCAAAACAACACAAATTTATTATCTCACAATTCCGTAGATCAGAAGTCTGACCTAGGTCTCACCAGGCTAAAAGCAAGGTCATGGCAGGGCTGTGTTCCTCCTGGAGGCTGTAGGGTAGAATCCGTTCCTTTGCAGTTCCCAGCTCCTAGAGGGTGCTGCATTTCTTGACCCATAAGCCCCTTCTTCCATCTTCAAAGCCAGCAATCACAGGACAAATCCCTTCACGCCTACATCTCTCTAGTTTCTGCAGCCAGGAAAGGTTCTCTGATTTTAAGGACTCGTAATCATATTGGGACCACCTGGATAATCTAGAATACTCTCCCCGTTTCAAAGACCTTAACTTTAATCACATCTGCAAAGTCCCCTTTGCCACCAAACATAACATATTCATAGGTTCCAGAGGATCAGAACACAGACACCGGGGCCATTTTTCTGCCTACCACAAGTACTTAGCACTGTGCCCTGGTCTTTGTAAGCCCTTAGAAAGTGGCGATCACTTAAGGCCTTTGGTACTCTGCAAGAGTGCAAGCTATGGACGTGACCCCAGGCACAGTGATTTACATCCTAGTAGGAAAATGAAATCACTGAGGACAGAAATTACTCTGACCCAAAAAGAGTGACCAGAGCCATGTGTGGGGATTTCAACCAAGTGCCATGGGAATGTGAGAGAGGCACGGGTCAGCAAGTGATCTGACAAGTCTGAAGAGAGTGAATGCACGTAAGTGCAGAACCGGGAAAGAAATGTGGTTCAACCCAGATGAGATTCTTTATAGGACAAAGGGTAAGAGGGAAGGAGAAGCAGAAGAAAAGCATTTCTAACCAGATAGTTGGGGGGGTGGGGCGCCTAGGTGGCTCAGTCAGTTAAGCCTCTGCCTTCAACTCAGGACATGATCTCAGGGTCCTAGGATCAAGCCCCACATCAGGCTCCCTGCTCAGCAGGGAGTCTGCTTCTCTCAGCCTCTGCCTCTGCTCCTCCCCCTACTTGTGCACACTCGCTCACTCTCTGTCTCTCTCTCCCTCAAATAAATAAATAAAATCTTAAGAAATAAAATAAACATAACCAGGTAGTTGGGGAATTAGATTTGTTCATATCTCTCGATCCTTCCTACTAGTCCTGCTGGATTCATTTGTTCATTCAGGCAACAGATATGTGCCGGGCTCTGTATCTGGCCTTGGGGATACAATGAATATAAGACACAAAGTCTGCTTTCTCAGGGCTCAGTGTAGTGAAGCAGACAATCATGTCAACACAGAGCCATAATCCAGTGTGACAGGAGGAGCCCACAAGGAAGGGTATGCCTCCTTCCCAAATTTACAGGACAAGAAAGGCGTCTTGAAGGAAGTACCCATAAACTGGGACCTGAGTTGGAGCAATCAGTTAGCATGTTGTGGGCCACAAGTAACAGCCCAAGTCAAATGACCTTAAACAATAATGAACTGAGTGTCTCACTTAACTGGAAATGCAGTAGAGTAGGCATCAGTATTGGTTACTCTGATCACTCTTGCTCCATTTTTGTATGATTCCCTTTGACTGGGCTGAGAGTGGACTCACTCTCAGACTGGCTGCCCTTGTGTGGCAATTCCAGTTGTCACATCCATACACCCAACATCCGAAAGAAGAAAGGCGTCTCTCTCATAGACTGGCTCCTGAGAATGAAGAAATTCCTTTTCCAGAAGCCTCCCAGCAGCTGTGCCCCTGGCATCTGATTGGGGTCACAGGCTTACTTCTGAGCCAATCGCTGTGCCCAAGTGAATGCCATATCCAGTTTGGCTAAGGCCTAAGTTCCTAAACCTATCAGTATGGCAAGGACAATGGATTTATACTTGCTGAAACACTTGCTGAAACACAGGGAGATAAGTAAATGAAAATCTAGGTACCATTAGGAAGGAAGGAGGGTGGGAGAACAGAAAACAGTATATAGGAATGCCTAGTGACTTGTTCTTCCTTCTCCCATGTAGGACTCACTTCTGCCACTTTATACCTTCTGCTTTTCATGGGTTCTGTTTCCTCATTGCGCTAGCTTTACCATGATTTCTCTCTGTGCATGCTTTCACCTTCAGTGTCTGTTGGTAACTGCCTCACTCTCTCCATGTTTCTTAATTCAGACCCCCAAGTTCAAGACTCTGTCCCAATTAACCTTACTATACCAGGCTCCACCTACCTGAAGTAAGCTCCGGAAGATCAGGGACTTTGTTTTCTACACTGCTGTATCCCCAGTGTCTAAACAATACCTAATATGCATGCAGTGAGTGCTTGACAAATTAAATATATGCCAAATGGTTGAAAGATCAGCCTTCTAGTTTATTGGCTGCCTTTGGGTCAGATACTCCTCTGGGCAAATTTTCTGTGGCTGAGGGGATGTCCCTGGAAGGGGACATGTCCCTTTTAGTGGTAGGAGCAGAAATTTGTTTGGATCTCACTTCCACCGCTTACTTTGAACTTCGGTTTACTTTTCTGCAAAATAGGATCGATGAAACCTGCCCTCTAAAAGGCTCAGGTGGCGGTTCCTGGGTGGCTCAGTCAGCTAAGCATCTGCCTTTGGCTCAGGGCGTGATCTCAGGGTCCTGGGATCGAGCCCCCCGGTCCTCGGATCGAGCCCCGCGTCGGGCTCCCTGCTCAGTGAGGAGCCCGCTTCTCCCCCTCCCTCTGCCGCTCCCTGTGCTTGTGCTCTCTCACTGTCTCTCTCTCTCTCAAATAAATAATATCTTTTAAAAAATTAAAAATTAAAAAACAGGCTCAGGTGTTCAGTATTAAGTGAGATCATGATTATGAAAGTACTTTATGTATTATAAGATACTAGGCAGTGTAATTCAATTCTGGTCACTCACATGCACCAGGAAAACACTAATGATGAAAAGGCCAGTTGACCTGTTTAGTTCTACTTGTTGGTGTTGGGTTCCCCCAGGAGCACCTCTAACTGGCTCTCTTCTTGTCCCTTTCCATTTGCTCCCCCAGGGTCACTCAGGATGTGTCAACTGTTTGGAGTGGAACGAGAAAGGAGAGTGAGTATGAGCTAGAGCACCTAAGAAGGTGCTGGAGATGGAAGTGGGGAGGCTGGGAGAGGGGACTTACCTCCTCCTCAGTAGATCTAAGGGAAAGAGACTGCTGCTCTTTTCTGTGTACTTAAGTTTAGTCCATCATTATCAACACACAGTTGAACAGTGAATTGGATGACCGCCCAAACCCTGTTTTTTTGATAATCTAATGCATTTAAGGAATAATGAGAGATCCTTAGGACAAAATAGAAGAGACTCAGCTAATGTTTACGAGATAACCTTGAATTCTGCGATATCTCCTATTCATCCCACTCTGTGTGGCTTGAACAGGGGACATGGGGTAGGGGAGCGGGGCCTGCGAACTTGAAGAGAGGTCAGAACCCTTCATTCTGCTTGCAGTTTGCTGGCCTCTGGTTCCGATGACCAGCACACGATTGTGTGGGACCCGCTGCACCATAAGAAGCTGCTCTCCATGCACACAGGACACACGGCAAATATCTTCTCTGTCAAGGTGAGCAGGATAAGGCACAGAGCAAGTAAAAGGCATGACTTTAGAGCCACCAATCCCACATCTGTTCTCTGGGACCAAAAGGCAGAAGTTTCATGTGATTTCCACTTACAGGGCTTCAGAGGTCTGAAGACACTTATAAGTCCCGTTCCCACCCTGTGCACATGGTTGTATTTGCCCACTTGTATCCCACACACCCCCTGGGGTTACAGACACCTTTGTGATCTGAGCATCTGACTGTGATTCCTGAAACCCCATCTCTTTTCCGTGTTCTGCTTCCTCACTTAGAGCCACAAGGCCAGCTCTAGGTGAATTTATATTTATTTGAGTGGTGATGTTGGGTGGTATGGTTCCAAGCATGAACTTAGATAGCAGGAAGACCTATGTTTGACCCCCTTACCTGCCTCTTAGAAGCTGTGTGACATAGGCAGGTCACCTGACCTCTCTGAGCCCCTTGACTCATCTCTAAATATGAAGTATCTTAGGAAAACCCCCCGGATTCATGAGTAAGTGAGGAAATAATCCTTTAATTTTAAAAGGGAAGCAGCAGTCCATAGGCTTAATATTATAGTTCAGTGAGATGATTGTAAAAAGGCACCTGCCACAGGTGCTTTTAGCTATTCTGTGTTCGAGCTACTGATTTGTTGGTGGAAGTTGAACTGAGGAGAGGTGGGAACAGGACTTGCAAGTGTCTTCAGACCTCTGAAGCCCTGTAAGTGGAAATGACGTGAAACTTTTGCCTTTTGGTCCCAGAGAACAGATGTGGGATTGGTGGCTCTAAGTCCCCAGAAGCAAATGTGGACCTGATGAAAGCGAGGAGGGGTCTAATGCTTAGAGCAGTTTGGAAAAGGTAGAATGGGCCCTTTGAGAATGTAGTAGATGTCCAAGCATTGAGGTACTCTCCACACCAGGAACTTATCTGCCGGGTTTAAGTTTGGAGGAAATGACCTTTAAGGACCTTTCCAGCCCTGAAATTCTATAATGGATGTATGTGAGAAAGCCTCACTAATCTAAGAAATATTTTCCTAACTAATATCAGAAGAATTACAAGATACATGAAGAAGATAGATTTGAGAGCTGAGAACCTACTTATTTCCCTAAACTCTGCCTCTTTCCCGAGCTTTGATTTTCACCTCCAGGGACCAATCCTAGATGATTTTCTGCAATTTTAGAGACAGAACAATGCTGATTCACCTCTTGCATGGCAAATAGAGACTGTTTTCTTCCCCTGAAAAGTGTTAGGTTCAGTTGAATCTGTAGAGTGGGATCCGGGAAAGGGACCTATGCCATCAGTTCGGCATCATAGAGCACAAAATGTTGAGTTCAGAAACTGGAATTTGACAATGGTCTTGATACTCGCTAATAGTAAGGCTTGGGGCAAGGCACTTATACTCACAGACCCTCAGCCTCCTCTTCTGTGAAAAGTGTAAAAAAGGATTCTTCTCTCTTCGGGTAGTAACACTACTCATATTTTTATTTAACGCACAAGCTCCCCCTGGTGGCAACTACAGTGTGTGATGAGTGTGGCACTTGTCCTCAAGAGCTCGCCTAGTCATTTCTGTTGTGCATGAAGTACATTGCTGTCTTCAGACAGGATTAAATTCTGTCTATTTCATCTAGCCCTTTTCCTGGTGAGCCATTAGAGAATAGTGTGTTGAAAGAGTGAATTGAAAGAGTGAATTGTTGCTCTTTCATGAACAATTCAGTCAAGTAGGACATGAGCTCTTTAAATGCCCGTTCAGCCTTGTTGTGGGTTGGCAGAAACTTTTCAATTAAGAAAGAAGACAATTAAATTTTTTGAACTCAAGAAAGAAGAGAAAAAGTCAACTAACAGCATACCCAAATACTTTTTGTCCTCAAAGGTAGGTGATAAAACTGCACACTTTTTAAAAATTACTGTTCAAAGCTATATTTATGGCTGTTTTGTTCTTACCGCATGTCATCTGGAATATTTTATTCTCAACTTCATCTGAATGGTGGGGTTCTCGTTCTTTATAGTAGCTGCATGGAGACGTTTCCTCCTGATGCCCCACCCTTCCCCGGGGTCCAACATTTGAGCCATTTCCAGTATTTGGTATTATGAGGAATGCTGCTCTGAGCATTTCTGCACAGGTCCCTTTTTTCTAATAGAATTATTTCTCAGGAGTGGAAGTTTGGGGTTAAAAGAAACAGTTTTTCTTTGTTCCCTATTGCCAGATTGTTCTCCAGAAATATTTGAACCAACCTAAAATACTACTTCCTTCTTAAAACACTGGTGGAGGTCCCTTTCATTTTAAGGCTAATTCGTTACGTAATCTCAGGTTATCAGCTAGTCCTCATGAGGCAATACACATATGAGAATCAGACAGACTTGTGCTGAACTTCAATTTTAAGGGGGTTATTTTAAATATTAATAGGATAAGGTACGTGCCCAGGTATCCAGCACATGGTAAATGTTTAGTAAATGGTAACAGCTATGACTATTATCCACTCAGCTCTTACCTGGGGAAGATTCAGAGGAAGAGGTTTCCTTAGGTAGTCTAGTTTGGCATAAGTCAGGACTTCTCCAGCGAAGTAAAGGTGTATGTCCCAATTTTGACCTGTAAGCCTGTGGGCTGATGCTGGAGATCCAGTTTTCTTAGTGGACTGTCTTGGATGGGCTCATTTTCTTACACAATATGAAGGAAAGAGGGTGCTAACATCCAGGCTAGTCTTCTTTCCTGGCCAGCCCTGTCCCCACTGCCTGCCAATCTCTTCTTCAATCTCTCTGGAGCAGTTCCTGCCTCATGCTGGGGACCGCATCTTGATCACGGGGGCAGCCGACTCCAAAGTGCATGTCCACGACCTGACAGTAAAGGAAACAATCCACATGTTTGGAGACCACACAAACCGGGTGAAACGCATCGCCACAGCGCCCATGTGGCCCAACACTTTCTGGAGTGCTGCTGAGGATGGGCTTATCCGGTAAGGGCCTGAGGCATGGAGGGGGGCCTGTGCCTCCCCTTCTCCCACTGCATGTTAGCTCTGCATCCCATCTCTCCCTACTGCTTCCTTCCACAGGTCTGGTTCCTTCCCTTCAGCAAGTTCCAGCGTCATTTGTCTGCCCAGGGTGCTTGTCTGTGAACATACAACTGGGAACATTTGCTTGTCCTGCATTCAGGCCTGGCAGCCTACTCTCACCAACACGGAGTCGGCCTCCTCTGGGCTTTCACATTTGATGTTCCCTGTATATATATCCACACACACACCCCCCCGCGTTATTCTGTCTCAGCACACTAATTGTATCCTCTATAACTCCAGTCACCATCTGTAGTTTTAATTTTATTTACATGTTGGTTTATCTTTTTGTCTGTATCACTCACCGAACGGTGAACTGTCAGAGCAGCTCCAGCTCTCCCGTCCTGGTCGTGTTCCCAGAGCCCACACTGTGCCTAGCACGTAGAGGTGCTTGGTACATTTCTCTCAAATAGTTGCTCGGAGGGCATATGTGTGAGAAGGGGGTAGCCAGCCAGAAATGGTCAAGTGGACTTTCCCCCTTTCCAGTGGCCTAGATTGTCACACCTTTGCCTCTACTGCCCTTCATCCTAAAATGGTCTCATTGCCCTTAACTCCTTTCTTCAGAGGTGACCTTAGAACTTTTTCCTTATCTCCCCAACCTGCTTTAATGCCTCCCTTGAGTTCTTACAGGACTTTGTGCCCTCTTCCCTGTTACAAAGGAGGAGAGATGCCTAAATCATGCATGAACTATAAAACAGCAGTCAGAAACAGGGCAGTGATGTCAAGACAGACCTGGGATCAAGTCCTACCTCTGTCACTCAGTGTTTGGGGCAAGTCACTTTACCGCTGAATCTCAGTTTCTTCATCTGTGATGGGAATTACCATAATAACTCCTTTGTTGGCCTGAGCATTAAAATCAAGATAGTGCCTGTAAAACCTTAGGATAGTACTTGGAAGACAGAAAGCACTTTGGTCGGTGGCAGGTACAAAGTGCCAGGGCAGCAGGTAGAGGCTAAGCGTCTAGGGTTGGAGCTGTCCTAGCAGAAGGTGAGCATACAATGGGCCTTCCAGAATAGACAGGATTTGGATGGGCAAGGAAAAGCAGAGTGGACTCCCCAACTTGAGCAGACTCTGTGAAGGCATGGGTAGATAAGCCACATAGGGAATAGTTGTAATTGGCGCGGGTAGAAAAGTGAGGAACAAGGTTGGTGTGAAATCAGGTTTTGGAAACCAGACTGAGGAGTTTGGTAAAAGTAAACTAACAGTAAACTCATGCTAGAAGTTTTGAGGAATCTCTGCAGTTTTTTGAGCAGGAGAGTGATGTAACAAGTATTTTAGGAAGAGCAATCTGGGGAGGTTGGCTTAGAAGGGTAAGGCGGACAGGCTGGAGATTATTGCCCATGCCTAGGCAGGAGGTGGGTGAGCACACGGCGGACATCCCCCATTCTCTCTGCCTGTGTATCGGCAGCACAGCAGTCCCCCAAACTGCGGTGAGGGGTGTGCTACTGCCAGGGATATCTGGCATGACCTTTACCCCCTGAGTGGGACTCAGGCTTGTCTTGACGATGAGTGTTTCTAGATAGCTCTTAGGCAACCTCTGGATTCTCTTTTCTGTCACCTCCATACTGATTAGAAGTAGAGTTAAGGAGCAGAGCCAGGTGGTGAAAGGCTGTCTCCCCAGCCCTGCGCTGTCCCAGCTTCACACTTACTGGAGTGTCATCCCAGACAGGCTGTTTACCTGCCTTCAGCCTCGGTGTTCTGATGGTACCTGGGAGTGGCATGAGGATTTAATTAGATAATCCATGTACAACACTTAAGGACAGTACTGGACACAAAGCAATTTCTCGCTGTTAGTAATCAGTAGTAATAGTACCTAATATCCACATCACTGACATCTGTAAAAACAAAAAAACGTTACAGTAATATTTATCTTAAGGAGTTATTAAGAAATAAAACAGATTGTGTGAGAAGCCTATTTCAGGTGCCTGGCCCACAGTGAGCACTCAAGAAATGGGAAGGGTTTTTCAGGGCGCCTGGCTGGCTAAGTCAGAGGAGTGTGCAACTCTGATCTCAGGGTCATGAGTTCAAGGCCCGTGGTGGGTGTAGAAATTACTTAAAAATAAAATCTTAAAAAAAAAATAATAGTTTTTGACATTGTTATTATTGAGGAACAGGTCAGAGCTGCTCCCAACCCCTTTGTATAACAACAAGGCCTTAGCTTCTCTCCTGCCTCACAGGAGGACCCAACCCCCCTCCCCTAACACTGTCCTCTCTCACAGCCAGTATGACCTTCGGGAGAACAGCAAACACTCGGAGGTGCTGATTGACCTGACAGAGTACTGTGGCCAGCTGGTGGAGGCCAAGTGCCTCACCGTCAACCCCCAGGACAACAACTGCCTGGCAGTAGGGGCCAGTGGGCCCTTTGTGAGGCTCTATGACATTCGCATGATCCATAACCACAGGTATGAATAGTTCGGCCTCCTGTGGGCAAGTCCCGGGGAACCTGCTGCTCCTTTCCCTCATTCCATGCCCTCTTCTTTTTTAGGTGGGCTTGTTAAGTTTTGTGATTTTTTAAAAAAATTTAATCCATGCTTGTTTTGGAAAATACAGAAAGTGTAATGAAGAAACTACCCATAATCCACCACCTGAAAGAAATCACTGTGTATAATATTTTCTGCTCGTTCTCTGAGTATTTGTACAGAGTTATAACCTTGTGCATGTAATTTCTTTTTTGTACACTTTATTTATTTATTTATTTATTTATTTATTTATTTATTTTAAACCAACATAGAATATACTCAGAACCTCCACATAAGTCCCAGACCTGAGAGGCTTTGCCAGCCTGGGTTTTCATTCGACTCCTGGGACAGGTGCAGGGATGTCTGGCCTGCTTTACTTTCGTTTGTGGGTTTGGGGGACCACTGCTGCTCCTCACACACTACGTGACCTGGAGTGGACCTTGAACCTTAGCTTCATCATCTGTAAAATGGGGATGATAGGGTGGACATGAGGACCAAGACAATAGGATCTACTTGTAAAGCACTGTAATGTATGTGGCCATGGCTATCTAGTTGGTGAAACTTTGGGGTTGCTCAGGTAAGGAAGAAAGGTACCTCCTTTCAGAGATACAAATTTAGGTTTTCCTCTCGGGATTGTGGTCTGGTCTATCCAGGGGTAGTGCTAGGGGTTATAACCTATATGGTGTGCCTTCCCACCAGGAAGAGCATGAAGCAGAGCCCTTCAGCAGGTGTCCACACCTTCTGTGACCGGCAGAAGCCCCTTCCGGATGGTGCAGCCCAGTATTACGTAGCAGGTAAGTCTCAGTCCAGCTCTGGCCCCCAATTCTTGGCTGGGTGCTGACTCTCTCTGGGGCAGTGCAGGGAGACAGCATGGCATGGTGGTCAAGAGCAAGGATTTTAGATTAAGGCAGTTGTGGGTTTTAATCCTGACTGCCATTGACCAGCCATCCTGTGATGTTTGGGAAGTTACTTACCCTTTATGAGTTTTAATTTCTTTTCCATAAAATGGTGTCATAATGATTAAATGAGATAAAGTATATAAAGCAATCAGCCTAGTGCATATAGTAAGTGCTCAACACTTGCAGCTGCTCTGATGATGAAGATAATTGCTATCATTATTGATAATGGTTGGGTTCACACATCTCCTTACCCCTCTGGGGGGAGATGGGGAGCCTCACATTAGGGTAACTTAGCTACTCCCCACAGGTCACCTGCCAGTGAAGCTGCCTGATTACAACAACCGTCTGAGAGTGTTGGTTGCCACCTATGTGACCTTCAGCCCCAATGGCACAGAGCTGCTGGTCAACATGGGAGGGGAGCAGGTATGTATGGCTGCCCAAGGCAGCTCTGCCCCACCACCACCCCACATTCCGCAGCCAGGGCTTATACCTCACTTCCACTTCCATGAGGCAGACAAGAAGCAACAGCCTTATTGTAAATGACTTTATAGTGAAATGTAGGAGCAACATGGCAGCTTTGGAACGCCCAGAGAGGTGCCCCGGCCTTGGCTTTTTCTTAAGCTTAGGACTGACAGACCTGTCTTCAAATGCTGGCCTTCTGTGTACTGTGGGTTTGAACTGTGAGTGTCTTCATTCTTAGTTTCAGTTTCCTCATTCTTCATTTTCCTAGGAGGAAACCCTGGGGCTCGGAGCCAGGCTGTGTGTTAAGACCAGCTGTAGGAGCGTTCCTTGATAATGGCAGGTTACTAACCCTTCTGTTTGTGTGTTCTCGGTCAGGAGTTTTAGTAAGCCTTGCTTAAATCCATTTATTCTGCAAACACTCACTGAGCACTTACTCTGGGACTAGCATTATTATAAACATGAAGGAGACAGATGATCCAGTGCAGGTCGACAGGAGAGACATGGCAAGTGGACCAGTTGATGACGTTACAGGGCAAGGTGGATTGTACCAGGAACTGGGATGGAGAACAGGCGAGCACCTGAGTTGAGATTGCTGAGGCATCACCTGGCCTAAAGGTAGCATAAGGATGAATAGAGAGGCAGTCTGGCAGTGTGGTTTAGAGCCAGCCAGGCTTGGTTTTGGGTCCTGGCTGTGCCACATGCTGCTTTTATGGCCCTGGGTAAATAAAGTCTGAGCCCATATTTCTTCATCTATAAAGGGGATAATAATAATAGTACTTCTTCGGGCACCTGGCTGACTCCATTGGAAGAGCATGCAACTGTTGATACCTGGGGTCGTGAGTTCAGAGTCCAGAGTCCCATGTTGGGTGTAGAGATTACTAAAAACAATAAACTAAAAAACAATAATAGTACCTCTTTATGAGGTACCACTTTACAAGTACCTCTTTCTAGGATGAAATGAGGTAAGTCATACAAAACATTCAGCAGAGCTGAAAATAAAGCAAAGTGAGAATTCAATAAACAATAAATAATAATAATGTTTACTGAGAGAAGTAGCAGTATTACTTTGGGCAAATTGCTTCCCTTCTCTGAGGTTTCAGTTTTCCCATCTGTAAGATGAGGCATTTGGCTTTGTGACCTCTGAGGACCTTTCCAACTTAAACGTGATTCTAATTAATGACAGTGCTTTAAGCAGTCCACCCTGAGGGCTGGGAACTGGGAGGATGTTCCTGCCTGAGGTTTGCTCCAAAGGAACCCCTCCTGGCCTTGCTTGATGGCTCCCTGCTCAACACTCACTGTGTTCCTAAGAGCCATCAAGCCACCAAGGCCTTGTTCCTGGCCAGCCACATTCTTACCTCACAGCCTCCGTCTCTTTTCTTGACCCTTCCACTCTAGGTCTATTTGTTTGACCTGACTTACAAGCAGCGGCCATACACCTTCCTCTTGCCTAGAAAATGCCACTCCTCAGGGGGTAAGTGCTCTCTTGGGGTAGGGGTCTCTGCTGGGGAGCTTGAGCCTGTGCCACCTCGCTGAGAAAGCTGCCCCTTCCCTTGTGCTGTGGCTGCGATCCTCCAAAAGGACTAGATTCTCTGAAGGAACACTCTCTGTACAGTAAGAAGGAAGCTAACAGGTCAGAGAGATCTGTCAAAGACTTCCCTCTGAAAAAGCAATTTCTCTCCGTGACTTGTCTCTTGGGGACCTGAAGTAGTTGCCCTTCCTTTCTCGTCCTGGAATAGTCTCCTCACTGACTCCTTCCTGGGGCCTCCAGTTGATTTAGGCACCTCTGTGTTCCCTCCCTCCCCCACACCCAGCTAAGGATAATGCCAAGTTGCAGCTGTGTCCCTCTCCAACCAGCAGAGGGCGCACAGGGTTTTTCTTTATGCACTTGGGCCTGCCTGTCTGTCAGAACTTGCTTTCTGGGAATGGATCTTACCCCAGGAGAATGGCCCACAGGGGAACCATCAGATCCTTGATGGAAGCTGGAGGGCTGTTGAGGAGCAATGAGGAACAACTCCTGAGTTGTTGCTGTTCTTTTTCCCCACCCCTGCCAGAAGTTCAGAACGGCAAGATGTCCACCAATGGTGTATCCAACGGCGTGTCCAATGGCCTGCACCTTCATAGCAACGGCTTTCGGCTGCCGGAGAGTAGGGGACATGTCAGGTGAGGCCAGCCTGACTTGTCCAGCCCTCTCCGTCACAATTATGGTGCCTTAACAATATAATTGGAGGGAAAAGCATGTCTCGTAGCCTTCCATCCAGACACATACCTGAGTCTGGGGACTGGGGCAAGGGATGTAATGGAGTAATGGAGTATTTCTGGATGTGGCTAGTGGTTCCAGTACTGCTCCTACCTGGTAGGATTCCTATCATGCTCAGACTGAAGCTTCAGTCCCTTGGTATCAGTGGGTCAGGACCCAGGGGCCAGCTGCCTCTTAGTACTGAGCTCTCTCTTAAAGATGTTCCACATAGATGGGCTTCCCCCATTATATTTTTCTTTGTCCCATACCATCTTTTGGATTCTATGCCCTGCCAGGCCCAATGCTGGGCTTTGGATGTGGAGGTATTCAAATCCTCTAAACTTTGAGAGAAGCAGAAGTCTCTATAAAGAGATTCATGGGAGGAACTTGGGTGGTCACAAGGTTCAGCACAGTGTGGAGGCAGGTGGTTAGCTACTATCATGCCCAGAAGTTCAAGAATTGCCTTTGGGGAGCATCTGGGTGGCTCAGTTAGTCATCCAGCTCTTGATTTTGGCTCAGGTCATGATCTCAGGCTTATTAAATTGAGCCCCGTGTTGGACTCCGCACTCAGCACAAGTCAGCTTGAGATTCTCTCTTCCCTCTGCCCACTCCCCGCTTGCGTGTGTGAGCTCACCACTCTCGCACTCTCTCTCCCTTTCTCAAATAAATAGAATAGAATCACTTTTGGGGTACCTGGCTGGCTCAGTCAGTGGAGCATGCAGCTCTTGATCTTGGGGTCATAAGTTCGAGCCCCATGTTGAGGGCATAGAGTTCACTTTAAAAAAGAGAGAGAGAATTGCCTTTAACCTGTCCATGACCACTTCATTTCTGTTCCTCTGCTTTTTCACTGGTTCAGAGTATCTGAACTTGTGCCCATTATCTATTACAGTAACCCAGGCCAAGGATAGAAGTGCTCCTCTTCTAAATGACAGTGCAGATCCCAGGGACCGAGAAAATACTGGTGGCCCTCAGGCAAGGCTGCAGACTTCCTGAGAGGCTGCTCTGACCTCCTTTGGCTGGCCTGACTTGGCTCTCCTTCCCCTTAGCCCCCAGGTAGAGCTGCCCCCATACTTGGAGCGTGTGAAACAGCAAGCCAACGAGGCCTTTGCCTGCCAGCAGTGGACCCAGGCCATTCAGCTTTACAGCAAAGCCGTGCAGAGGGCCCCTCACAATGCCATGCTCTACGGGAACCGAGCTGCTGCCTACATGAAACGCAAGTGGTGAGTGGACCTGGGCCAGGATGAGGGATGAAGGCAGGGGGCCTGATGGAGCCAAGTTGCTGAGGCCTCCACGGAAGGTGGTAGTGACATCCCACTGCCTCTTAGGGCTCCTTAGGCTCAGGCTTCTCCTCCCTACCTCCAGACTAGAAGTCGGGAAGTCTCAAGCACCAAGGAAGCTCACAGTGAAGTAGCACGTGTTCACAAGTAGCTGCAACATGATGTTTTGTTATAAAGTGATGTGGCCACTGGACAAGTAAGACTTGAAAGAATGCTTAATCCCAACTGTTGGATAATTGTGCCATGAACTGGGACCATGAAGGAGCAGTGGGATTCTTGCTAGATAGGAAAGAGGCAGTTGGTCTCTGTCTGAAATGACTCTGCAGCTCCTTGACCTTGGGGCGTGCTTTCCTTTGCTCTTAGACCATTGGACCAAGCACAAACAAGATACCAGAGATCTGAAGCTGGCTGTGGGTCATGTGGGGTCATAGTGGCTGGTGGTAAAGGGGTGGGTCCATATCCCGAAGAACCCGCTATCTTTGGAGACCATCAGGGCTCCCAGCCCTTCTGCCTGCAGCACCAGCAGGCAAGCAGGCAGGCAGACCCCATCCCCCAGCCGGGGCCAGGACTGGAGATGGATAGAGCTGGGCCCACAGCCATTTCTGCTCCGTCTGGCATCCGTCGGCTCTGCCCAGACAGACAGGCCAGCTGGTGTGCCATCGTCTGGCTGCAACAAGGCAGGCCAGAGAGGGAAGCTTAAGAAACCCACCCAAGTTAGCAGGATGGTAGATGGGGGTTTGGGAAGATGCTACCCCCGTAGGCCTTCTCAGGCATCAAGAGTTTGCCAAAGGCTCAGATGGCAACCTAACCCAGGAGGTGATGGTTTGCGGGCCATCCTGAGTATTTTGCCTCTCTGTCTCAGGAGTTGGGTAGAATGCAGTGTCCTCATCCATGCTTTAGACTGAGAGCTGTTTCACTCTTTCATTCTTGCTAAGAGAGGCTGATGGGTGCCCTTGACATGTTCTCTGAACTCCTACTGTGCACTAGATCCAGGGACACAAAGTTCTCCACTTTGAGTTCCTGTGCTCTGGAGTGCCCAGCCTCTGGACAGAGGACAAAGACATGATCATGGTTCATCATCATCCAAGAGGCAGGAAGCAGTGAGTCTGAGTGGTCAGGTAAAGGGCTGTGGGCACTAAAAGAAGTTAGGTCACTTTAACTGGGGTAAGGGAAGTGTCAGGAAGGTGAGGTGTCTGATGGGCTTTAAGTGTGGGCAGACTTAGGCAAGAAAATGAAAAGGAGGAGGGAATTATGGGGGAAGGACATTCCCAGGGAGATGAATGGTGTGAACAAAGGCGTGGGGGTGGGGGACTGATAGAAGAGCTTGTTTGCAGAACAACAAATCCATTTGGCTGGAGCAGAGGGTTCTGGAAGGGACTGGCAGGAGATGAGTCTGTGAGGTAGCCTGGGGCCGGCCTGGGAAGGACTTGGAATGCAGAGCGGTGGCGTTTTGGCCTGGATTCAGTGGGATGATGGGCAGCTTACTGAAGAGTTTTGAGCAGGAGAGGGATGTGCTGAGGGCTGTCCTTTCAGGGAGATTGATCTGGCAGTGAGTCTGGATGGGTAAGCCCTGGGGCCAGCCTGCTCTCTCCCCATCCCCACATGCCTGCCAGTGACCCCTAGAATGTCACATTCTGTCCCAGGCCAGTCTCTCCAGGGCTGCCATCTGCTCCTGGATGCAGTGGGAGCTGTCACCCCCTGGCTCCTGGTTGGTCTCTGTCTGGCTCTCTCCAGGAGCTCTGAGGGGCACTTTGCAGGTGGTAATTGGGTTTCCAAACAGTGCCTGCTCCTTCATCACAGCCAGTCGTTCTGACGCAGGTCGTGCCTTCAAAGCACTCTGTCCCCTGCCTGCTCCCACACTGGCGAACTGCTTGTTCCTATCTGAGCGTGGCTGCTGCAAGGGCTGGATGCTCCCTCTGAGTGCTGTCGGAGGGGAGGGTCAGGAGGACATTGCCCCTGTCGGGCCTGTTTTGGCCCTCTGCAGGAGGGTTGTGAGCTGTGTCTTGGTGGAAGGAGCATCAACTCTGGGGAGTGCTGCTTAGCACCATTGGGGCCTAGGCCCACCTCAGCCCAGCAGGGAAAGGAAAAAAACAAAAAAAAAAAAACAGCTACCAAAGGAGAAGTGGCTCCTGTGACCTGTCTGGCTCTCCAAACGACAGGTGGGAACAGATGAAAGGTGCTGGAGGGGTGTATCCTATATTCTGGCACAGGGTGGGAGAGCAAGGGACTTCTCCTTTGACACCCCCCACCCAAAAAACTGTCCCCACTTCCCTTCATCCATGCTTTGGGAGGTCGAAGAAGTGAGTGGGGATGATTTGGGAGTTCTGGGCGTGCACACCCCCCTTCGCCATCAGCTTCCAGAGAGCTGACTCTGCCAGTCTGTCAGGCCCCATCCTTCAATTCCGGGAGGTAGAGGCCACAGCTGCTGTGGATCAGTCAGCCAGGACAGAGGGGGGTCTGGCTGAGGGCTTGCTGCCTGCTGGTCAGACCCTGAGTCCCCAGCCTGGCACTTCTGCCTTACCCAGACCGCAGAACTGTCCTTGAGGGCCCCCTGCCTTGGCCAAGGCTTTGAAGACCAGCCGGGGGGATTTGAGGAGGTAGTTGGAGGAAGAGAGAAGGAGGGCTTGGGGAGCCTGAGGTGGGCAAGATGCCAGGCCTTCTGCTGCAGAGCTGCGGGTGCCTGGGGTGAGCCAGCGTGCAGTTGTACTCTGTGCCCAGCAGAGGGCAGCCTGATACTGTGTTTTTTTTCAGACACACACACACACACACACACACACACACACACACACCCACCCATCCATCCCCCATCCCCCCAAGACTTCAGGGTTCCTGACTCATCTCCTTAACATACTCTATCTTCTGGGGAGCAAGGCCTGCGCTGAGCCAGGGTTCTTTTCATTTCCAAGTACCCTCGCCCTGAGATCTGTCAGAGG
Source organism: Ursus maritimus (assembly GCF_017311325.1). Lineage (NCBI taxonomy): Eukaryota > Metazoa > Chordata > Mammalia > Carnivora > Ursidae > Ursus > Ursus maritimus. The sequence continues at coordinate 20,220,459 of NW_024425786.1, forward strand.
TGGGCTGAGGTGGCCACAGGAAGCAGAGGAGACTGGGTAGACTCCTCGCTTGCCATGCTGCCCCACCTCCAAGCCACACTCGTCTGCCTTCCCAGGGATGGTGACCACTACGATGCCCTGAGAGACTGCCTCAAGGCCATCTCCCTAAACCCATGCCACCTGAAGGCACACTTCCGCCTGGCTCGCTGCCTCTTTGAGCTCAAGTACGTGGCTGAGGCCCTGGAGTGTCTGGATGACTTCAAAGGGAAGTTCCCGGAGCAGGCCCACAGCAGCGCTTGTGACGCATTGGGCCGCGACATCACAGCAGCCCTCTTCTCCAAAAATGATGGTGGTGAGTGGGCACTGAGGAGGGGTTGCTGTCACTTTCTGTTTGAGGTCCTCCATGACATGCTGGAGAGGGCATGGTTCTGAGAGGGGCCTGGATTCAGATGCTGATTTAGAAATCATGTGACTTTGGGACAATCACTTGTTCTCTTTGAGACTCAGTTTCCTCATCTGTAAAGGGGGAGCGATAGAACCTTCCATAGAAACCTCCCAGGGTTTCTGTTGAGGATTAGCAGTAGCATGTTTAAAGCACCTGGGGTAATGCCTGGGACTCAGAACAGGAGTAAGCTGAGCCCAGTCAGGCCATCCGCATAGCTCCAGCTGGGCCTTCTCACTGCTCACAGAGAAGGGCCTTAGCTGTTCCACTGGACATCTGAGTAAGAGGCAGCAGCTGGGGGTTGCACTCATTCCAGTTTGGATGCTTGCAGCAGAGGCTGCAGTATAGGGTAGAAATGCCTCGTGCGTGGGGTGTCGAACCTTCGGATCCAACCTCAGCTCTGCCATGTGGTAACCATGTAAAGTACAGCCTCCCTGCACCCACTGCCTTACCTGCACAGAGAGCATTCGAAGCCCTGTCCAGCTCACCGCAGTAACATCGGAGAGTGAGTTGGGTATTTGTGGTGAAACGTGAACTCACTGGAGGCAGACATGATCCTCAACTCTCTCCTATGCAGTTTACTAACCATGCAATTGATTCATTTGTTTGAATAGTTATCAAGCATCTGCCACGTGCTAGGCACTGTGCCGGGTCCTGAGTGTATAGCTGTGAACAAGTCAGGTGGGGTTTCTGTATTCATGGAGTTTACAGCCCTAGTGAAGGAACCAAGCAATGAAGGACAAAGAGAATGTGATGAGTGCCATGGGAGGCTGATAGGTGCATGGGGCAGAGCCTGATGTCAGGCTGGGGTTCTGGAGGAGGAGACGTTCAATCTGAGATCACAAGGATGAGGAAGAAGAGGTAACTAGATACAAAGTGTAGCTGTGGGAGGTGAAGACTTCCTGGCCTAGGGACCAGCACATGCAAAGGCCCTGAGGCAGGCAGAATCAAAGCACTCTTAAGGCACTGAGAAAACTGTTGTGATTTTACCCAAGGCACTTAACCAATCAGTGCCTGCCTCATCTGGGATCTATAACTCACCTTCCAGTGAGGAAGGACTTGGACCTTACTGCCTTCAGAGCTGCAGATCTATTTAGAAAAATCATCCCTTCAAGGCTCTCAGCAGTGCTTCACCTTCCCCTCCCTGCCTCTTATCTCCACGGAAACAGACCGTGGGCCTCTGCATCCTTGGGGCTTCCAGACATTATTCAGGGACCTGAGCCAAGGCCCTCCTAGCATTCGAGGTCCCCTCTTGAACATCCTCAAGGGCTGGGTCCAAAGATGCTTCTTCCTCACAGTCATTCCCAGCTTTCCAGGGTAGGGGTAGAGGCAGGTAGCCCTACATTGTCAGCACTTGGGCTGAAAACAGGGCCCCAGGGGTGGACACGAGGTAGGGGAGGGGAGAGAGGGACAGGTCTCACCTTTCCTTGCTCTCTGCCCCTAGAGGAGAAGAAGGGAGCTGGTGGTGGCGGTGGCGGCCCTGTCCGCCTCCGTAGCACGAGCCGCAAGGACTCCATCTCGGAGGATGAGATGGTGCTGCGGGAGCGAAGCTACGACTACCAGTTCCGCTACTGTGGCCACTGCAACACCACCACGGATATCAAGGAGGCAAATTTCTTTGGCAGGTCCGAGGCCCTGAAGAGGAGGAGGGCACAGCCCGGTTGGCAGCAGGAGGTTGGGGGTGGGGCGGGTGGGGGCATAATGCTTTTAGAAAAGTCTCAAATCCCAGCTCTGCCTCTGTATCCTTGACCAAATGGCTTCACCTCTGTGGGCCTCAGTCTCTTCATCTATAAAATGAAACCGGCTATCCCCACTCCTGGGGCCATAATGAGGATTAATGAGATAATCCACAAAGCATCCAGCATGGGGCCTGGACTCTGCCTTTATCCCTACCTCCTCTCCCTCTGTCTCCGTGTGCCAGAGCTTGGTTCGTTCGCTTTCTTCCTTTCTTTCTTTCTTTCTTTCTTTCTTTCTTTCTTTCTTTCTTTCTTTCTTTCTTTCTTTCTTTTTAGATATTATTTATTTGAGAGAGAAAGACAGAGATAGCAAGAAGAGATCATGAGCGGGGAGGAGAGGGAGAAACAGGCTCCCGCTGAGCAGGGAGCCCAACTTGGGGCTCAATCCCAGGACCCTGGGATCATGACCTGAGCCAAAGGCAGATGCTTAACCAGCTAAGCCACCCAGGTGCCCCAGAGCTTGGTTTCTTGATGTGGATGCTTGGAGCTTCCCTCTGCTGGGTTATGAGGCAAGAGCCCTCAGAGGCTGGCAGTCTTGGCACACTTGTGTGCTCAGAACTGTGCCCCCGGTCCTGAGACAGAGCCCATGTCTCAGACCCTATCACCCCCAGCCCTCCTTTGTAGATGGCATTCCTTCTTCGGGTAGGTGAGACACTTGAATGTCGAAGAGTCTCTCCAACAAGATCCCCTCTAAGTGTCAGTGGTGTGTGAGGGGCAGATGTACTGTAGGGTTGGGCTTCTGGACCCAGGAAGGCTAGGACTGCTGAGGGAAGGCTTAGACAAGAGTGTTTGCAGAGACCTAAGAGATGCAAAATCTGATCCAGTACCCAGGGAGCTTAGAATGTGCATTGAGGGAGAGTGTCTTGGAGGCACCCAAGCACTCCCTAATCCTGAGCTTAATAGTTGGACAGCGACTAGGACTCTGCAGTATGGAGAGGATTACCATGTGTGGGGGAGTTCTGAGTCAAGTGAAGACCCCAGAGTTCGGGTGGCTGAACAGCTCCAGACTTCCCTGCTCCCCCTTACCCTAAGCCACACAGCCTCTACTTGAGGCTGTAGGGCGGTACCCCACCTGACCTCCCTGCCCTTTGCCCCTCTGCCAGCAACGCTCAGTACATCGTCAGTGGCTCTGACGATGGCTCCTTCTTCATCTGGGAAAAGGAGACCACCAACCTGGTCCGTGTGCTCCAAGGGGACGAGTCCATTGTCAACTGCCTGCAGCCACACCCCAGCTACTGCTTCCTGGCCACCAGTGGCATCGACCCTGTTGTGCGGCTCTGGAACCCCCGGCCAGAGGTAAGGGTATGGAGAAGATGGCCAAAACTAGACAGGGAGAAAGATTGGGCTGGACCCCGTGCAAGGCCTCTGGCTGAGCCTGGGAGGATTGGGAAGGGAAATGAGTCACCCAGAGACGAGAAGCTGCTAGGATGAGTGAACTCTTATCCAAGGGCCCAACACTGTGCAGGGTGGGAGCCATCAAATTCTGAAAGTGACAAATGCGGTAGGCAGTTGCAGGGGCAAGAGTAGGCGCCTGCCTTCTAGAGGCGTATCCCTGAGCAAGCTGAGAGGAGGAGGCTCACAGGACACAGTAACCAAGGACAGGGGTGCAGGAGGCAGGGAGGGAACCAGAGCAGCTCCAGCGCCACCTCCTGAGAACAGTGCCTCAGAGGCTCCCTGGGTACCTCATACACCACTGTGTTGTGTCCCCCAAAAGCTGGCTAAAAGCCAGTCCCTTGGTTACATGGGAGGTATGCAGGCTTTGAAGTCTGGTGAACCTAAGTTTGAATCCTGGTCCCTTTACTCACTGCCTAAGGGACTTAACCATCTCTGGCCCAGGTTTTTATCATCTGTACATTGGAATGGGAATGACAGCACCACCTTTAAGGCTAAAGAAGTGATGCCTGTGAAGTGTCCAGTCCACAGGGACAGTTAGGATGGTGTGGTCCCCTCCACTCGCAGGGTGGGTAGCCAGGCAGGCTGGCCTGAGGCCTCCCCTGCCCTCTGGCCCACTTCCCTCCCCTTTGTAGCCAGCAGAACAGAAGTCAGTGGTGTAACTAATTACAGAGGCGATTTACTGTGAATTTTAAAGAGAATCCTACAGGCCTCTCCCATGAGGGGAGAGGAAAAGGATAAAGGAAGGATTGTTGGGAGCGATGACAGAGAAGAGTAGGATGGGGGGGTGTTTTCTGTGCCCCCCACCCTGGGTGTCTAGTAGGTGTGCCCAACAGACTCTGGTGTGAGTCCTCCCACATATATGTCCATGTATGGGCCCCCCCATGTATATAACCCCATGTGGTATGTATGTCCCCATGGTTTCCTGATATGGGGCCCCACCGATACGTACCCTGATATGTGTATGCCCCCCCGTATGTATCCCAGCATGTGCACCCCCCATATGTGTATTGTGTCCCCCAGTGTATATTACCATATGGGCCCCATATATATAACCCCATGTGGCGTGTCGTCTCCCTCACATATATATCCTGGTGAGCGTGTGTCCTGTACATATCCCCACGTGTGCATTCCCCGGCTCCCATATACACATACGAGTATACGTACAAATCCCATGTACATCTCCTGGTATGTACGGCTCCCTCTACATACATCGCTCCGTCGGTGTGTGTATGTTTGCCGACCTCCCCACACACATACATCCCAGTGAGATGTGTGCCTTGCCCCACAGAGTGAAGACCTCACAGGCCGAGTTGTGGAGGACATGGAGGGTGCTTCCCAGGCCAACCAGCGGCGCATGAATGCCGACCCGTTGGAGGTGATGCTGCTCAACATGGGCTACCGGATCACAGGCCTGAGCAGTGGGGGCGCTGGGGCCTCTGACGACGAGGACAGCTCCGAGGGCCAGGTTCAGTGCCGGCCCAGCTAGACCCTCCCAACTCTTGTCCCCAGCCCCTGCTACTGGCTGGACCCTCCACCATGGGCAGGAGGTCAGGGGGTTCTGTTTTGGTTTGTCTTCCCCCCTGCCCCCATTTTTTCATTTCCCTGTTTTGTTTGTTAGTTTGGCATTGGGGGTGGGGGGTTGCTGCAACTTGCTGGCTTTCAGACTTTTGGGCAGATTGCCCCTTGACTGGCCCCAGCTCTGAGCAGAAGAGCAGGAGGGGAAGCCCCTCCGAATACCCCCCACCTCCTACTTCCGTGTCCCTGGAGGGCTCTGGCCTGCCAGGGGTTGGGAGGCAAGGGCCGAAGCTGTCTTCAAGGACTGCCCTACACTTCAGTTGGCGGCAGGAAGGGGAGTGGAATTCCAGTCCGTAAGGGCTAGCCTTGACCTGTTGCCACTCTTGCTCCTACGGGCAAGGCTAGCTCCTCTGTGGCTTCAGGGAAGGTTCTGAAAAAGGATGGGGTCCCACCCTCCCTCCAGAGCCACCATGTCAGGGTGGAAGCAGAAGGAAGGTGGGAGGAGTCCTGCAGTAGGCAAGGCCGGGTGCCTGCCTGGGCGGGAGAGGGTCCTCGCCCTTCTCCCAGCGCTGGCTCTGGACCCTGCGCCTGCGCTCACTGGCCACCTCTGGGGGCTTAGCCTTTCCCAAGGGCCCTGGCAGAGGTTGGGGCGCCACGCCATAACCTTCTGCACTGCACTACGACCACTCCCACTCCCCTTTCTGGGGGCTCCTTGGCCTCACTGTGACCTTTCTGCCAGAGCTCCCAGCCAGGCCTGCTCTGCTGAGGTGGCGCTCCCGCTAAGGGCCCTTTCTGCCCGCCCTCCCGCCCCACATGCTGAGCCGCCACAAAGACCAAAGAAGTGATGGCTTTTCTCTGTCCCCCTGCTGCTCTGGGGGGAGGGGGGTGGGTCTCCTGAGCCACTCAGATGGGAAAATCCCTAACTTGGCCCCCTCCCTCCTCAGCAGCCCCAAGCTTAACACTGGACAGCGGTCACCCCACCACTCACCAAGCCTCTCTCTGCCCCCTTGGCTCTCAGCTGGGAGCTGCTCCTGATAGTTGCTCAGCCTTCCTCCCCTCTCCCTCCCTTTCCCCTCAGTGCTTACTTGGCTCCAGCCCTCCAGCTGCAGCCTCTGGGGAGCAGCAGCCTCCCTTCTTCCCTCCCTCTGTCCTTCCCTCCCTCCGCCTGGTCTCTGCCAGGTGCCTCCTCTCAGTCAGGCTTCAGAGCAGCCCTGGAGACAGGAGGGCCATGTTAAAAGCTTTTTCACAGTTTTAAGAAGACAGGGGGGGTGAGGATAGTGGTGGGGGGTCTGGCACCATCTAGTCATTGCTTTAATCCCAGCAACACAGGTGGCAGCTTCTCCCCCCTCCTCCCCACCCAGTCCCTCTCCCACCCTTCTCTTCTAGCTTGGTAATGAAGTATATTTATTGGTGAAGGAAACAGCTGCTGCTGCTTTTCCTGCTGCTGGGACTTTCTCCCCTGTCTCTTCTCCATGACCTTTCTCGAGCCAGGGAGGGGAAAGCAGGAGTACTGGGGCTGGGCCCTGGGGCCCAAGGACCAGCAGGGGCCCCTTTTGCTTTCCTGTGTTCGAGCCACCTGCCATTTCCTCTCTCCCTGACTCCTGCCCTCCCTCCCTGCCTCTGGCCCCCTGCCTGCCCAGCCTGGGCCCTGCAGTGTGGAGAGACACATAAGCCTTACTGTCCTCTGGGGGCAGGAGCCGAGCCTTTTTGTTGCTCCGCTCCCAGGAGAGTGAGGGTGACGCAATTGATTAAAACCATTTTGTTCTAGGTGTGGCTGCTGACATTTGTGGGGTACAGCTGGGTCTTGGAACCAGAGTGAGGGTACCTGATCCCTCACCTCTGTCGCTATGTGACTTTGAGTAACCACACTTCTGCTGGCTTGAATGAGGCCTCCTTGGAGGATCCCTGTGAGCAGTGGCCACCCAGCATAGTGGGGCTGAGTGCAGCAGAGCCTGGCCCTGGTGGCTGCGAATTGCAGTAATCAGCCTTCACTCTCCAGGCGGTTTTCTCATCTCTAAAATAAGGAGGTTGAAGTCTTAGTGGCTTTTCAAACTCCTAAAATCAACCCAAACAAGAAATACACATTTTACATGGTGACCCAAAATACCCATGCTTATTTGTGTGTATATAATGAACATAAGTTTTACGTAATATTTTTACCCTTGCTACATGCAGTGTGTTCTATTTATCATTCTATTTTATTAAGGAGAAAAAATGCTGGCCATAACCCACTAAATGGATTTCACAACCTACAGTTTTTTTATTGTGTCCTGGATTAGAGGATATCTTAGACCAGAGGTTCCCAGCTTTCTCAGCTCATAGCTCTCACCCCAGCATTAGTGGCTCAGTAATTTTCTCATGGAGCCTCTAAACCAAAAGAAATACCTAACAGTAACATTTATCAAGTAATTATACTCAAATCACATAATAAGAACTATGTCCTACCAAGTCATTGTTTTTTTTTTAAAAATAGTACATGCAAACTAGAAGAAACTATTTTTATTTCATTCTTAAATACAATAACTAATGGGATCTGTGTGCTTGTTGGGCACTCTAAAGCTTGTCAAACTTTCTAATCAGATTGGACACTACTGCCCTCGTTTCCTTTTCCACATTGACTTTCAGTTGCTTTTAACCACAACCACCAAAAACCCAGCTTCTCAAAGATGACCTAACCAAAGGAATGTGGTACAACCTAATGATGAAACTAGAAACTACCTTGAGCTAGTAGATCTCTCCGTAGCCAACAGATACTGAGTATCTCCCAAATTTAAAATCTCCTACCACGCCCCCTGTGAATTTGTAATGGCCCCCCAAGGTTGCTGATGCGCAGTTTCAGGACTGTGGTTCAGTATCATAGGAACAACAGCTTCACTACTGAAATTTTGTGATTCTTCTGTTTTTTCATTTGGAAAGCACAGGTGGTGATGGGAAGGCGGGAGGGTCTGCTAGGGTGTGCTCGGTTTAGTTCGGGAGACAGGAAGGAGATCCTGACAGAAACAGAAGCATAATAGGTGGCGTTACGAAGCAGGCGCTTTGGACTAGTATCACCTTGTGTCCAAGTTGAAGTCTGCAGAAACTTCAAGACATTTGCAGACCAGGCAAGGGAGGAACAGTGTCTCCGGTCAAGAGCGTAGTGTAGTCCCAGATGCCTCCTGGAGCCTGAGTGATTCAGTTGAGCTGCACCGTAGAGGGTGGAGTGGCTCATGGGCTGGACGGGCAGTCCAGTTGTAGAGGACTCCCTGTGCTTGATGAGAGGCTGTAGGCTTGACCCTGTTAGCGCGGAGGAGCCCCTGGAAGACTTCATTCACCAGGGGCGCCCTTTCATTTGGAGTTGGCACTCTCCCCTCCGCCTTTTTAATAGCCTTTGTGTTTTAGAGCCATTTTAGGCTTACATTCAATTGAGTGGATAATACAGAGTCCCATATATTCCCCCTCTCTCCCTGGCTCCGTTTCCCCTATTTTAACATCTTGCATTACTGTGGTGCATTTATAACAATTAATGAACCAATACTGATACATCATTATTTAACTAAAGCCCATAGGGTTCACTTTATTGTATAGTCCTGTGGGTTTTGACAAATGCATAATGTCATGTATCCATCATTACACTGTCATACAGAATAGTCTCACTGCCCTAAAAATCCCGTGCCCCAGCTATTCAGCACAAAAAAAACAAAACAAAAAACAGCTTAGGAATAAATCTGACAAAATACGTACAAGATCTATATGAGGAAAACTATAAAACTCTGGTGAAAGAAATCAAGGAAAATCAAAATAAATGAAGAGATATTCCATGCTCGTGTATAGGAAGACTCAATATTATTAAGATGTCATTTCTTCCCAACTTGATCTATAGCTTCAGTGAAATCCCAATCAAAATCCCAGCAACTAGTTTTGAGAACATCGGCAAATTGATTCTAAACTTTATATAGAAAGGCAAAACAGCCAGAATAGCCAACACAATAATAAAGAAGAACAAAGGAGGATTGGCATTACCCAACTTCAAGATTTATCATAAAGCCACAGTAATCAAGACGTGTGGTACTGGTAAAGGACTAGACAAATAGATCAATGGATCAAGTAGAGAACCCAGTCAGCCGATCTTTGCCAAAGGAGCAAAGTCAATTCAATGGAGAAAGGATAGTCTTTTCAATAAATAGTGCTGGATTTAAACACTGTACACCATTCACAAACGTTAACTCAAAAGGGATCATAGGCCCAAATGTGAAACACAAAACAATAAAACTTCTAGAAGATAAACAGGAGAAAATCTGGGTGACCTTGGGTTTGGTGATAAGTTTTTAGAAACCACATCTAAAGCACAATCCATGAAAGAACTGATAAATAGGGTTCCATTAAAAACTTCTCCATGAAGTCATTGTTAAAAGAATGAAAAAGACAAGCCAAGGATGAGAAAATATTTGTGTAACATGTCAGATAAAGGGCTTGTACCCCCAAATATATAAAGATCTAAGAACTTAAAATTCGACAACATGAAAGCGACCCCATTTAAAAATGGGCAAAAGATCTGAATAGACACTTCACCGAAAAGGATATAGAGGGGACTAATGAGGAAAAAAGATGCTCAGCGTTATGTCATTAGGGAATTGCAGATTAAATCAACAATGAAATACCGTTACATACCTATTAGGATGTCTAGAATCCAAAAACTGACAATACTAAATGCTGCCAAAGATGCGGAGCACCAGGAATTTGCGTTGCTGGTGAGAATGCAAAATGGTACAGTCACTTGAAAAGACAGTTTGGCGGTTTCTTACAAAGCTAACTATGTAGTCTAACCGTAGCATCCAGCAATCGCTCTCCATAGTATTTACCCAAATGAGTTGAAAACTTACATCCATGCAAAAAACCTGTTTGTACAAATGTTTGTAGCAGCTTCATAATTGCCCCAAACTGGAAGCAACCAGGAAGTTCTGCAAAAGGTGTGAATCGATACATTGTGATACAGCCATGCAATGGATTATTCAATGATAAAAAGAAATGAGCTATCAAGCCACAAAAATACGGGGGGAAACCTAAATGCATATTACTTAATGAAAAAAAGCCAGTCTGAAAGCCACACTGTATGATTCCAACTATGTGACATTCTAGAAAAGGCAAAACGAGATGGAAAGGTTGAGTGGTGCTCTGTTTTTAATGTGTTTCTGCATGTGTGACTCACCCAAAGCTCTCACCAGCCCTACCGGTGAGAGAGGTGGGGGCACATAAGCCTGCCCAGTGAATGTATATAGCAAAACACTCCTTTTTTTTTTCCAGATTAAAAAAAAAATTGTATTTTTAAGTAATCTCTACACCCAACCAACGTGGGGCTAGAACTCATAACGTCGAGATTAAGAGTTGCAGACTCCACCAACTGAGTCTTGATCTCAGCTCAGGTCTTGATCTCAGGGTCATGAGTTCAAGCCCCTGCCTCCACACGGCTCCACACTGGGCACGGAGCCTACTTCAAAAATAAAAAAATTGGGCACACTGTGTTTGTGGTGGGTAGGTGTGGCCCTGCAGGCCTGCTCCCATCTCTGTTCAGCACATGCTGAAACGGCTGCAGAACATAAACGGCAACGACAGACCATCTAGCTCAGAGGTTCTCCACTGGGCTACACCATCGGAATCACCCAGGATACTTTTTTTTTAAAAGGGTTTGGGGAGAGGCAGAGGAAGAAGGAGGGAGAGGATCTGAAGCAGCCTCCATCCATGCTCAACATGGAGCCCAACCTGGGGCTTGATATCACGACCCTGAGATCATGACTTGAGCCAAAATCAAGAATCGGACAGCCATGCAGGCACCCCTCACCCAGGATACTTTTAAAAACTACCAGTGTCCCACCCCAGAAATTGTTTTAATTGATCTGAGGTAGGACCCAGGCATCCACCCATTATTTTTAAGCATCCCAGATTCATTCTAAGTATGGGCAGAGCTGAGGATCACTGATCTAGCCCTAACTCCACATTTTCAGAAGAGAGACGAGTTCCAAAGAGGGGCGGGAAAAAGGGATGGGTTGTCCAAGGACCCCAGTGAGTTAGAAGCAAAACTGGGACGGGATCCCTAATCTCTGATTCCTAGTCCAAATCTTAAAAACTCATTTTCTTATTTAAATGTGATACTTCTTGAGCTCCTCTGTGCCTAGCACTGGCGTAATGAAAGTGCACACAACAGACTGATCCCTGCCCTCCTGGAACCTCCACATTATCTGGAAGATGGGTAGAGATGGGGATTGTGCATGGTCCCTGAACATTCGATTTCACTGGGAATCATGAGTCCTCCCCTGTACATTCTGCCAGGGAGTGCCCCACTGTTTGCCAGGCTCTGTGTCTGGCAGGGGTGGTGTGGGAGGAAAGCAATCTGATGGACCTGATGGCAGGTATGGGGTACTCTCTCCTTCGGTCTTGCTCTGCCTCCTGCTCTCGACTCCTTTCCTTTTTTCTATGTAAAATAGCCTGGTCCTAATGAGGCTATAATCTGCACCTATTTTGTGGTGATTTACAGAATATCAGGCTGGTCTCAGCCTTGTCACACTTCAGTAGACCTAAGAGGGCTCACCAGCAGAACCAGAGTCAAGGCTCAAAACCCCAACTCTGTCTAATATGTGCTTGGATCTCAGAAAAGTTCCTGAACCTCTTTGGGTTCATTTTCCTCATCAGTAAAATGGGTATTTTGATGCCTGTTCTGGTTATTTCACTACATTATAAGAAGGCCCCAAATCATAGATTATGTGCATCCAAGTGTGTTTTAAGTGAGTAAGAGTTCTACAGTTGTGTGGTTTTCACTATAATAGCTAACACTGAGTGTTTATTTGGAGCCAGGAACTGTTCAGCTATAGCCAGTCAAATAAACCTTACAAGGACTCTGTAAGATGTGAATTATCGTTTCTCATTTCAGATATGAGGAAACCGATGCCAACAGGCTCAGTTACTTTCCTAAGGCATGACAACCACTGACAGAGCTTAGGTTGAAACTGGGCTTGCTGGCTGACTCCAGGGTTCACATGTTTAACCGTCATGCTTTACTGCCCACCTGGGAGTAGGAGACTTAGATTCTGGTCCTAGCTGTGCTTTGGATAATCCTGGGCAAGTCTGCCCATCTCTAAAACAGAACAGAGAGGGAAGTTGTTTTGTAAACGCTGAAGTCCGAAGAGTCACAGTGTCTGTTCTCGAATGGTCCCCTCCCTACCATGAAGGTTTGGAGACATCCTGGAAGACAGTTCAGGGTTTAAAAAGGGGAGAATCCCAATCTCCAGGAGCCAGAAAAGGTAATGAATGGAGCAGAAGCAGAAAGGCTGAAGAAGAGAGGAGTCTGCCCTCACACACTCCAGGCACTGCCTGACGCCCAGCAGCGAATCCAGCCTGCAGCGGCGACTGCCCCTGGCTTGGCACTGTTTCCCTGGGTTGTTGATTGAGGTGATTCTTCCCCAGAGCCCCTAAGGAGACCATCTACGATCAACAAATAGCAACGGTGACATTCTCTGAGCACTTCCTATCTGCCCGGCGGTGTGCTTGGCTACAGGGACCAATAGATCCAGTCAGACCCCTTCTCAAGGAGTTCACAGTCCCTCAGGGGAGACAGACATATAAACAGCTAATGCTAATGCAAGTACACATGAATATTCAATAGGTAGAAACACAGCCTTCGTGCTCTGGGAGCAAAGAGGGAATATTTGCCAGAAACCTTGAAAGTAGTGTAGGAGAGTAGGGGAAGGGCATTCCATTGGAACGGTGTGAGCAAAGACATGAGGTATGAAGTGCAGGGCTCATTCTCTGAAGGGCAAACATCCCAGTGAGGTTAACTCCAAGCAAGTCCTGAGGGAGACAATGAGAGATGAGGCTTGAGAAGTAGGCTGGGGTTTACAGCCAGACCATGGGGGCCTTAAATGCCAGGATGAGGAGTGAGACACTCTGAGGGAGGTGGTGTGTGAGCCCTGGGGACTCATAAATGGGGCCAAAGGAGGGGGTGCCCTGACTCCCACCAAGAGAACGTGCCCTGAGTTCACCCTTCAAACAAGCAGCATCTTGCCCTCGAAGATTTCCCAGCTTGACAGTTCCGGCTCTACTATCCTTCCTCCCCCAGCCAGCCCTGTAAGTGGATCCAGATGGCCATTCCTATTTTAGGTCGGTGTGTGTGTTGAGGGGAGGGGTAGCTATGAGTCCTATCAATCCTTTCCTGAGCTGTCTGTTAGAGGAGCTTCTTCCAGGACCCTGCTGTGATCCTCTGAGCCTGGAAGGAAGTGTTAGTCTTTGATGGAGATTTCCCATCTGTCTGTGGGTGATCGAGGTGGCAGCAGCAGGAGGCGAGGCACAGGCTAGGAAGTCTTTTACATTGGGTGAGAAAACCCAGGTGATGTGTGCATATGAGAGGGGGCCGTGTGGACAGCCTGAGGGTGGCAGGGGGAGAAGCCTGGGAGAGAGGCCCCAGAGAAATCAGAGGAGCTGGCTTCTTTCTGCAGGTACTTGGCCGTCTTCATGCCTCTGCTTCTGTAGCTGCCTAGGCCAAGGAGCTAAGGATCTCTGATCAGACACTACTCCTGAGCACTGTGCCCAGCAACCACCATGGGCCACTTAAAAAAAGCTTGAGACACCAAGAGGTAGCAGGTGATAAGCTAGGCTCCTGCCCTCGACTGTGTGTAGCCAGCACATGATACCAAGCTTCTAAGTGTATGCTGTTCATTCATTTTTGCAGATATTAAGCAGAAGCTGTGTACTAGACACTAGTAGGTACTAGGTTCATAGAAGTGAACAAGACACGTATAGTGTCTGCCCTCAAGTAGTTTCCAGCCTAGTGGGGGAATCCAACAATACATAGCCACAAATGTGCTATGAAGGAAAAGAACAGGATGTCCCGAGGGAGATGAACAGGGGCTTTCTGATTTAGATTAGGAAGGACTCTCTGAGAAAGCCACATTTAATCTGAGACTTGAAGGATAAATAGAAGTTAGCCAGTTTAAGAGGGTGGGGAACATTCAGCACAGGAGTGTGTGCCAAGTCCCTGGGCACATGAGAGGAACTGAAAAAAAAGGCCAGGGCAGCTGTAGTGTAGTGAACAAGTAAGAAAAAAGGCAAGATGCAGGGCCTTGTAAGCCATGGTAAGCTATCTCTATTTTATCCTAAGTACAATGAGAAGGCGCTGAAGGTTGTCAGAGTAAAGGTGCTACTTGTGTTAGTACTACCAAATTTGTGGCAGACCCTAAGAAAGACTTAGTTTGGTTGTTTATTCATTCATATATATAGGCACCCACCAGTCCTGTGCTAGAATTATGGATTGACAGTGATGACTGAGGAATACCTAAGGCAAAGACCTTTCTCAGAGCCTGTGATCCGGAGATTAGCTATCATGATTGACTCAAGAAGTAATATAATGCATTCATTCAATGAACGTATGCTGCACACCTCATCTATTCCAAACTCTGTGCTACGTGCTGGTTGTTGCTCTGCAAGGATTACATACTACACATGGGTCATGGGAGAAGCACAAACCTACTCAAAAATTTTGAGTAGGTTAGAATCATTTTCAGCTGTGATATGTGTAAGGCCTTTATAAAACATCCATTCAATCATTAAATCAAGAAACATCTAGTGGGCATCGGCTTTGTACCAGGAACTATGCTAGCTACTGAAGTCAAGGAGCTTAGAGTTCCATAACAGACATACCCCCCAAAATGCATTAAAATATTAAGCGCTAAAAACAGGACAGCAGGCTTTCTATAGATCAGTGTCGAAGGAGGGTAATTCAATGGAAAAAAAAGACGTTTCCAAAAAGACATAGCTCCCATTTTTCTGATTTTGTCCCTACCTCCTTCCAGCCTGATTTTTAGCTGCTGCCTTCCTTCTGGTCCCCATATTTCCCCTTCCCATCCCAGTGGATTCCATTTTTTTTTTTTTTTTTTGCCTCTCTTGGTATCCTTTAAAAAGCTCAAAGAATCCAAGATTTAAGCTTGCCTGCCTTATATTGGTTGTGTGTGATGTCAGACAATTAATGAACTTCCCTGAGCCTCAGTTTTTCCATTTGCACAATGAAGGGACCGGATCACATCTAAGGTTTGTGATTTATTCCAACCAAGGTGATATTCACACTCCTGCACACTGCGCTCTGCAAAGCCTTTTCTTGCTTTGCACGGCTGCACGCATCCCTGCACCCCCACCCCCGTGCCACCTGGCAAACATCAGACAGCTCAACTATCTCCCGGCAAGTCTCCCATGCTCACATCCACACCACCCAGCATTTTAGCCTGTCCTTCCTCTCTGCCACCACTACCTCATGAGCGACCACAGAATGGAAAGGACAGGGGACACAGACTTGGGTTTGAGTCGGGGCCACCCACCTCACCTCTTGAACCTCAGTTTCTCACTTGTAACCTGGGGGAAATACCTAAATTCGCATTTTGTACCAGTCTATGGGGATTAAAAACAATGTATGTCAAGTGCTTGGCACCTAGGAGTGCTCAATGAACAGCGACTGTTCCACACCTCTTGGGAGGCCTCAGCGTACTGAATTATGAAGGTCTTGGTCAGTGTCTCGCGCTAGACTGCGCGCTGCCTGAGGGCATCCCTTCCTCAGCGCTGCAGTGCGGGCGCAAACGCGCGGGGCGGACGGGCGCCGAGGCGGGCGGCCAGGCAGGCCCGGCCCAGAGGGAATGCGGCCCCAATTCCCGGGGGGAAGGCGAAGCCGGCGGACCCCACCTCCGGGAAGTGACGTCACGGGGCGAGGGGCGCTGGAGCAGGCGCCGGCCGGAGCGGGGCGCGCGCAGCATGGCGGAAGCGGAAGGGAGTTCGCCGCTCCTGTTGCCGCCGCCGCCACCCCCGCCCGGGATGGCGGAAGTGGAGGCGCCGACGGCGGCCGAGACGGACAAGAAGCATTTCAGCGGCTCGGGCAGCAGCGCCATGGACGTGGACCGGAGCCGCTTTCCCTACTGCGTGGTGTGGACGCCCATCCCGGTGCTCACGTGAGTCTCCCCCGGCTTCCGCCCGGGGACGGGGAGAGTTGGGCGGCCCCGGGCCAGCCTCCGGCATCGACGTGCTGCAAGCCCTTCCCTCGGGTCCCGCCCGCACCCCTCGCCCAGTCACCAGAACCCCGCCACCTACGCGTTGCCGATTTCTGTTGTCGGATGGGACACGCTTCTCGCCCTCGTTACACACCTGGTTTAGTCAGGGAGAAAGACAATTGTAGACCCGCGGAAAAGGTTCTGTGGCTGGGAAGCACGGGACCTGTGGGCGTACCGAAGAGGGGCCCCTCACCGGGTCTCAGGAGGCCTCTTCATTCATTCAGTACTTTATTCATTCATTGGGCAAATGCTTGCTGATCACTTCCTATACGCAAGACTGAGTCCAGAGGCGGGAGTGGGAGTGTGGCTGGGACCACACTGCCTCCTGAGATGTCAACATTGAAAAGGCCCCCAGAGATCTGGGAGTTCAACCTTTTGTCTCGTAGATGATGAAGTTGGAGATCACACACTGTTTCAGTTGCAAAGCGAATTTAGGTCCCAGGGTATCTGTCTCCCAAAGCAGTGTTCCTTCCATGGCCTCGTCCTTTGTCGGGAGAGAGAGCAGGTGCTCCTGTAGTCCCTTGGCCTTTCAGGGAGGAGGAGCTCCTGGGTCGGGGGAGCTGGTTTGCTCTCCTACTTCAGCCTTGACAACTGATAAAAACCACCCCCACAGTCCTAGACAATTGGCCAAGCTCTTTCACACCCATTTTCTCTGAATTTCACAGTCATTTTCTAAGGTAGGGATTTCTTAGATGATGAAGCTGAGCTTCCTCTGTCCTATTAGAGGTCTTGGTCAGGTTCACACACCAATGAGCAAAGGCATCTCAGACTCAGTCTTCTGACTCCATAACATGCTTTCTTTTGACTACCTCCCTTCACCTGATGAGATAAATTTGTTCCCTCTATCATAAACAACCAAGTGGTGTGGAGAAGGGATCATTTTTTTGGCCTTATATGTTGATGATCCAAAAATGACTTTAATTTTTGTATTATGTTAAAATACTTCATTTGTTTGTGTTTTCAAATGCTTATGCATTTGTTTAAAAGCATCCAAGTCTGAATCCTTTAAAAGTTAAAATTTTAAGAAAGTGTGTTCATTCATTCATTCATTCGGTGTTCTTGTAACACATTTGCTAAGTGACTCCTTTGTCCCCAGAGTAGTTCTAAGTGATAAAGATATAAAGTGACAAGCAGATATGATCCTTGCTGTCATAGAGTTTAAATCCTGGTGAAAGGAGATAGACAGTAAACAAGCTAATAAGAGAACTTCCGGTAGTGATTAGTGCTATGCAGAAAATACAATGTTAAGGTGAGAATAACTGGAAGGGATAATCAGGGAATATATCGGTTTTACTAAAAACATGTCTTCTTTCCTTAAGATCTCTTCGGTTTTTCCTTGTTCCCAGAAACACATTCATAGAGTCCTCTGCTCTTCAGAGAGCTGATAGCAACATGAGGTGGAGGCGCCATGATCCCCAGTCAACTGGGCCAGGAGCAGCTCACACCCCATTTCTGTTCACATCTACGTGCATGTGTTCATCAGATAAATAAGCCATAGCTCCCCTGTCAAACCTCCAGCAGGAAGGGGAGACAGATGAACTAACTATCGTAGTGCATCGTGATGATTGCTGACCTAGAGTGCAGAGCTAGGAATAGATGTGGCACAAGGAACTGTCATCTGTTTTTTGGAAAGGAGATCAGAGAGGAGGCAACTGAATCCAAAGATCTGTCCACCCCCTCAGAGATGTTGATAATTCTGCGTGAAAAGCCAGATAATAGCTACTGCTGCTAATAAAAGCAGCTAAGATTGGATATGTACTCTGTTCTGGACTCTGTTCTAAACATTTTCTATTCATTACCTCATTCAGTCCTTAGGTCAACCTAATGAAAATAGATACTGTCATCCCCATTTTGTAGATGAGGAAATAAAGGCTTAGAAGCCAGCGTGGGGCTCTTTCCACTGAGATAGTCTACCTTACCAGGTAGAGCTTTCCAGGGTCAATAATTCCTTCCCTCCCTCCCTCCCCCCTCCCTTCCTCCCTTCCTCCCTTCCTCCCTCCCTCTCCTCCCTTCCTCCCTTCCTCCCTTCCTCCCTCCCTTCCTCCCTTCCTCTCTCCCTTCCTCCCTTCCTTCCTTCCTTCCTTCCTTCCTTCCGTCCACCCATTCATCCATCGATAGTTATTGAGGATCTAATATGTACTAGGTCTGAGTAGACAGCAGTGCACAAAGAACTGGCTTTGGAGCTTGCCTCATGGAGCTTCAGATTGACAGATCCTTGGAGGTTTCTTCTCTGTGCTTCCCTAAGCTCAGGGGGCTCTGCTGTTGTCTTCAGAACTTTACCTGAATTTCCGATAGCTGTGGTATGTGGGTTACTGGTCAACCAGACCTTCTCCCCAACCAAGATGAAAAGGAACTGGGTGTCAGGCGTGGGGGAAGTGGAGGGATGATTCTGAGCAGAGGTCTGAGAAGCCAGAGGAGCACCCCACTAATTCTGAGAGTGTCCATCCTGTGGCCACCTATAGCTCTTTAGCAACTTATTCTATGCCAGTCAGCCAATTAGATAGTAGAGTATTTCTTGAACACCTCATGGTAACCACTGAGCAACTACCAAATGCAAAAGGAAGTGTGTTAAGCACTTTGCAAGGATAGCCTGTTTCATCTTCAAGAGCCCCACTGGGGTAATTATTCCACCTCTCGCTGACAAAGTTGGGGAATAAGTAACTTTGCTCAGAACACGTCAAGACTCAACCTGGCTCTGACTCGAGCCTGACCCCCTCTTAAATTCAGGACATTCGTGCATTCATCATTTATCAGTCACTGAATTCTTCGCTCCAGCTGCATGCCAGGAACTCTTCTGGGGACTATAATAAATAAGAAATCCCGACTCTCTTGGAGTTTATAACTAGTGAAGGAAGACAGGCCGTAACCGTGTAAGTAAACAAGATTAATTTCAGATAGTGGTCGATACTGGCAGAAAATTAAAGCAGAGAAATGAGATCCGGGGGTTCGTGGGGTGGTGTGTGGGCTACTCTAGAAGGCGTGGCGCAGGAAGACCCCCCAAGTGGAACCAGTTAGCTGAGGCCTAAGTGACGAGAAGCAGCCAGCTGTGCAGAGCTCTGGGAAGTGTTCCAGATGGAGGCAAATGCGGGAAGAGCATTGAGGGAAGATTTGGTGTGTTTGACGACCAGAAGCAGGCAGTGTAGCTAGAAGGAGGGGTGAGGATGATTCAAGAAGGATAAGCAGGGCCAAACTGTTGGAGTTTTAAGTGTAACAGGAAGCCATTAATGGCTGTGAAGCAAGGGAATGATGGAACCTGATTACGTTCTCAGAGACCATTCTGGCCACACCATCCTTTCAGATGCCCAGGCAGCAGACCTAGGAAGGCCTCTGTCCCATCGGTCATAAAACTGCCCGGTGTTTCTTTTAAGAGATCTTTTAATTCATCTGCTTCTCACCACCTTACCACCGATACTCTAGTTAGGATCACCATCATCTCTTTACCAGTGTTCCCAGAATAGCCTCTGAACTGTGACTCTCTCTCCTTCCGTTCTTGTCCCTCATTCTCCAGACACACATACGGCCTTGGCTGCTTTGGAGTTCTGCTTTCACTTGCCCGATGACTTCCTGTCCTTTCGCGGGTCAGGGCTAAAAGTTACCTCCTGTGAAGTTTTTGCTAACTGCTCCAGCCCCTAATAATCGCTTTCCTCGAGCTGCACCTCCGGTTTGCCTTCCCCCTCCTGCGCAGGGTGCAGCTTTGAAACCAGCACTGGCCATGCCCTGGAATGAGTCCTTTTTTTCCCCGGAGTCCTTGAACTGGACCAGTGTGTTCAGCACTGAGGCCCTGTAGCACGCTGGTTCTCACGCTACAGATAGATCAGGGGCTTCTGTATGTTTTGCATATTGGGGTCCAAGCGAGATTTGGTTTGTAAAAATTTGGACTTTAAGTTCCTGGAATACACTGTGATTTTGTCCTTACTGATATCCTTCTACCTACTGTTACTTCATTTTCCTACCTGAAGCAGCCTGCCCTGAAACCCTCCTCTACACACACAGATTGTTGTTTTTTGTTTGTTGTTTTTTTTTTTTTTAAGATTTTATTTATTTATTTGACAGAGAGCAAGAGAGCGAGAGCACAAGCAGGGGGAAAGGCAGGCAGAGGGAGAAAGAGCAGCAGACTTCCTGCTGAGCAAGGAGCGCAACTCGAGGCTCGATCCCAGGACCCTGGGATCATGACCTGAGCCAAAGGCAGACGCTTAACTAACTAAGCCACCCAGGCGCCCCCACACATTGGTTTAAATGCCTCCCCCTCACTTTTGTTTTTTTTTTCTTCAAATTTCCTACTGAGATATACACTGTAAAGTGGACAGATCTTAAGTATATGGCCCGGTGAATTTTTGCGTATGTATATACCCATGTCACCCAGGTGAAGATAGCATTTCCAGTACCCAAAGGACTCCCTTGTGCCAGTTAGCTCTGCCACAGAAATCACCCCTTTTTTGCCCTTGAGCACCATAGATTAGTTTTACCTCTTCTTGTAGTTTGTATAAGCAGAGTATTATGCATGGACTTCCGTAGAAAGTTTCTTTCACTGTCTAATGTCTGAGGATATGTGTTGTGTGTAGCAGAGATGTGTTCTTTGTTCACTGTTACGTACTAGTTCATTTCATGACTATACCCTAACTTCCTTATTCATTTTACTAGTGTTGGACACATGGATGATTTCTAGTTATTTTTAAAATCAAATTTATTGGGAAACGTTGCGGGGCGGGGGGGGGGAGGGAGGCGTTAAACAGGTGCCGGGTATTAAGCAGGGCAGGTGTTGTGATGAGCATCAGCCGTTGTATGTGACGAGTCACTAAATGCTACACCCGAAACTAATATTGCACTGTATGATAACTAGCTGGAATTGAAATAAAAACTTGGGGGGGGGGCGCCTGGGTGGCACATCGGTTAAAGCGTCTGCCTTCAGCTCAGGGCGTGATCCTGGCGTTATGGGATCGAGCCCCACATCAGGCTCCTCCGCTATGAGCCTGTTTCTTCCTCTCCCACTCCCCCTGCTTGTGTTCCCTCTCTCGCTGGCTGTCTCTATCTCTGTCAAATAAATAAAATCTTTAAAAAAAAAAAAAAAAAACTTGGGGGGGGGATTCAACTTTATTGGAGTATGATGTATATACAATAAAGTGCATACATTTGAAGTGTGCAGCTCAGTGAGTTTTGACAAACGTTTCCAGCTGTGCTGCACGAAGGTGCTATGGATTTTCTTGTCCCTGGCGTCGGTGTGCAGAAGCATTTGTTTCTGTTGGGGGTGCACGCTGAAGTGGGGCTGCTGAGGCACAGAGCAACTGCCAGGGTTTGAAGGCTGTAGAAACAATTCCAGTTGCCCCCCATCCTTCCCACACTCCATGTTACCGTCCTTGGGGTTTAGCCATTCTGTGGGGTGCAGTGGTATTCCACTGCGCTGTTCATTGGCTCTCGCCCCTCTTCTGTGCCTCCCCAGCCCACTGGCCACCCTGATTGGCACTCAATGCATGACATTATATTCACACATTCTTACACTGGAAGGAGTGTCCCCAGCGTCTAACCAGCCTAAAAGACCCCCTAAGCTCTGCCCCTTCCCTGTCCTTTTTTTCCCAGGTGGTTTTTCCCCATCATTGGCCACATGGGCATCTGCACGTCCACAGGAGTCATTCGGGACTTTGCCGGCCCCTACTTTGTCTCGGTGAGTTCCCATTCACCCCCCTCTGGTGGGTTCCAAGGCTTCAGTGGAAGGCTGGCTTGTCTTGCCTGAGGCAGCTTTCCAGACTCCCTAAGGCCCAGGAGAATGCAGGTACCAGACAGTCCTGGCCCTGGCCCTCTGCTCTTTACCAGTTTTTGACCCCTTTCCCCCTTCTCTTGCCTCCAGGACAGGCCAGGAGGGCAGTGTGGCCGGAAGGATTCTTAAGTAACTGACCCAGTCCTTTGCCCACCCCTGGGGTACCAAGACATGGGTAGGGGTTAGAGGCAAGAGTGGAGAGTCAGACCATCCAGGAACCACATCTCTGGACCTTCAGAAGGTGGGAGTCACAAGGTGGGGACACAGGGGAGGCTGATGTGGTTCCTAGGGTGTGGCTATGGAGAAGAGGGGGTGGGGCTTATAGGATGAACCAGCTGTGTTCTTAGGTCTGTTTCCTGGGGATGTGCCCCAGATGGGTGCAGTGGGCCTGCTCCAGTGGGCCTGCTCAATACCCGGCCCCTGTTTAAGCGATCCCCCTCCCCTTGTCCCCCAACATCCTGCATGTTGCCAGGATGGAGCTTCATCTTCATTGAAGGCTGGAGTGGAGAGATGTGATGGTACCAGCCTGTTTATATTAATAAATGTCATGACCATCTTAACATGACAAAGGTCTTTTACTCTTATATATTTTTATGGTAATTCATCTTTGACCAGCTCTGTCAGCTGGGTCTTCCTGATTTTGAACCCAGAATCTGCCCCGACCCTTATGCGGCAGATCTAGGGCTTGGGTGAAACATGTCCCTCCTCGGAAGCCTCTCCAGCCTCCTCCTCAACCCCAGGCCTGCTCTGAATGATGCAGTCAGGCCGCCAGACACAGAGAAGAGCCCCGTGTGGGCCACTACTGTTGGGTCAGGAGGTCAGAGGGTGTTGTCATTTATACCACAAAGGAAACTGCCTCTCTGTGATCACTCAGAGGTTGGCCAGAGAACTTGGAGCAAATGAGGGCCAGAGAGGGTGAGAGAATTACCTGGGAACCACACAGAGGGGCCATCATGGCTGGCACTCCAAGTCCTCGGTTTCCGGGTGCAGCACCCTGGGCCCTCCTGCCATGATGCTGCCTTCTCCCAGAAAAGATGCTGTGCCAGCCCCAGAGCAGGGCCCAGACCCCACTTCTGCCCACCTGACCTACCCCCTTCTTAGTCACTGCACTTCCACCACTGACCATGTCCGTCTGCCAGGCTAGATGCAGGTTCTCCACTGACTCCTGCTCTTGTCCTTAACAGGAAGACAACATGGCCTTTGGGAAGCCTGCCAAGTAAGTGATGAGCACCCATGTGACTAGCCCTAGGGCCAGGCCTTCTGGGACACAGTGGGAGTCAGCACCCTGAGGACGGGATGAAGGGGAAGGATAGGCAGGCTCCACCAGAGCAGACAGCCTGTGCCAAGCACCTCCTGCACCAGCCCTTGGCTGCGTTTTTACCCACAGACCATCGAGACTTTGCCTCAGCTCTGCGAGGTTGTATTCAGCTCCATTGAAGGATGAGGAAAGAAATGGGGCTGGTCATGATCACACAGGAAGTGGCAGAGCCGAGATTCACACCTAGATGTCTCATTCCAAAGTCTAGATTCTTCTGCCCCGCGGGAGTGAACAAGTCATTTAAGATGTAAAGGAGGCACTGCTTGGACTTGGCTGGAAAGTTTTGGTTAGAATAAAAGTAATCAGGCCCTCTGGGAGCTATGGTTATGTTTGGGTGTTTGGAATTTTTGGTCTTCGTTCTTTCTTTCTTTTTTCTTTTCTTTTCTTTTCTTTTTTCTTTCTTCTTTCTTTTTAAGTAATCACTATACACAACATGGGGCTTGAACTCAAAACCCCCAAGATCTAAAGTCATATGCTCCACTAACTGAGCCAGCCAGGCACCCCTTCATTTTTTCAGTCTTGGGGGCCCACTCAGCTGTGGGCCTGGTGACAGCATTTCAGTCATCAGTGTGCTTAGAACAGCCCCTGTGGTCTGAGGCTGCCCGGCTAAGTCACGCCCCAGGGAGGTGTTGGTATCCTGCCCAGCGGAGGCAGCCTGGAGCTGGCTCCCTGACCCCTGCTGACTTCCACAGGCAGGTGGGAATGTGGGCCGGGGACCTCTGGGCTAGAAGGCTGCTGTTTGGGGTCAGTTTTTAAGGGCACCCGTTTCCAGGCAGGAGCCCCTGCGCACCCCCAGTTCAGGCCCTGCCTCTAGGCTCCTCCACTGGGCCATTCCCCACTGAGCAGCCAGAGGGCGCCCTGCCCCCCCAGCACTTCCCGGCTGGAGACCCTCTGGGACCTCCCTTGTTCTGCACCACCGCTGTCACCCAGCTTGAGGCCTGTGAGCTTTTAGCTCTGAAGGCTTTTCTTCCACTCACCCCGGTCTCCCGTGTGGGAGGGGGAGGGACAGAGAGCATGCTGCTTGTGAGTAAACTCAGGGTGACCGTCCCCCACCCCGTGGCCCCGCCTGCGTCTCCTGACCCTGTTCCTCCCTCGGACGCCGCCAGCAGTGCCCAGTCACTTAACACCCTGTCTGCGCCTCTCTCTGTTCACGCTCTGCCCTCTGCTGTGTGTGGCCAGCCCCTCTTCCTTCACACTAGACGCAGATGGCACCCCAGAAGCCTCTCATACCCCCCAGATGAGTTAGTCCCTACCTTCCCCAGCATCCACGTGGCACTGGGCACATCATACTGTGTTACGGGTGTCCACTGTGTGGCTCTTGCCCTGGACTGGCCTCACCCCTGCAGCCTCCACACCCACTCAGGACCCTGCCCAGAGCAGGCGTCAGGAACATTTGTGAGGCTGAGTGACGTAAGAGGAGAGCCCGTACCCAGCACCCCCTCCGTCCCCCCAGGTACTGGAAGCTGGACCCTGCTCAGGTGTACGCTAGCGGGCCCAACGCGTGGGACACAGCTGTGCACGATGCCTCTGAGGAGTACAAGCACCGCATGGTAGGTGGGCTGCTCCTGAGAGCAGGCCCCGGGGTGGGAGGTCCCCTGCAGCCCAGCCTGACCCAGCCCCCTTCCCACGTCTCTAGCACAGTCTCTGCTGTGACAACTGCCACTCACATGTGGCGTTGGCCTTGAACCTGATGCGCTATAACAACAGCACCAGCTGGAACATGGTGACGCTCTGCTTCTTCTGCCTGCTCTATGGGAAGTACGTCAGGTGAGCCGTCCACCCGCCGCTCACCCCTGGGGCGGCTGTCTGCCAAGGATCCTGTCAGGGCCGTCTGTGGAGTCCTGCAGCGAACAGGGACGAAGCAGATGCTGGTTGGAGCCGTGGAGGTTCTAGAGTAACTAGCTGAGTTCCTGGTGGGGAGGAAGGTGACTGCTGAAGTCCAGCTCCACCTGGGTCCAAGCCCAGGTCTGTGCGCTCTCAGCCACCTGCCTTGGCCTCTCTAAGCTGCAGCTGCCCTTGGTAAAATGGAGGTGATGAGTCTGGCTCCTCGGAGAGGCTGGGAACCCACAGAGCCCACTGCTCAGGTCAGGTGAACATGGAGACTCTCAAAGGAGGGGGTGGTGACCGCCCCACAGGATCCTTTCCCGCCCTTCATCAGAGGCAGGGTTCTGGGCAGGTGGGCCTTCGCGGTGGCCTGGGAGGACCTTTGAAGCCACAGCCTCAGCCTGTAAGGTCAAAGGCATTATTCCAATTCGCAGGTAAAGGGAGCTCAGAGAGGTTGCGTGATGCACCCACCTGGGAGCCAGCACGCGCCTGGTCTCACTGGGCCTTCTCTCCAGGCTTCCTGCCAGCTGCACGCATCGTTAAGAGCTTCTGAAAAAGAGACTCCTAGGGGGTCTTTTTTTTTTTTTTTTTTTTTTTTAAAGTCCAAAAGCCTTTTTAGAGGTCCCCAGAGAAGACCATAACTGTGGTCACACAGAGACTGAGGCAGAGCCCCGACTCCCAGCCCCTCAGCTCCAGCTGCCACATCGCGCTACCTCTTGCTGATCCGTCCCCTCCCAGTGGGCCTCGTTAGAGGGCAGCCCTGGCTTCTGCACTGAGACCGAAGACCTCCCCAGAGAGGTGATTGTAGATGGGGCAGTGAGGCCCAGAGAGGGTGGACACATCTCTTTACTGCCCAGGGAGGTGTCGCATGTCTACCAGGAACCCAGAACAGCCCCTGCCCAGGACTGTAATTGGTGGCCCCGCATAGTCGGTGTCGAGCCAGGCTGGGCCTGTTCCCTTGACTGACCAAGTCTGGGGGTGAAGGAGTGGTTCCAGGAGCTTCCTTAGGGGCAGCAGCCCCATCTGGGTCAGTGGGCAGACAGGGCTCTGTGAAATACACCCCACTCATTGGGCTCTTCCCATTCGGACGCCCCTCTTTCCTCTCTGTCAGTGTCGGGGCCTTCGTGAAGACCTGGCTGCCCTTCGTCCTCCTCCTGGGTATCATCCTAACAGTCAGCCTCGTCTTCAACCTCCGGTGATGGCCGCCTCATGGCCCTGAACCCACCAGGTTCCTGAGGAGGCAGTCGCCACCCCTTTTGGTTCCAGATTCTTTCTTCTCACCCCAAAAGGCAGGGATGGCTTTGCTGGTTTTGATGCCGGGGTCTGGGCTAGATGCGGTGGAACAAGGGCTGAAGATGAGTGTGGGGCGGGGGGTGTGCTTGTTGTGTCTCACCGGTCACTAAGAAGCTCCCTGTCCCCTCCTTCCCAGGCTTGTGACCCCTGCCCTTGAGGCACCCTCTTTGTTCATCTGTTGGAAAGGCCTTAGCTTCCCTCTGTAGAGCTGCTCCTGCCACTGCCTGCTGGGCTCCCTCTGCCTCAGCCCAGTGCCCGGTGGGGAAGGGGAGCACATTTGGACCACCGGACAAGGCAGCACAGGGGCCAGAGCTGGATTTGGAGCGCATCCGCCTGCCAGGGCTCTGGTCCCAGGGTGGGTGGAGTACACTAAGAAGTCTCCAGAAGCTGAGCTGCCCTGGGACCTTCACCACTAGCCTCTAGAATGGTCTAGTAGGGCTGGATGAGCCCCCAGTCACATGTCTGCCGGAAGCTGCACTAGGGGCAGTTTGCACCCCATCTCCTGGTGTCCTCCAGCCCATGCAGCCCCTGCTTCCTCCTCTCCCTCGGCTTCCCAACACGTGAGCCCATCTTCCCCTGTAGTTGGGGGCCGGGGCTTCCCCAGCCAGCCTGGGGAGATGAGTGATGCTGACATGCCCAGAGTGACCCCCTGTAGACCAGAGCAATGTAAACAGTGCTTGGCTCCAGCCCCAGGTATGGGCCTCGCATGGGCACACTGGTGACGGCGCCCCGTGGGTCCAGGATGCCGGGGGCCATCAGAGCAGCCAGCGCCGTCAGGGAGCTGGAGGGGAGCTGTTTCCTCCCACCTGCCACAGCTCCCCTTAACCTCAAGTTGTGGGAAGGGCGTGTGCGGCCCCTCACCCCTGCTCGGCGGATTCCTTGCACAGGGCTCCCTGGGCAGGGCAATAAAGAGTTTGACTCCAGACAGCGTCTTGTCCTTGTTTTCTTCCTTCAGCGGCCCCTCGCCCCTTCAGCTTGTTTCTTCTTGCCGCCCTTGAGTACCTCTGCCCCTTGGGAGGGCTCTGGTTGCCAGGGCCATGGGTGAGTCCTCGTCCAGTGCCTACCTGAGTCAGCTTACAGGGACGTCCGCCTGCCCTGGGTACCTCCTGCCCCGCCCCAGGCTGTGGGAGCTCCCCACCCTTCCAGATCCACCATCCCAGAGCTTTCTCAAGGCAAGTGAGTATGAAACCCTCTCATACTCCATTGGGAAGAACTGGTGGCAACATTGGGAGGTGGGGCTGTGCAGACCAGCACCCTGGACCTGTCCCCTTAACGAGGGGTGCAGAGTCTGGGGTAGGCCAAGAGGCTCACCCCAGCCCCTGGCCTGTGCCATATCCATCGGTCATATTGCCACATTCCTCGTGCTGACCCCCAGTGATCATGTCACTGCCCTGCTCCCCAGCAAGACAGCAGAACTGCTCGTTTCTGGTCCTTAGCTTTCCACCTTTTGAAATTGTGGCCCTCCTTTCCAAGGCTTGGCTTAAAAGGCTTGGCTGCTTCCTTGGTGACGTCTTTCCTAACCTTGCTCTATGGCATGTGTCATTTTAGTTGAACTAGCAAAGGATTTGGTCTCTGAATCCTGAGGCTCTTGTGTTCCTCCTGATGGCAGCCTTGAGGACAGCCCTAGCTGCTGGCCCCCAGGGCCCTGGAGGGGTCTGTCAGCTCATCCCAGACCCTGCAGTGCTGAGGTTTCTCCAGGGCAAGACAGGTGCCCCCTCCGTTCTTTGTAGTAATTCCATTTTCAAAAATCCGTTTTGCATGTCGGGATCCATCTGAGAGTTGGCTGCGGGGAGAAAGAGGTCCAGTGTGGAGGACAACCACAGCGAAACGGATAGACGAAAGCAGTAAGGGCTGCTCCCACCCGGCAGAACTTTAGCCTGGGCGAGACAGGATATCAGGAGGTGACATAAAAATCCCCGGACTCCTGAGTGCTTACTGTGTGCTAGGCCTTGTAATAAGTGTCATTTATCCTCACCACAGCCCAGGGAGGTCGATGCTATCGTCCCCATTTTACCGATAAAGTAAGCACAGAGAGGTAAAGTGATTTGCTCAAGGGCACAGAACTTGGAAGAGTGCAAGCGTGTTCAAGCCCAGTAGCCCACTTCCAGAGCTCCACTCAGAACCAGCTTGTGGCCGGAGCACAAGGGGTAAAGCGGGGAGGGGCTGTTCTCCAAAGGCCTGGCTGCTGTGACCAAAGAGAAGGACAATGGATGCTGGAAGCAAGCCAGGGGACACTCCTTAGAGCAGTCCCAGGAGATGGCTGCTGTCACTGCCCTTGGTTTATGAAGGCAGAGAGTGAGGCTTACAGAGATTGTCACTGATCCAAGTCCACGGGGGAACCATGTGGCAGAGCCAGAAGTTTAAGCCAGACCTGTTGGCCTCCAGGCGCCTGCCTCTTCACCTAAGCGCAGTGCAGTGCACGGAGGCAGGGGAGTCCCAGGAGGGCAAGTAGGGAGAGCACTCCTGCAGCTGGGGATTAGGGAGCACCAGCAGAAGCAGAGTCTTTGGGTAGGCCTATAATGATGTGGGAGACAAGGACATCAGAGCTTCACTTATGGGGTGGGGGCATCTGGGGGTCAGGCTGAGGAGTAGGGCAGCCCAAGAGTTAGTCGAAGTGTCTAAGGGAGGCTGGGCTGGTTGGGAGCACTTTTGTGAACGAGCCAGAGGGTCACCCTGGTTGTCTGCGGCACCTTCCAGAGCTAAGGAATGACAGATAAAAGTAGGGCACTGAAAGGTCCCTCTGACAGCCTTGCGCTGGCAAGACTGGAGGGGCTGAATGGAGGCCAGGAGACGGGGAGGAGGAGGGTTTCAGAAGAGGCTGGCCCAGTACAGACACCTGGGCAGTAGGGGAGCACCAGCAATGGGGGACAGATGGGGACAGGAGGGGGGCGGTCTGGGCACTGGCAGCAGGCAGCAGGAGGCCGGGGGCTGTTCACAGCAGTGGAAACTTGGAACTAAGAGAAGATTTGGTTGGGGGTGGAGGATACAGAGTTAGGGGACAGCACGGCTGGGCTGTGGCCAGCGCTTCCCCGGAGGTGCATGTGAACAGGGAAGAGCAGTGGTTGTCAAAATGGATGGATGGAGAGGGGCCACCAGTTTCCTTCTATACGCTGGCCAGTCACTTTCTGGTCCCTGGGAATAGGCTCTTCACACCTCCACCCATAGTTGCATAGGAGGAAATTGCAGCTCAGCATGGTTGAGACACCTGCCTAAGGTCACACAGTGGCAGAGGAGGAACTCTACTCGGTCATCTCACTGAAGTCTACAGTCCTTCCTTGACCCTGCTTCTTAGAAAGATTTCTAACCTTGCTTTCAAAGCAAGTTCCTATCAGCAACTCAGCAGGTGGGGTGGGACGCCGCCCATCCTACAGATGAGTCCCCCCCAGGCTCTGAGGGGTTGGTTTCTGCGCTGCTCACAGGAGTTACAGTGAGTCTGCAAAGGAGCTGGGGCCAAGCCCCAGGTGTCTCCTACCCACCAAATCAGCTCTGGGTTCTCTGAAAGCCAAGGAGTGGGTGCACCCCCAGGGTGCCAGGAGTCCAGGCCCGGTTTTGCATCAGGCCCTGCTCAGAAGGTGTTTCCTCCTCCTCCGGGGCAGCTCGTGGGGCTGGGCCGCTGGTTGAGTCAGCCTTAGTCCCTCTCTGCTCTGCTCCCCAAGTTCAGCTCTGAAACTCGGCTGCCAGGAGTGCAGGAGAGCCCAGGTCACCCTGCGACGGTGTCTCATCCATACTGGACCCCTACAGGTAACACACCTCAGGGCCAGCGTTCCCTGCCAGTGTCCCAAGGGGCAGACATTGCCACCTGGTATGCTGGGTACCTTCTGGGGCCTTGGGGGTCGGGGGAGGTGGGAGTGGGTCTGGGACTGGAACATATTGACCAATGGGTCTGTCCCATAGTGTTGAACCTGGGTGGGGAGGACCGGACACTGTACTCTGCCTCTAGAAGGAGAAGGAACTACGGGGCGGGGGGTGCTACTGGGGACTCTAGGCTCAGTTGCCCCCAGCCCAGCCCAGGCGGACCTGCAGGACATCCCCCACCTCCACACTTCTACACACACACACCCCGGTGGTCCCCGGGGCCCCAGAGCACGCAGCACGACAGCCCAGAGCCACATGCAGCAGAGGGTAAAGTACGCGGCGTGTACCCCACCGTGCTGTCACGCAGAAAGTCACTGAACGCAGACAACAGTCACCCACGCGGCGTCACATTGTGACATGATGCACCGACACACAGGCAGTGACACAATATTCACACCCACAAAACAAACAGCCTCACAGCCGCCAAGGTGTGCGGAGCTGTGCGCCTTACCAAGCCTCTCGCCAGGGCACGATGTCACGCAGCCTTGGGCCCCAGGCCACAGAAGAGCCCCCGGCCATGCGCGGCCCCAGCACTTTGAACACAGCAGATGTTCAGGAAATACTGTTAATACGGGGCACACAGGCGTTCACGCAGGATTCTACGCGGTGCTCTGTAGAGACAGCAACCCCAGCCCCCGGGCGAGGGGAGGGCAGCAGAGGGAGAAGGTGCTCTCGGGCTCACGAACTGACTCAGCCGGGAGGGCACAAGCCAGGACTTGCCTGCCAGAGAACCCTCTTCCCCTGCCTGGTGCCCTGAGCTGGCATGGGAGGGGATGGGAGGGGCAGCAGGGGAGGAGAGAGCGCCCAGTGGGCTCAGGCCCTGCCTCCGCTCTGCCCACGGCTCAGTCGTGGGCTCCTTGCCACGTCCACATGCCCCTCGGAGCTGGGCAAATGTTTTCCTTCCGGGGTCACCATGGTACCTGAGCGGCCTGAGCTGCTTTGCAGCACTTGGCCTCCACCGCTGGGACCCCGGCCAGGTCCTGGCTCAGGGGAAGGGGGAGAACCCATGTGGCCCGAGCAGAGGGGCCCAGGGGCTCCAGGCAAGAGGGCAGGGCTGGTAGCAGGGGCATCCCTGGCTGGAGGCCTCAGTGGGAGTGGGTACGACGGTTACCTCAGGGGGGAGGAAGTGCGGGTGTGGGCTGGGGAGGAGGTTGCCTCAGACAGGAAGGCCAAATGGGCCAGGGCAGGGCGGAGGTGAAGGGTGGAGGGAGGGAGCCCATATTGGGAGGTTCCCAGGGAGGGAGGGGGGCGGTGAGCAGATAGGTGTGTGTGTGCCTGTGTGTCTGGTGTATGTTTGTGTGTGTGCCTTCCCCATGTGTGTGCAGGTGTCTTTCTGCCTTCAGTTAATCAAACTTTTACCAACCGTCTGTTGTGGGCAACGTATGGGCTTCTGGGGTGAGGCCCTGTCCCTGTCTTCAAGGAGCTCACAATCCAGTTGGTGGAGGGGCAATGTGTGTGCCAAAGTCAGTGTGATTTGTGTGTATCTCGGGTCATGTTTTTGTCCCGAGTTGTACATTCTGTGGGGCCTCGCGTGCAGGTTTCAGAATATGCCAGGCCCATCCCCTGGTGTGGCCATGGGTCTGGGACTAAGACCGCCTAGGGTCCTTGGTGGAGGACGGGTTCGCATGCGCCTGTCTATGCAGGTGTATCCAGGCTCCCGTGTGACCAGGTGGACATCTCACTGCGGGTGGGTGTGTCTACACGTGTCAGTGCGTGTGCCTGGATGGCTCTGCATATCTTCAAGGGTGTCCGTATGTCCGCGAGCCAGTGCGTGCAGGTCCGTGGGCCCATGGGTGTATCTCGTGCCACCTTGAGCTCAGCCTTCCAGGAGCCGTACCGTGCCCGCCACCTGGGCATGTATGTGGGCAAAGAGCAGTCAGCTCCAGGATGTGCCCTGTGTTGGGGCAGGGCTTGACCTGCCCCCTTGATCTGCCCCCAGGTCGCCACGTGTGCCCAGCTGGGGCACTGCCCCAGCTGATGCCCCAGAGGGGCCACCCATCTCAAGAGGGGCTCTGGGCCCTGCCCAGCCTCCACATGGCGCACGAGCCAGAGCCTGAGGCTGAGGGACTGTTGGACCTCAGCTTCCTGACAGAGGAGGAGCAGGAGGCCATCGCCGATGTTCTGAAGCGAGACGCCCACCTTCGCCAGTTGGAGGAGGGCCGGGTCAGGTGAGGCAGGGTGGGGAGCCCGGGAAGTCCGAGTCTCGGGCGCTGGGAGCCCAAGTGCGCCCCTGCTGCCTCCCGATGTGTGGCCTGTCATAGCTGGCTGGTTCCTGTTTTTGCCCATTGGTCACCCCCGCCCTTAACCAGCACAGCCCTCCACCTCCCCCAAGGTGGCTGCACCAGCTCCCTGACCAGCCTTCCTGCCTCCAGCCTTGCCCTCTTTGACCCGCTGGTCATGCAGCAGCTGGAGCTCCCCAGATCTGTCCTTAATACCACTGCTGAAGCCGCCCATGGCTCCTCAGCACCTCGTGTCCGGGGCAGGCCCCTAAGGGTGCTCCGCAAAGCCTCCCTGAGTAGTCCCTGCCAGACTCCCCAGTTCCATCCTCCACCAGTAACCCCCCACCCCTGACACACATACCCAGAGTGTCAGCTAGAGCCACTCCAGGGCTTCTGAGTCCCTGAACACACCCTTCACTTCTATGCTGTTCCTTCTTCCTGGAAGAGCGCAGTGACAGAGGAACATGAGACTTACAAGTAGTGTTTGGGGACAGAAAGACACCTCTTAGCTGTGTAACCTTGGGCAACTCACCTGACCGCCCCAGCACCACTCCTCATCTGTAAAATGGGGCTAAGGAGCACTACCTCCTAGAATCAGGAGGAGGGATTATGCACAATAGTCACTTAATGAATAATAATTATTCTCCTTCTCTGCCTGGAGAACTCCAATTTGTCCTTCAAGAAGCAATTCAAATGTCACCTACTCTGGGAAGCCCTCCCGGATTCCCACAGGCAAAGCTGGCCCTTCTCACATCCATCATGGTACACACCTCATTATAGTGTACTTGTCTACTCTGGATCCAGTCTCCCCATCAACCTGAGCTCCTTGATCCAGAGTTAGGATTGAGTCTGATTTGCTGTTGTGTCTGTGGCCCCAGGTACAGGGCCTGACACAGAGTAGGTGGCAGGACTGTTGGTTGGGTGACAGCCACGCCCTCCCCCATCCTCCAGCAAGCTCCGGGCCTCGCTGGCAGACCCTGGGCAGCTGAAGATCCTGACAGGAGACTGGTTCCAGGAAGCACGCTCACAACGGCACCACCACACCCACCTTGGCTCTGATCTTGTCCGAGCCTCTATCCGCAGAAAGAAGAGCTCCATGGGTGAGAGGAGTTCCCTGGGGTCAGGCGGGCTTCATACAGCCCAGGGCACAGGAAGAGAGGGCCCCTGGTACTGTGTGTTTTGGGGCGGGCACTGCCCCTCCACGAGCTCCGGGAGGTGAGCGAGCATCTCCAAAGGCCAGACTTCCTGAGACTGAGGGTTCACAGAACTCTCCCCCCACCCGCACCCCAACCAGGACACCGGGCTCCAGGCAGCCATGGGGAGGCTGAAGCTGCTGAGAAAGAAGCGGAAGAGGAGCTGGAGCCCAGGTGAGGAGGCCTGGCAGGCCTGGCAGGGAGGGGAGGGTGTCCACCAGTCCCCTGGGGCCTCTCCCCTGACAACCACCTCTCCCTTCTCCTAGGCTCCCCATGGACAAGGCACCCGAAGAGACGCTCGGCAAGGCTGAGGTAAGAAGTGGCTGAATGAGCTAAGGAATGAGCCTGCCATGCCCCTGGAGTAGTGGTGGGGACTGGACACCCTGGTCTGCGCTGCTGTCATCCTCCTCTCTCCAATGGGGACACGGACCTGGCCTCTAAGGGAATCTCAGAATCCGGCTATTCAGGGTGGTGGGGGACTGAGCTGGGTGAGGTTCAGGACTCTGATACTACTGTCTGCCACCAGTGGGACCCTGGGAGGCAGGCAGGGCAGGCCCAGACTCAGGGGGTGTGAAGCACAGACCCGACTGATTGGCCCTGCAGCTGGTTGCCAGCCCTGCCTGCAGGGCTGTGCTAAATCGACCTGGGGTAGCCAGCTGGAGCCTCCGGCCTCTGACCCCATCGTGACCTTTGACTTTCATCAAAAGTCCCCACTGTGACCTCTACCCCTTGCTTCTTTCAGAAACCTGAGATCCCCTCACCATGTGTCCCCCTAAAGGCTTCCGATCACGAGGAAGAGCCCCATGCCCAGGAAGGTGAGTGGGAGGGTGTGTGTTGGGGAGTACAGAGAGGTCTCAGGGACCAGAGGGGGCTCTAAGTGACCCCAACCACCTGTGTTCACCTTCCTTCCCCTTCCCGCTCTCTCGTTGGTGTGTGTGTGGTGTGTGGTCTCAGGGGCTTCCCGCAGCACTGGGGCCTGAATCTGCAGGTCACCAGGGGGTGGCAAACCAGTCGCTCCAAATCTGCTTAGGGGCGGGCAGGAGAGGGCCACGCTCAGTTTATGCCCCACCCCAGCCCCGGGCCCCCGAGATCCGCAGGTCTTTGCGAAGGAGGCGGACCTGGAGCCGGAGCCGCGGTCGCGGGGAGCGGAGTCGCCGCCACCCCCAGCCCAGGTAGGCGGGCGCGGCCCGCGGCTGCTCCCAAGACCCGGAGCGGATTCTGGGCGGGGAGTGCCCCTGCCCCAGGCTGAGAGCCGTCGGAGGAGGGGCTGGAAAAGAGAAGACGCCCAGTCACTTCCCGCCCCCAGACCCAGACCCAGCCGGCGCCCGAGATCCTGGAGAACGGGGAGGAGGCTCCGGGGCCCGGCCTCTCACTCGACCGCATGCTCAGCAGCAGCTCCTCCGTGTCCAGCCTCAACTCCTCCACGGTGAGGGGTGAGGGCGAGGGCCTGGGGACGGAGGAGACGGGTGGGGGACGCCTTTCCCCCATATCCCCACGCGTAGCCCCGGCCTGACCCCTCCCTCGCCCCCTGATCTGAGCCCCCCGCCACCCTCCCCCCGCCCGGACCTGAGCCCTGCACCCCCGCCCTGACCTCCACCCCCGCCCGCAGCTGAGCGGCAGCCAGCTGAGCCTGTCCGGGGAGGCCGAGGCGGGCGCGGTGCAGGTGCGCGGCTCTGTGCACTTCGCGCTGCGCTACGAGCCGGGCACCGCCGAGCTGCGCGTGCACGTGATCCAGTGCCAGGGCCTGGCGGCCGCGCGACGCCACCGCTCCGACCCGTGAGTGCCAGACCCGCTCTCACCGCCCCACCCCACCACTCCTCTTGGCCTGGCTTCCTCGTCTTCTGAATGGGAGTATCAACGTCCTCGGGAGTCATGGGGGTCGAATGAGATAACTCCTGGAAAGCGCTTCATAACGGGAACCTATCCTCTGGGCTGGGACTGGGGAGGCCCCCTGGGTAGGAGGGTAGGAGCTGGGAGGGCCCCCCATTAAGCTCCGGTCCTCCCCTCCCCTCCCACGTTCCAGCTATGTCAAAGGCTACCTCCTCCCGGATAAGCAGAGCAAGCGCAAGACGGCGGTGAAGAAACGGAATCTGAACCCGGTCTTCAACGAGACTCTGAGGGTGAGGCTGCGATGACCGGGCGGCCACCCATTAATGAACAGGACGCCCCTTCATGCGGGGGCCGGGTGGCACGGGTACCAGAGTACGGTCGTAGCCCGTCGCTCGGATCCTCCGCTGTGCGGCAGGAACCGCAGGGAGGCCCTCGGTCCGGGCGTTCTCCAGTGGGTCAGTCTAGCGGTGGGCGTGGCGCCAGTCCGGAACCCCATTAAGGCCCTTCGGGGCTCCCCCGGATTCCCTCGTGCGAGGAGCGCGGTAGGACTAGCCCCGGCCCACACTCCCGCAGCGCTGAAGCCGGGGCCAGCCGCCGTGGTCCGTTAAAGCGCACCTCCTGTCCCCAGTACTCCGTCCCGCAGGCCGAGCTCCGGGGCCGCGTGCTGAGCCTGTCCGTGTGGCACCGCGAAAGCCTGGGTCGCAACATCTTTCTGGGCGAAGTCGAAGTGCCCCTCGACACGTGGGACTGGGACTCTGAGCCCACGTGGCTCCCCCTGCAGCCCCGGGTGAGGCAGCCGGCACGGGTGGGGAGACCCCACCGCGCTTTCCCCCAGCGCCCTCAGCCTCCGCCTTCCGCCGAGCCTCCCCCGGCCTCGCAACCTCAACCGCCCCCGGCGGCCGGTTCGGTCCTCCCCGCCGGCCGCGGCCCATCCGGGTCTGGCGACCCCACCCCTTGACGGCGCCTTTCGCTGGGGCCCGCTCCCGCCCCTGACCCGACCGCCTCTCGCCTCTCGCAGGTCCCGCTCTCCCCCGACGACCTCCCCAGCCGCGGGCTGCTCTCCCTGTCCCTCAAGTACGTCCCCGCCGGCTCCGAGGGTGAGTGACCGCCCCGCGAAGGGCCACGCTGGACCGGCCCCGGCAGGAGGGGGCCTACGGTCCCGCGAGGGCGTGGGGCGGCGGGGCCTGAGCTGAGCCTCTCGGCAGGCGCGGGACTGCCCCCCAGCGGGGAGCTGCACTTCTGGGTGAAGGAAGCTCAGGACCTCGTGCCGCTGCGCTCAGGCACCCTGGATACCTACGTACAGTGGTGAGGGGCATCGGGACCTCCCGGCTTCCCTTCCTCCACCGCCACCGCCCCTCCCCCCAACGCGCTCTGGAGCTCCCCACCTCAGACAAACCCCTAATCAACCACCCTTGGTCCCCCGCCCCAGTCTGATCTTTGACCGCTGTGCAGGGGTGAAGGGGACAACTTGAGCAAAAGCCTGGAATCAGGAAAGTTAAAGACATCCTTGAGGAGCTGCATTTCAGAGTGACTGGCACCCTTAGGACTTGGAGAGCTGAGGCTGGGACCTGTGAGGTCACAGGGGCTCTTCCGTGAAAAGACCTGGAAGGCCAGGCTGTGGGGCTTGGCCCTGAACTTGCGGTTCAGTGCCTGCAGGGGCTACCCCCCACTCAGAGAGTGGGATGAAGTTAGGTGGATCAGGTTGTAAGTTCCCAGCCCTGATTCCACACAGACGTTGTTTTGCTTTTACTGCTGAGTAATATTTTATCTCGAAGAAAGGGTTCTGAGGCTTCAAAAAGTTTGGAAACCACTTCTGGGGGCAACAGGGAGCCAATGAAGGTCCCTGTGCAGGGAAGTAGCAGAACTGTATTTCAGAGACATTACTCTGGGGTCCTGGGAGGTGGCTGGCCCAAGAGTCCATGAGTAGTGAAGTTAGAGGCCAGGTCCCAGGCAAGAGCCAGAGGACATGGACATTGTGAGGGAGAATGGGTAGGATGTGGTGACTGGGTGGTTCTGGGGAGCGTGAGGGGATAGCCACTTGATCGGCAGCCCACCTCCCCCACAGTTCAGTGCTGCCTGATGACAGCCGGGCCAGCCGCCAACGGACAAGGGTGGTACGACGCAGCCTCAGCCCTGTGTTCAACCACACCATGGTTTATGATGGCTTCGGGCCTGCTGACCTATGCCAGGCCTGTGCTGAGCTCTCCGTCTGGGAACATGGGGCCCTGGCCAGCCGCCAGCTGGGGGGCACACGCCTCAGCCTGGGCACTGGTGAGTGGGGCAGGGCCCTGGGGAGACCTGATGCTGAGGGACACGGGCTCAGCGTGTGGCCTTGGGTACTTCTCCACCCTTTCCTGAGCTTTGGTGTCCACTGAGAACTGGGAGTGGCAGTGCCTAATCTGGAACCCGGCAGGTGCTCCTTGGGACCTAGGGTGTCCAGTGTGACCATGTCCTTCACCCCCCTCTGCACGTATCCAGGCAGCAGCTATGGGCTCCAGGTGCCCTGGATGGACTCCACACCAGAGGAGAAGCAGCTGTGGCAAACACTCCTGCAGCGACCGTGTGAGTGGGTGCATGGCCTTCTGCCCCTCAGAACCAACCTGACCCCCAGGACATAGCTGCCCTCTGAGCTCCACCCAGCTCCTCTCTGGTCCCCCAGCTCAGGGCCTGCCCTTGGCTAAAACCAATAAAGTCTGTTCTAAGGGCAGCAAGGGCTGATGTCTGGTTTTGGGCAGCGAGGGTGATGGCAGGAAAGGGTGAGGGAACTGAAGAGGAACAGGTGAAGGAACTTTAGACTCAGACAGAAAGACCAGAAAGCTGGTCCCAGGCCGCCCACTCCCCATACCTCAGAAGTTGCCACGGCCCAAGCGTACAAAGGTGTTCTGTTTAATAGTCTTTGCCTGGTGGTACTTGATATGCTTGGGACATCTCTATGGATGATTCCCCCCACTGGGGTAGGCCTGGGCCCTACCCTGCCCCCATCCACCTGGCCTCCTCCAGTTGGCCCTGAGACTTGGGATAGGTGTTTCAGAAGCTGCTTGTGTCTTCTGCATTCATCCGTCCTTGGGTCCCGCCTCCTGTCTCAGAGCTCTCATTCGGCCTCCTGTCGGCCAGAGGTAACTGGCGTGGGTCCCGCTCGCTGTGCCAAGATGGCTCTCCAGATGCGGCATACCATCCCTCCCCTGGGGAGAGCGGGCTCGGTGTGGCTCAGCCAGAATAAGGCCCTGGGCTCTCTCTGTTACCCCACTGTCTGCCTGATGCCCCCTCTGCCCCCAGGGGGACCCTGGTGTCCCTGTAATTTCCAGGGAGGAACCAAGGCAGGCATGTAGCCGGGGGTCAGGATCTGGCCACCATGAAGCCATATGCGTGGGGCATTCCTGGAGGGCTCAGGACATACCTGATGCGGGTATAGATGAGGTCATCTCGAGTGGCACAGGTCAGTAGGGTACGGAGGTTGAAGCTGTGGTTCAGCAGCTGGTTGTGGACAAAGACCCAGATGCAGAAACAGTGGAAAAGAAAATCAGAGGAAGATGTGTGCAGAGACCCAAGTACTAGCTCTGTTCTGCTACCAGTATGGATAGGGCAGGTGACAGCCCTCTGGGGCCTGTTTTCTCATCTGTACCATGGGGGGTA
Source organism: Ursus maritimus (assembly GCF_017311325.1). NCBI lineage: Eukaryota > Metazoa > Chordata > Mammalia > Carnivora > Ursidae > Ursus > Ursus maritimus. Next base: position 20,259,497 of record NW_024425786.1, read on the forward strand.
CACTAAGTGCTCTTCCAGTACTGAGATTCTGTGCATGAGGGAAAGCGTGAGAAGAGCTGAAAGATGGGCAGAGATGGAGTCTTTGGTGGGTGGGGGTCAAGGATGGTCGGCACTCTCCCCCTCACCATCTGGATGGTGCCTGAATCCACGTTCAGTTCCTGTAGCCACTGCACCAGGCCCTGGTCCACCGTAAGAGCAGCTGTCGAGGAGAAGTCAGGTGGTCAATCCAGGGGTACCTCCTGGCAGAAGCTGCCTCACACTTGCTGTGAATGTTGCCCAGCCAGGTCCCCTCACCTGGGGGCTCTGTGGCCAGGGTGCAGGTCCTGGCCTCCCCGTTCACCCACTGTAGCGCCTGTTGCACCAGGGCCTGGCACTCCCGTTCTTTCTCAGCCAGGACATCTCGGAGCCTGTTGGAGAGCGCAGAGGCTGGGCCAGTAGAATGCAATGGGGAGGGAGGGTGAAGCTGGCCCGGAGGCCAGGGGCACACGCGTCCCATACCTGTCAGTCTCTGCTCGCAAGAGGCCCAGCTGCACCACCGGGGGCGGGGGTGCCTGCTCTGGTTCCCCCGGGAGTCGGCTGAGCTGGACCAAGGTCTCCTGCTGCTTGGAGTGGGGTTCCTCTTCTTTACTCGACTCCTCTGACCTCGGTGGGACCTCCTCCGTCTCCACCTCTGCCAATCCAAGGGATTGGGGTGAGCTCCGGCAGGGAAAGGACGCCCATTTGGGACACCCCCAGACACCCGGCAGAGGGCGCAAGGCTCTGGATGCCCAGCTGTTCCCTCCTGCCCTGGTCAAGCCTAACCCCCACTAACCACGCCCCCTACCGGCCCCACGCGTGCACGTCACGCCCCCAACGGGGTTACAGCCTGGCCGGCGGGCAGGACAACTTCGCTCTCGGGTTTACCTGGGCCCAGCACAGCCAGGGCTACCCGCACAGCTCGACTGAGCAGCGAGTCCAGCACGAACATCCAGTGTGGGCGGATCTGGCGCCGTCGGAGGATCTGCTTCACCTGGAGAGGGAGAAAGGGCGAGGCGGCCTCAGAGGTGGGGCTCAAGTTGGAAAGGCCTAGAAAGCCTTGTGCCAGAGGCAAGTCGGGTAGGCGGGCTTGGGGCAGAGGGAGGAGCTGGGAAACTAGGATTGGGTAGATGTCCCTTTTCTGATGGCTGTATCTTTACAGGGAAGACATGCAACCTTGCAATATCAAGTCCTTGCACATTCCCAGGCACAGGGAGCTCACTACCTCTTATTGGGCTGCCCGAACCGTAAGAAAGCTCCCTCACCGCATCTGGGAAGGCGAAGAGCGGTCCGTGCAGAAGCGCAGGCCCTAGGCCTTGGGCCCGCAGCTGCCCCTGCAGCGCCCGCAGCTCCTGGGCCAGCCGCCGGCGGTTGGGAGTGTGGATGTGCGCCCCGAGGCAGCGCAGTAGCTGTTCCACATGATTCCTGCCCAGATGGGGCCCCTGAGGAGGAAGAGGGGTTGGCAGTGGGTGGGTTCCCACCTGAGTCAAGAGAGTTGCGGGTGGGGGTGGAGGCGTGGGGCAGCCATCCGCCGGCTTCCGGTCCAGGCTTCGCCGCCAGGGGGCGCTGCGGCGGGCACACCCACCTGCTCCTGCTTGGGGCACAGACCGTCCGCCAGCGCGCGCCGCTCCTGCTCCAGCACGGCGGCCAGCATGGCCTGGCGCTTGCTCTCCTGGTGCAGCAGGCTGAGCCCAGAACTCTCCTCGGGGGACGTGGGCTCCTCGGCCCCGGGTTCCTCGGGCACCCTAGTACAATGGGGAGCTGCAGGTGGACGGAGGGGGGCAAACCGTCCAGCCACCTCCACCCCAGGGTTTGAATCCTGGCTCTGCTTTTACTTTGATGCCCACCCCACAGGAGGAAAAGGGAGAGTAGCCTGGCACTGAAGCAGCCAATAAATACAAGTCAGGGCATCGGGGAGGAGGCACCAAAGGCCATCCTTGCAAGTGGTTGGAGGTGCCCAGGCCCCCAACGGGGGCTTTTCCAGAGGGAGTACAAGCGCAAACCCAGATGAGGCAAAGCCGCTCCAAGACCCTGGGCTCTCACCGGAGCTGGCTGGTGTCTCCATAACTGAGGCAGCGCTTCGGGGGACTGGGTGGGTGCTGAAAGGGTGCCTGAGGGCGTGGGAATGTCTGGGGCTGGGTGGTTGGGTCCGCTGAGGGAGTGGGGCTGGCCGAAGGGGCGTCTGCGGGAGGGATGAGGCTGTCAGCCTGGGCCCCCCTTCAGCCCTCTCACTGCCGCAGCTCCTCTCCCTCACCCCAGTGTGCCCACTCCCTCCACCTGCATATTACCTGTGGGCCGCAGTGCATGTCGGGGGGAGCCAGGGCTGCGGCTCCTCTTCCCAGGCTGCAGGAAGGGGTCCCCTAGCAGTGCTTGAGCACTGGCTCGGAGGCGGGGGTCTGGCTCAAAAGTTCGGAGAAGGAAGGCTTGGGCCTCCGCTGACAGAGAAGTGGGCATTGGCGGATGCACCTTGTACATGCCCACCTGGGAGGGGTCAGGGAGGACAAAGGTCAAGTTTCGAGGTGTTCAGGGCTAGGTCTGTCCCCACCCCACCTCATGAGCCAGGCCAGGAGGGGTCTCACCTGAAACATGGCAGCCTGCGGGCTCCCCAGCTCATGGAAGGGTGGGCGACCTGTGGCCATCTCGATAACAGTGCAGCCCAGTGACCAGATGTCAGCTGCCTTCCCATACCCTCGTGGGCCCTGGTCAATGATTTCTGGCGCCATATACTGTAGGGTCCCTGGGGCAGGAGCAGGAGCCATAATGCTCATCTAGGCTTGAGATGATGCGGGGGTGGCAGGGGCTCTCCTCCTCTAACTACCCGCGCCCACCCCGAACTCTGTCATCCACACAATTCCCATCACCTACCCTGGTGGTCAAACCATCCTGAGTTTCCTCACTCATCTTAGACTCCATTGCATGCCAACTCCCTCACCCACGGTCGGGTACAAATACATCCTGGACAGCATCGTCCACTCCGAACCCCATCACACACTTCTGCCCGCATCAACACTTCCGGCCTGCATTTCAGGCACTAAATTCACTATCGTCACCCACTCAAGCTCCAGTTCTAGAGTCTATCACCTCACCCCTGGCTCAATCCCTGGCCCTTGGTTCCGTGCCCCATTAGGGCTCTAACTCCATGGCCAGGAGAAACACCATTCCCTGGAAGGTCCTAAGAGTTCTTCCCGCTCACCACCCCACACCCCGTTACCTGTGAAGGTCTCAGTGCAAGGCGTGATGCCTGCCAGCCTCTTGGAGGTGCCAAAGTCAGAGATCTTGAGCAGCCCGCTGAAGGTGTTGATCAGCACATTGTCCCCCTGGGTAGAGTGGACGTTGTGCTCCGTGGACATCAGGCTGGGCTCCTGATGGCGGAACTGGACCCTATACCGGGATCCCATCTCCTACAATAGCAGACTGACCCTGCCTCTATCAACGTCCTCCCTCTGCCATCCTACTTATGACCCTCTGGGAACTGGCGCCTCATTTGGCTTCAGGTCTGAAGTTCTCTCGTTCCCTAGGGAGCCTGCTTGATGCTTTGCTAAGGGGTCTGCCTTCTTAATGTAAATTGCTGGTCTCTGTCTAGACTCGTATGCCCTCCTGTCCCCCCTCCACCAGCAGGGCTTACCTTGATGTCTCGATGCACTATGCGGTTGTCATGCAGGTAGCCGAGTCCCTGCAGGATCTGGCGGGTGTAGAAACTGATGGTGCTCTCGTTGTCCTGCAGGGGTCCCCACACTGACCGCAGCAGGGAGGACAGGCTGCCTGGGCAGATGCAGTCCAAGATCATCATTGGCACCCACTCACTCCAGCCTTCAGCTCTCTGCTCCAGGCCCAGGCACACCCATGCCATGACCCAGACTCCAGCACCACCCAAGTGCACTGCGTCAGCTAATTCTGGGCCACCCCACCCACACATGGGAGGATTCATTTTCCCCAAGGGTTCCCCACCCCTGCCGGGCCCCATCCCCCTGCCCCACACTTCCAGTTCCACCGCCATCCCACACAGGGCACGTACCTCCGGGCACTTCCTCCATGAAGATCTTGAGGTAGCCGCCCTGGCTGGCCGAGCCCAGGTAGCGCACGATGTTCTTGTGCCGAAGGCGTTTGTGCAGAGCTATCTCTTCGTGCAGGGGCTGAGAGAACCTGGGGGCAGGGAGGAAGAGAGGAATAGGCCGGTTTGGGGCAGAGATGCTCACCCAACTCCAGCACCAGGCAGACCACGCCCCCAGGACCTGTCCCAACCACAAGCCCCTCTCTGACCTTCTCCACCTTATCCCCAACCCACAGCTCCTCCAGACCACACGGCCCCGCGTGCTCCCTGCCATTCTGCCCACAGGACCCCCTCCCCGCCCGCGCGGCCCCGCACACGGCACCTGCTGTCCCGCTCCGGGATCTCCTTGATGGCTATGCGCACCCGCGTGTGCCGCTCGCGGCCCGCGTACACCACCCCGTAGGTGCCCTTGCCCAGCACCAGCCGCTCGCCCGTCTCCGCGTACTCATAATCAAACTGCGGGGCGTGGGCGAGATGGGGGCTCAGCAGGGCCCCCGGCCCTTCCCTCCCCTCTCTTCGCGCTCCCGGGCCCCCCTTCCTCACCTCCAGCACCTCCCCCACGCCCTCCGCCTCCTCCGCGGGCGCCGTGGAATCCGGATTCGTCACCAAGGCTTGGATCAGGCCGCAGAACCTGAGGGTGAGGGAGGTCAGGCCGACGGGAGGGGCACCTCGGGCGGAAACTGACCCCTCCTGGGCCGAGAGCACCCAGGGAACATGTCCCTTCCTTTCCCTCGCTCCCCTGGCACCCCGGCCGTCCGACGGGCTGCACGCACCACTGGCAGTGCCCTACGCTGGGGAAGCACAGCTGCACGTCCTGAGCCGGGGGGAGTGCGTAGAGGAAGCAGCAGCGCTCGTCCCGCTTCGAGGAGCTGGGAAGGAAGAACCGCTGTGAGCGCTGGCCAGCCCACGGAGCACCCCTCCTCCCCCCGCTCCGGGGACCCGTCCCCAGGTCCCGCCTCTCACCTGACACCGCAGATGGAGGCCACTGGGAAGGTCCAGCTGGAGGGAACGTCCTGGCGGAAGAAGGTGGATCTCAGGCGGGGGCTGGGGGACCGGGAGACTGGTTTGGGGATGGGAGAAAGGTTCCAGAGAAGGGGTGCAGAGTGGTGAGTGGGGGTCCTCGCAGTGACTTCACCTGGCTTTCGGGCTCCAGCAGGCTCAGGGTCACTGCGCTCACGGGATCAGTACCCTGAATCTCGAGCCTCGCAGGCAGCAGCACCTTGTTCATCTCCAGGACCAGCACCTGTGCAGGACAAGGAAGGGGGTGGGTTAGAAGGGGCCCGCCCCTCTCCCAGGTCCCACACCCGCACTAGGCGGCCTCACCAAGCACTGGTCCCCTTGGGTACAGGCTGTCTTGAGTGGCTGACAGGACTGTAGCAAGAAGTGCAGCCAAAAGTGGGCCCGGTGTGGGGGTCCTTCGGGAAGCTCCAGGGTGGGTCTGAAGTGCTGGTACAGCAGGAAGGTTTCCATCATGGACACCAGGTACCTGCAGGCACAGCCTTGTCCTCAACTCAGCCCCAGCCCCAGCCAGCACTGCCAGGGAGAGCGGACTGGCTTGGGTGTAGCCAGAACATGGGCACCAGGTGTGGCAGGCACTGGTCTGGAAGGGGGCCCATCAGTGGCTCCGGGCTCAGGCCCGATTGCCGGTGGGTGTCCGTGCAGGAGCAGGCAGCTGGGGCCAGGCCAGGACCGCAGAGAGGGCCACCTACCATATGGGAGCGTTGAGCTTGTACAGCTGCTCTGCGGCCAGTGCCACCTGGGTGAGGTCATTGGCGAGGATCTGCGCTCCCAGGTAGAAGCCTACATCCCAGTAATACTGCATCTTCTCCACGCAGCCTTTCCGGGCCAGCAGGCAGCCCAGCTTCATGCCTGGGAGAGAGGGGTATGAGCCCTAGGGTGTTGTTGCAGGTTTGGGCAAAGCCCAGGTGTGGGCCACAACATCCATGTGGGCAGGAACATAGAAAGAAACAGGTGAGGGGTGCCTGGGTGGCACAGTCAGTTAGGCATCCCACTCTTGGGTTTAGCTCAGGTCTTGATCTCGGGGCCGTGAGATCAAGCCCCGCATCAGGTTCCACACTCAGTGCAGAGTCTGCTTGGAATTCTCTCTCCCTCTGCCCCTTCTCCCACTCCTTCTCTCTCTCTCTCTCTCTCAAATAAATAAATAAATCTAAAAAAAAAAAGATATAGATGAAAACTTTGGTATGACTCTCAGGTGGGAGTAGGAGCTCAAGCTGGGGAACAAGTGTATGTCGAACTCGGTGCCCAAGGAACACAGGTGTGGGCGTAGGAACACCTGTGGCCTCAAGGGCTCTTGAGGGCCCAGGACAGGTCTGACGGTCCAGATGCGGGTTCAGGCAGAATAGGTCTGAAAGGGGCCAAGGCCAGCCCCAGCCCCAGCCCCAGCCCGGTGTTCTCTCTCCCCGCACTCTCCCCCGGTCCCTCTGAGGCCTGCTGGTGGGACGAGGGGCGCAGGGCCGGGACGCACCGATGAGCCGGAGCTCCTCAGAGTCCTCAAAGCGCTGCCCAGCAGCAATGAGCAGCACAGCCGCGTTGATGCCCGAGTGGAGGCTGGGCTCTACGTCGAAAGCCTTGCGATACCTGGGGTGGGGGAGGGGAATCAGGGCTGGCCCGATGCCCACAGCCCCGTCCTCCAGCCCACGGTCCACTCGCTGGTGCCCCCTACCAGTGATAGGCCTGCTCCCGGTACCCAGCATCCTGGAAGCCAGAGCTGAAGAACATGTCCTTGTAGACACGGCCGCACATGCAGTAGAGGTCAGGCGCCACAGAGCCCTCACTCTGGACCAGTGGCAGCAGCACGGCCAGTGCCTTCTCCCGGTCCCCAGGCCGGTTCCTCCTGGGGAAAGGGGAAGACAGGCCGGGGGCTAACCTGCCGGCCCTGCCCCACTCGATCCACGAACGCCTAGACCCTGAACAGCAGAGACCCTTCCAAAGGCCTGACAATAATGAACCCAGAAGCGCTATGACTCTGGCCAGTACTGACCTTTCTAGAAGTAATGATCCCAGATAGAAGTGATTCCTAACAGCTGTGACTCTGAGGGACAGTGACTGTGGCAGCTGTTTGCATTCGGAGGGCAGCAGCACCAGCCCACCACACCCCAGGCGGCAGTCATAGAACCACAGGGCCCATGTGACATCAGTGTGACCCTGGTCAACGAAGTCCCTGAACAGCACGGATCCCACAGTGCAGTGACCTCACACGGCAGAGACCCATGTCCCCAGGCGGCTAGGACCTGAGCCTTGCTCTGCCACTCACCGGTTGAGGGCGAACGTGTAGTGGAAGCAGACGTTGTGCTGCTCAGCCACGTCACAGGTGGGCAAGGCCTGCAGTGTCTCCACCAGCTCGATGATGGCTGAGTAGTCCTGCAGGGGGGATGGGCACACGCTGGCACGATGGCCTCTGGGGGGGTCCCATCGCCCCCCTTTTCCCTGAGGAAAACCTTGAGTTTGGGGTCCCCTGACACCCCATCTTCCCATGCCCCACACCTTACACAGAGAGCCCACTGTGCGCCCCAACTTCCCTGCTGCTCTGGGAGATAGTGACACGATCATCCCCTATTACAGACAAGGAAACTGAGGCTCACAGGCACCAGATCATTTGCTCAAAGCCACCAGACCGCGAGTGGCACAGCCAGGAGGCGGACTGGGCTTTTTCCGACACCTAGTGCCGCTGCCCTGTCTGCCTCTCGGAGCGCCACACACCTGCACGTCGCGGTAGGACAGCAGCAGGTTCATGATGATGTCGGGGCTCAGCAGCTCCACGCTGTCCAGTCTCCGCTGCAGGCGAGCCAGCTCCTGCCGCAGCTGCTGCCCGCAGAACCGCTCCCGGGCCCGCCGGATGTCCTGCCGGATGGTCTCCCGGAAGTAGCCACTGATGTCCCCAGCAGGGGAGGGAGGGGGAGAGAACGATGGGGCCGGTCCCTCAGCCCCAGCCCGCTGTGCCCTCACCAGCCTCCTCCTGGCGCCCCCTCTCTGCACCCCATTACCAAGAGTCCGTGGGCGTGGTCTCCAGCAGGCGGGCCAGCCGGCCCACCAGGGGCGTTAGCAGGGCCTCAGTGCCCACCCCGGCCTGTACCAGCCCATCAGCCAGGCCCCTCAGGAGGCCCGCATCACCGCACAGCACCCGACCAGTGGCTGTCACCACATAGGGGATCAGCGTGTAGCTGCCAACACAGTCCTGGTGGGAGGGAGGCAGGAATCAGGGCAGGTCAGAGGTCGGCACCAGGTTAGAGAGGGACAGTGAGAGGGTGAGAGGTCAGCACCAGTGGGGATTGGAACAGCAGGGAAGGGGCACACGTCAAGAAGGTTGGCAATAGGGAACAGAGGGCCACACGGATAACAGAAGAATTAGAGAGGTCAGAGGTGACTGAGGAAGCCAGGAAAGGTGGTGGAGGTCGAAGGGCAGGTTGGAGCGAAGGGTGGATTCTGCTCACCGAGTTCTTCTGGAAAACATCCTCCTGCAGGGGACAGTCAGATTGGTATTCTGGCTAGGCCCTACCCCAGCCCGCCCCCACCATCCATCCGGGCACCTACCCGAAGGGCCTGCAGGTCAGGGAGGTCAGCCTGGGAGCAGAGGAGCACGTTGTTGGTCATGCTGAAGCTCTCCCGCACACCGAGGTGGTAGAACAGAGAGGGCTGTGCCAGGGAGCTGCTCACCTCCAGCACCACCACGTCTGTGGGCACACAGGTGGAGGCCCTGAGCCCCGAGGCCTCGCTCGGTGGGGAAGGAGACTGGGGAGCCATCCTGGCTCAGATGGCCTTCCCATGGGACTCCAGCAGGGTCCAGTTTTTGCTCTGGCCTCAGTTTCCCCCTTCTAGGTTCCTCTGGCTCTTATACAGAACGGATGGTATCTGTGGTGTTGCTGGAGAGGATTGAGCTCAGCGGGCTGGGACCCTCATCCCACTGTTCAGAGCCTGTGGGCACTGGGCGTGGAGAAAAGGAGCTGTGCACCAGCCGCCAGCCTGTCCCAGGCCATTTGAAAGGCAGGTGTTGCGCAGACACAGAAGTCCCCTACCCTGAGTCCTCAACGCAGTCTCTTGAAAGGGGCCGATACCAGCAGTGTGTGTAGACAGTGCTGTGCCTGCGTGTGTATAGCTGTTTGTACCTCTGTGTGTGACAGTGTCTGCGAGGGCCTGTGTGCGTCAACATATGTGAGACGTGAGAGTCTAAGGACGTGTCTTTGTGTCCTCGAGGTCGAGTCAGCCTTCATTTTTAGGCTGCGATTTTAGGGCCATCAGACAAGCTTGTTCCCAGACTCTCCGATGAACAAGTGTCAGGGGCTGGGCGTCCGGGTCGGCGGAAGGGAGGGGTGACCAGCGCGGGAATAGCCACCTTTCTGGCCCCGCCCCCTAGCGCCGCTACCCTGCCTCCAGCTCCGCCCACTACCTCGCAACTTCAGGGGCCTCATAACTTAAGCTCCTTCGGCCAGAATCCCGCGCCGAAGGATCCTTTCGTTTCTCTTTCTGCCTCTCTAGCCCGATCCTCGGAAGTAGTGTGTCACCGCCTCTGGGCTCCAGCCCCCCAAGAACCGCCCCTTTCCCTAGTCCAAGCTCCACCTCCCAGGATCCGCCCTCACGAGCTCCAAGCGAGATCGTCTTGAGGCTGAGCCCTCCAACCCCACTGTTGAGATACCACAGTCTGCCCCGCACCCAGCCTCGCCTCAATGCTAACCCCGCTGCCCAGGCTCCGTGCCGACTTCAGAGTGCTTTAAGCCCCAACCCTGAACCCCGGAGGCTCCGGGCCTGGATCCACTAAGTCCCGGCCCAAGCCGGACCGTGCTCCAGATCCCCTAAATTCCACTTTTATCATGGCCCTACCTCGAACCCCTCAAACTAGCTCACCTTGTGGCCCCCAGACCTCACACCCATCTCGGGGTCTCCCCGGAATCGCCGAACCACGCCCCTTTCGGCCCGCCCCGGGACCTTAAGCCCCGCCCCATCCCCGGCCCCGCCCCCAGCGCGCTCTCACCCGCGTTGTAGAAGGAATCCAGCGCCGCGGTGTCTCCCAGCGCCAGCGTCCCGAAGGGCAGGGTACACAGCTGCGGTCGCGGTCGCGGTCCGGGGAGCTGCGCGCAGGCCTCGCGCAAGCAGCGCAGGGGCAGCGGCTCCGCCTCGGCTCCCGCCTCGGCCTCCACCCCGGGCTGCGGCTCCCGGGTCAGCACGTAGACCACGCTGAGCGGCCGGCTTCGCGCGCAGCCCCGGCCCGGGGGCGCCGCGTGGGGCCGGCCCCGGCTCAGCGCCTCGGCCAGCGGGTCCTGCCAGCAGCTGCCGGCGGGCTCCAGGGCTCCGGACCGCAGGCACGGCCCTGCCGTGCGGGGGCGCTCGGGCGTCGAGCGCCCGGCTCTGGGCACCCGGGGAGGGGCAGGAGCCAGTGGCTACGGATCCAGGGATCTCAGTATCGGGAATCTGGTACGGGATCTGAAAATCCAGACTCGGCCAGAGGTCCTGTTCCGGGGATCTGGAGCCCAGGGCGAGATCCGGGGTCCGACTTGCAAGGTCCTGAGGATCTGAAGTCGGGGATTGGGCCCCGGGAATCTGGGACATCCAGTGATCGGCGGCTCAGAGTCACGTAGGGGATCCCGGGAATAGATCCGGGCGTGTCCACCACCCGGACTCCGCAGGAAAGAGTCTGCCGTCGCTCTCCCCTGCCCTCACATGTAGGCCGGGCCCAGCCCTTTCCCGGCCGACTGGGAAAGCTCCACCCTCGGCCCTGGGGCAGCGCCGCTCCCTAGCGGCCCCGGGACTTGGCCTCTCCCCTCCCTCCTCTCCCGCCAGAACTACCGAGACTGGCGGCTTCCGGAACAGCCTGTGCCCCTGTGCGGGCCAACCAGTGTGGACTGCTCAGGGCAGGCGCCTATAAGGTGTGTGCCCAGGCCAGGGCTAGGGGGGGAGGTGTGGACCGCAGGACCTGCCCCGCAGGGATCTGCTGAATGAGTGGATCTCCAGAGACATCAGGGTGTGCAGAACACAGTGAAGAGCCTACGTGATCCGCGGCCCTGCTGTGCTGGCAGGGAGGGACTAGAATGGGGGAAGCCTGCTGCTTGGCCTCCCAGGAGCACGGTACTTGGCATCTGAGCCCAGGCTTTGCCCTTTCGCCAGGGGGCTGCTTTCCCCAGAATCTAATTTGTGGAGCCTTGCTGACCTCTGACCTCCAGCCTAACATGACCATGGGACGGGAGTCCCCGCACAAACTTTACCTACCCGAAGATCCGGAAACCTCAGCCCTTGAGCTACCACAACTGCACAGGCTCCAAAAATCCCTAACCTTCCGGCGTGAGTTAGTGAGGCGGCAGTCTGGTGTTCCAGAACCTCACTGGGTTCTGGAATCAGGAACTGGGGACGCAGAGAGTCTCCAAGATCGCTCGGCTCCGTGCCAGAGCAGCATGCAAGCCCAGGACTACCTGTCAGACTGCAGTTATCA
>NW_024425786.1:20271010-20273990 GCF_017311325.1 Ursus maritimus
AGCGGGCTGGGACCCTCATCCCACTGTTCAGAGCCTGTGGGCACTGGGCGTGGAGAAAAGGAGCTGTGCACCAGCCGCCAGCCTGTCCCAGGCCATTTGAAAGGCAGGTGTTGCGCAGACACAGAAGTCCCCTACCCTGAGTCCTCAACGCAGTCTCTTGAAAGGGGCCGATACCAGCAGTGTGTGTAGACAGTGCTGTGCCTGCGTGTGTATAGCTGTTTGTACCTCTGTGTGTGACAGTGTCTGCGAGGGCCTGTGTGCGTCAACATATGTGAGACGTGAGAGTCTAAGGACGTGTCTTTGTGTCCTCGAGGTCGAGTCAGCCTTCATTTTTAGGCTGCGATTTTAGGGCCATCAGACAAGCTTGTTCCCAGACTCTCCGATGAACAAGTGTCAGGGGCTGGGCGTCCGGGTCGGCGGAAGGGAGGGGTGACCAGCGCGGGAATAGCCACCTTTCTGGCCCCGCCCCCTAGCGCCGCTACCCTGCCTCCAGCTCCGCCCACTACCTCGCAACTTCAGGGGCCTCATAACTTAAGCTCCTTCGGCCAGAATCCCGCGCCGAAGGATCCTTTCGTTTCTCTTTCTGCCTCTCTAGCCCGATCCTCGGAAGTAGTGTGTCACCGCCTCTGGGCTCCAGCCCCCCAAGAACCGCCCCTTTCCCTAGTCCAAGCTCCACCTCCCAGGATCCGCCCTCACGAGCTCCAAGCGAGATCGTCTTGAGGCTGAGCCCTCCAACCCCACTGTTGAGATACCACAGTCTGCCCCGCACCCAGCCTCGCCTCAATGCTAACCCCGCTGCCCAGGCTCCGTGCCGACTTCAGAGTGCTTTAAGCCCCAACCCTGAACCCCGGAGGCTCCGGGCCTGGATCCACTAAGTCCCGGCCCAAGCCGGACCGTGCTCCAGATCCCCTAAATTCCACTTTTATCATGGCCCTACCTCGAACCCCTCAAACTAGCTCACCTTGTGGCCCCCAGACCTCACACCCATCTCGGGGTCTCCCCGGAATCGCCGAACCACGCCCCTTTCGGCCCGCCCCGGGACCTTAAGCCCCGCCCCATCCCCGGCCCCGCCCCCAGCGCGCTCTCACCCGCGTTGTAGAAGGAATCCAGCGCCGCGGTGTCTCCCAGCGCCAGCGTCCCGAAGGGCAGGGTACACAGCTGCGGTCGCGGTCGCGGTCCGGGGAGCTGCGCGCAGGCCTCGCGCAAGCAGCGCAGGGGCAGCGGCTCCGCCTCGGCTCCCGCCTCGGCCTCCACCCCGGGCTGCGGCTCCCGGGTCAGCACGTAGACCACGCTGAGCGGCCGGCTTCGCGCGCAGCCCCGGCCCGGGGGCGCCGCGTGGGGCCGGCCCCGGCTCAGCGCCTCGGCCAGCGGGTCCTGCCAGCAGCTGCCGGCGGGCTCCAGGGCTCCGGACCGCAGGCACGGCCCTGCCGTGCGGGGGCGCTCGGGCGTCGAGCGCCCGGCTCTGGGCACCCGGGGAGGGGCAGGAGCCAGTGGCTACGGATCCAGGGATCTCAGTATCGGGAATCTGGTACGGGATCTGAAAATCCAGACTCGGCCAGAGGTCCTGTTCCGGGGATCTGGAGCCCAGGGCGAGATCCGGGGTCCGACTTGCAAGGTCCTGAGGATCTGAAGTCGGGGATTGGGCCCCGGGAATCTGGGACATCCAGTGATCGGCGGCTCAGAGTCACGTAGGGGATCCCGGGAATAGATCCGGGCGTGTCCACCACCCGGACTCCGCAGGAAAGAGTCTGCCGTCGCTCTCCCCTGCCCTCACATGTAGGCCGGGCCCAGCCCTTTCCCGGCCGACTGGGAAAGCTCCACCCTCGGCCCTGGGGCAGCGCCGCTCCCTAGCGGCCCCGGGACTTGGCCTCTCCCCTCCCTCCTCTCCCGCCAGAACTACCGAGACTGGCGGCTTCCGGAACAGCCTGTGCCCCTGTGCGGGCCAACCAGTGTGGACTGCTCAGGGCAGGCGCCTATAAGGTGTGTGCCCAGGCCAGGGCTAGGGGGGGAGGTGTGGACCGCAGGACCTGCCCCGCAGGGATCTGCTGAATGAGTGGATCTCCAGAGACATCAGGGTGTGCAGAACACAGTGAAGAGCCTACGTGATCCGCGGCCCTGCTGTGCTGGCAGGGAGGGACTAGAATGGGGGAAGCCTGCTGCTTGGCCTCCCAGGAGCACGGTACTTGGCATCTGAGCCCAGGCTTTGCCCTTTCGCCAGGGGGCTGCTTTCCCCAGAATCTAATTTGTGGAGCCTTGCTGACCTCTGACCTCCAGCCTAACATGACCATGGGACGGGAGTCCCCGCACAAACTTTACCTACCCGAAGATCCGGAAACCTCAGCCCTTGAGCTACCACAACTGCACAGGCTCCAAAAATCCCTAACCTTCCGGCGTGAGTTAGTGAGGCGGCAGTCTGGTGTTCCAGAACCTCACTGGGTTCTGGAATCAGGAACTGGGGACGCAGAGAGTCTCCAAGATCGCTCGGCTCCGTGCCAGAGCAGCATGCAAGCCCAGGACTACCTGTCAGACTGCAGTTATCATCGTCTGAACTGTGTGTTGCGCTGCCACTTTCTAGAATGTGAATCTAGCAAGTTAACTGCTTGATAATTATTACACTGTGGAAGAAAAATGCACCTTCCCTGGCTTGACTTTGAGTTCAAACCAGCCTGGAATGGGACAGGCAAGAAGTAGAGAATGAGAGCTTGGCTCACTAGAGAGGCGGGGTGGAGAACAGATGGCTTAGAAGGCCCAGGGTGAGACGCTGCTCAGGGGTCCCCACAAAACCATCCACCTGTAGGACCTGGAGGGCACCAAGGGGCTGTCAGTGGATGTTTGAATCCTTCCAAGTCCTCCACCACATGCTCCTTTGTCCTTGGCTTGCACACCTCCAGAGATGGAAGCCTCACTACCTTTTGAGGCCAACCCTTCCATCTTCCTGACTGGAAGGAAGGTCTTCCTTGAATGGACCTGAACCCTGTGT
>NW_024425786.1:20274000-20423207 GCF_017311325.1 Ursus maritimus
AGTCCAAGCTCCACCTCCCAGGATCCGCCCTCACGAGCTCCAAGCGAGATCGTCTTGAGGCTGAGCCCTCCAACCCCACTGTTGAGATACCACAGTCTGCCCCGCACCCAGCCTCGCCTCAATGCTAACCCCGCTGCCCAGGCTCCGTGCCGACTTCAGAGTGCTTTAAGCCCCAACCCTGAACCCCGGAGGCTCCGGGCCTGGATCCACTAAGTCCCGGCCCAAGCCGGACCGTGCTCCAGATCCCCTAAATTCCACTTTTATCATGGCCCTACCTCGAACCCCTCAAACTAGCTCACCTTGTGGCCCCCAGACCTCACACCCATCTCGGGGTCTCCCCGGAATCGCCGAACCACGCCCCTTTCGGCCCGCCCCGGGACCTTAAGCCCCGCCCCATCCCCGGCCCCGCCCCCAGCGCGCTCTCACCCGCGTTGTAGAAGGAATCCAGCGCCGCGGTGTCTCCCAGCGCCAGCGTCCCGAAGGGCAGGGTACACAGCTGCGGTCGCGGTCGCGGTCCGGGGAGCTGCGCGCAGGCCTCGCGCAAGCAGCGCAGGGGCAGCGGCTCCGCCTCGGCTCCCGCCTCGGCCTCCACCCCGGGCTGCGGCTCCCGGGTCAGCACGTAGACCACGCTGAGCGGCCGGCTTCGCGCGCAGCCCCGGCCCGGGGGCGCCGCGTGGGGCCGGCCCCGGCTCAGCGCCTCGGCCAGCGGGTCCTGCCAGCAGCTGCCGGCGGGCTCCAGGGCTCCGGACCGCAGGCACGGCCCTGCCGTGCGGGGGCGCTCGGGCGTCGAGCGCCCGGCTCTGGGCACCCGGGGAGGGGCAGGAGCCAGTGGCTACGGATCCAGGGATCTCAGTATCGGGAATCTGGTACGGGATCTGAAAATCCAGACTCGGCCAGAGGTCCTGTTCCGGGGATCTGGAGCCCAGGGCGAGATCCGGGGTCCGACTTGCAAGGTCCTGAGGATCTGAAGTCGGGGATTGGGCCCCGGGAATCTGGGACATCCAGTGATCGGCGGCTCAGAGTCACGTAGGGGATCCCGGGAATAGATCCGGGCGTGTCCACCACCCGGACTCCGCAGGAAAGAGTCTGCCGTCGCTCTCCCCTGCCCTCACATGTAGGCCGGGCCCAGCCCTTTCCCGGCCGACTGGGAAAGCTCCACCCTCGGCCCTGGGGCAGCGCCGCTCCCTAGCGGCCCCGGGACTTGGCCTCTCCCCTCCCTCCTCTCCCGCCAGAACTACCGAGACTGGCGGCTTCCGGAACAGCCTGTGCCCCTGTGCGGGCCAACCAGTGTGGACTGCTCAGGGCAGGCGCCTATAAGGTGTGTGCCCAGGCCAGGGCTAGGGGGGGAGGTGTGGACCGCAGGACCTGCCCCGCAGGGATCTGCTGAATGAGTGGATCTCCAGAGACATCAGGGTGTGCAGAACACAGTGAAGAGCCTACGTGATCCGCGGCCCTGCTGTGCTGGCAGGGAGGGACTAGAATGGGGGAAGCCTGCTGCTTGGCCTCCCAGGAGCACGGTACTTGGCATCTGAGCCCAGGCTTTGCCCTTTCGCCAGGGGGCTGCTTTCCCCAGAATCTAATTTGTGGAGCCTTGCTGACCTCTGACCTCCAGCCTAACATGACCATGGGACGGGAGTCCCCGCACAAACTTTACCTACCCGAAGATCCGGAAACCTCAGCCCTTGAGCTACCACAACTGCACAGGCTCCAAAAATCCCTAACCTTCCGGCGTGAGTTAGTGAGGCGGCAGTCTGGTGTTCCAGAACCTCACTGGGTTCTGGAATCAGGAACTGGGGACGCAGAGAGTCTCCAAGATCGCTCGGCTCCGTGCCAGAGCAGCATGCAAGCCCAGGACTACCTGTCAGACTGCAGTTATCATCGTCTGAACTGTGTGTTGCGCTGCCACTTTCTAGAATGTGAATCTAGCAAGTTAACTGCTTGATAATTATTACACTGTGGAAGAAAAATGCACCTTCCCTGGCTTGACTTTGAGTTCAAACCAGCCTGGAATGGGACAGGCAAGAAGTAGAGAATGAGAGCTTGGCTCACTAGAGAGGCGGGGTGGAGAACAGATGGCTTAGAAGGCCCAGGGTGAGACGCTGCTCAGGGGTCCCCACAAAACCATCCACCTGT
This sequence comes from Ursus maritimus, assembly GCF_017311325.1. Taxonomy (NCBI): domain Eukaryota; kingdom Metazoa; phylum Chordata; class Mammalia; order Carnivora; family Ursidae; genus Ursus; species Ursus maritimus. Next base: position 20,276,134 of record NW_024425786.1, read on the forward strand.
AGGACCTGGAGGGCACCAAGGGGCTGTCAGTGGATGTTTGAATCCTTCCAAGTCCTCCACCACATGCTCCTTTGTCCTTGGCTTGCACACCTCCAGAGATGGAAGCCTCACTACCTTTTGAGGCCAACCCTTCCATCTTCCTGACTGGAAGGAAGGTCTTCCTTGAATGGACCTGAACCCTGTGTCTCGTCTCTGCCCTCCTGAGTTTTTCCCAGTAACTGGAAGAGTCCTACAAGTCAGGAAAGGGTTAAAGTGGTTTTATTTTTAAATGAGGACAGGAGAGCAGAGGCAGTTAGCAATGGGGAAGTGGTAGGGGAGAGATAAGGGGACCAGCTACCAGGGTACCCTAGTGAGCATCACGTGAACCTCGCGGTAAGGGTGGCCCACGCCCTGGCCTGAGCCCCAGTCCAGGCCACACTTGGGAGCAGTGGCCTCAGACACTGCGTAGCGCCCACTGAAATTAGACTGGCCACGTGGCCCATCCCACCCGGCACCGTGGACAATCACAGCGAGGTTGCTCTTGTTCGCATCGCGGTCCACATCCTAGGTGGCGAAGGGTTTCCCGTTGGGGAAGCGCAGGGAGTCCCCTGGCTGGGAGGGGATGGAGGCGCCCTGGAGTGCGACACCGTGCCCGGCACCCCTCAAGACATGATCTCACCGAGCCTCAGAGCACCTGTGAGGTGGATGTCAGCACGTCCCAGGAGAAAGGAGCAGCACTAAGGAGCCAGAGGGTTTCCCCAGGTCAGTCGGCCAGTCACAGGGGTACTGGGACTTGAACTCAGGACTGTGGCTCTAAAGCCACTAGCTCCTCCCCCCTTGTCCCCACCCAAATCTCCAGCTCCCACCAGCAGCCTGAACAAGTCTGTAGGGTGGGGTGGGGGGAGCGGAGAGGGACTTCCCAGCGGCCCTGCAGGCAAAGGGGATCCTGAGGCACTCCCCATAACCACTTCCCTCTTGGAAGTCTCTCAACAGTCACTGCTTCTCTGAAAAAAAAAAAAAAAAAAACACAACCAAAACCAAAAACCCTTCCCGCTTCCTCTTCGGAAGCAGGTAACACAGCCGCTCAGCAGGGCCTCCGATGGCTCCTGCAACCTCCCTCCTGGCCTCGTCCATTTTACAGGGGAGGAAACTGACTCAGAGAGCGCTTGCCCAAGGTCACATGGTTAGTAAATGAAAGAGCTGGATTCAGGCTCAGGGCTGTTTGCCTCCAGAGCCCAACTTGTTCACTCCTGCAACATTCCATCTCACAATTGCCATTTCTCAGATAAGGAGACTGAGGCCTACAGAGGAGAAGGAATTGTCCTGGGTGTTTCTGGAGGCCCGGGTAGCACTGGGAAAGGATGCAGCCTCCCTCACCTTCTTCCCCTGCTCTGGGCCCTGCCTTAGGCTCACGCGCCTGCCCCGTCATGCCCTCTGAGAACTTGCCCAGCACAGCCGGTAGTGATCTGGCTCCCCAGTGGGCAAAAGTGCCCTTGCCAATAGAGTCCTTCAGCTCCCCGCCAGCTCCCAGGTACCTGGGGGGAAGGAGGAGGCAGGGATGGAGGAATCCTCAGATCCCAGGGTGGGGATTCAGAGCGCCAGTGAAATGCATCCCCCCCCAAGTCTCCTGGGGCCCTGCTGGGAACTTACCCTGAAGAGTGAGCTCGTACAAATTCTCATTCCCCAGCCAGAATTTGGACTCCTGGCTCCCAAAACCTGCTGCGTAGAAGGACCAAGAGCAGAAGAAACCCACAGAACCATCCTGTCGCCTTTGGAACACTTAGGGAGGCACAGAAGGCCAACACAGCAGCCATTACTCCAGGCAGGGCAGGAGTCGAGGAGAAGCAGAGGGCGGTGGCAGCGGGGAGCGGACACACTGTGAAGGGTGGGCAGACACCTGCCCTCTCTTTGGATTGGGGGCTTGTTGATAACATGTGAGTCCGAGTGATCTTTGCCTGTGAATGACCTCCACACTCCCTTACTAACTTCTGCTGACTGCCCCCTCCTGCCAAAGCCTGACAGTCCCAGGGTGACTGAAATGAGAGACACGTCGGGCCGGCCCTTGGAGGATGGTCAGTCCTGCTGGGAGTCAGATCAAAACAACCTGCTTCAATTTACTAGAAGAATCAAGATATTAGAGCAGAGAGGTCACCTCCAGAGTCCCAGGCTCAAGTCCTGGCTTTACCCTGATGTCCCCCACCTCCCACCTCAAGCCAAGCAGTCCCAGGCCCTACAGAGTTTCTCTCCTCAATATCCTTCAGTGTAAGGGCCTCTCCTTCCATGGTGGCCGGGACCCCTGCAGTCCTCCTAACCTGTGTCCCTGCCTCCATCCTGTCCTCCACCGCAGGCCACCTTCCAGGGAGCAGCCTGAGTCTTTTTTTTTTTTTTTTAAGGTTTTATTTATTTATTTGACAGAGAGAGACAGCCAGTGAGAGAGGGAACACAAGCAGGGGAGTGGGAGAAGAAGAAGCAGGCTCCCAGCGGAGGAGCCTGATGTGGGGCTGGATCCCATGTCAACGCTGGGATCATGCCCTGAGCTGAAGGCAGACGCTTAACGACTGAGCCACCCAGGCGCTCCCTGAGTTTTTTTCTTAAAACATAAGTCTGACGGGGTCCCTCCTCTGCTTACAATGCTTCCACGGCTCTCTATCGCCTCCTGTGCTCCTCAGTCAGCCATTCCGTGCCCTCCATGAACCGGCCTCTGCAGAGGCCCTTAGTCCATGCTTGACCCACACCAGTCCATCTCCTACACCCCTGACCTCTTATCTGTCGTCAGCTCATTCACATGATCTCCTCAAACCCTCTTGGCCTCTCCTGCTTCACTGTGTGTTTGTCTTTTCCTCTACCTGGAATGCCCTTCAGCCCCCCATCTATCTAGAGAACTTCTACACAGCCTTCAAGGCCCTTTCAAATGTCATCTCCTCTGTGAAGCCTTCTCAGACTTCTTCGGGCCTCTGGGAGTTCAGGGAAGATTTGTCGGTGAGGGGCTCCCAGGAAGGCCTTGGCTCCAGTGGGCTCTGGCTCCCCCTAGGGGCCAAGGGGAAACGTGCCCACTCTGCGGGGCCTCTGAGCCCTTTGAGCCTCCCTGACACTCACCAGCCAGCCGCCTTCTTTGGTGTCTTTGTCACGAGAAGCTGGGAGGTCTCTGCCCTCGAGTAGGCACAGAGAGCACCAGCCACTCAACGTGGCACGCCAGCTCGGCAGCTCCTGGCAGCTCCTGGCCTCCGGAAGGGGAGATGGGCTGAGGGGAGTTGCCGGGGGCGGGGGGGTGGTGGTGGTTGCCAACCCTCACCCTGCAGGTAATGGAACAGGCCAAGGGTGGGACCCCGGGAGCCCTCTCGACTCCGTCAGGCCCCTGAAGAGAGGCTGTACGGAAGGCCGGGCCATGTCTGGCCGCCGACCGACACCCTAGCACCACCCGATGCCAAGTTCCTGGCTCCTGTGAAGGCTGCCTCCTGGTACCACAGCAAGGGCACTGGATCTCCTGCCCCAGGAAGACAGTGTTGGCCCTGAGGTCTGAGTACTTCCAAGGCCCACAAACCAGAAGGGAGGGTGCCCAGGCCCCTCTTCTAATCCTCCCCACTTCTCCCAGCCTTCCATCCCCCCAGAGGGCAATCATAGTGGATTGCTTAACAACAGCCAAGCAGAGACACCCCTCTCTAGTCCTGGGGACAGAAGCAAAGAAAGCAGAGGTGGCCCATGGTCCCACACACTCACCAGGCTCACCCTTGGGCCCTATCTTGCCATGTGGTCCAGGTTGCCCTGAAATCCCAGAGGCCAAGGTGCCTTAAGTTCCACCCCGTGCCCAGAACGATGAGGGACTCGGAGCCAGAAGTCAGATCCCAGCTGCACTCCTTTTTTTTTTTTTTTTAAAGATTTTATTTATTTATTCGACAGAGAGACAGCCAGTGGGAGAGGGAACACAAGCAGGGGGAGTGGGAGAGGAAGAAGCAGGCTCATAGCAGAAGAGCCCGATGTGGGGCTCGATCCCAGATCACCGGGATCACGCCCTGAGCCGAAGGCAGACGCTTAACCGCTGTGCCACCCAGGCGCCCCCCCAGCTGCACTCCTTGTTGGCTCCGTGATCACGAGTGCCCAGCTTACCGTCTCTGGGCCTGACTTTCCCACTCAGCAACATGGGGATAGAACCAGCCACCCCACGGAGTCAATCTTAGGGTGCTGGGCGTCCAGCCTGGGGCCTGGCACACATTGCGTTCCTTGCCCTTGGTCATGGCCTCTCAGCATAGACCGTAATCACTGCATCCCCAGTCTGCCCACTTTACTCCAGGTCCCTGCCTGCTTCCCGGCATCCCTTACCTTGAGGGCCTGCAGCTCCTTTCTGTCCATGACTTCCTGGGGCTCCAGGACAACTGGGCAGGAGGACAATGCTGCTGGTTTCCAGTTCCCTGGGTTCTGCAGGAGGATGCAGGGCTGGGTGGCCACAGGGTGGGCATGGGGGAGTGGGACTATCTCTTCCACACCCCTTTGTGGTTCTCTTTCCATCTCCCAGATGCCAGCTGTCAGGACCCTGGCCTCCAGGGTCAAGGTCAAGGGTTTGCACCATTTGCATCTATTTGCATAAATTTACATTGTAGAACCCAGATGATCAAACTCCCAACCTGCTCCTTGAGGCTAATGTGCCTGGGGGGCGGAGAAGGACACCCAGGGAAGGAGTGAGGGTTGGTGGGGAGGGCATCCTAGGCTGCCACCGGGGCAGCTTGGGGTGGCCTTGGGTCCTTAGACAGGGAGGCTTCCCAAGCAAGAGGAGCAAAAAGGAGAATGGGGTCCACAGTAGGCCCATCTTTCTGGTGCCCTGAGGAAGGATGACAGTTTATAAAGGGGCCAGGCTGGTGGGAGAACAGGAAGCAAGACTCCCGAGGGACACCCCCACCCAGGCTAGAGCCAGCAGGGGTAGAGGCATTTCCTTCCTCAGCCCTGCAGGCCAGGATGGAGTCCAGCTTCTGATCCTGGCCCCTGGGGCTCTGCAGCCCTCTGTCCAGACCGCTGGATTCACACTGGGTTTTCTGCCTTTGTCCCCCTTGCTTGTTCTGGGCCTTTCATGTGGACTGCCCTCCTCTCCATCTCTCCCTGTGAAGCCCTGCCTGTCTGAGGCACTCCAGCCCTGCCACCATCTCCTCCAGGGGTCCCTCCCTGGCCCAACCATGGCTACCATTCCCTGGGCACCTGCTGGGTGTGGTTTGTGGGTGGCCCCTGGTCCTTACATAGCCCGGCTCATACTCATTATTGGCCCTGAGTTATAGGCCTGGCACAGAGCAGGCCCTCAATAAATATTGGTTAAATGAATGGATAAACAAGGAGAAAGTGAGGCCCAGAGACAGGACCTGGCTTGTTTACTGTCTGGCACTTACATGCCCAGAGCCACAAACATTTTGCCCAAGCCCCCACCAGGGAGAGACACTCTTGGCAAAGTGACTTCATGCCCACTCTCAAGGCTGTTGGGGAGCCCCGGCAGCGCCTAGGAAATAGTTGCTAATATAGGCAGGCCATTGAGCAGGCGACTGTGCAGGGCAGGCCTAGAGGCTAGGAGGCCCGGCAGGAGGCAGCAGCCACAGTCCAGATGTGAGGGCTGAGGTGTGAGCTGGAGAGAATCCTCAGGGGATAGCAACGCAGAGGGAAGGCTCATTGGCTTGTTCGTTCACTCATCCATTCACTCCCTCATTCGTTCATCAAGCCTTCTCCGAAGGCCTTCTCTATGCCAGGCCCAGTGCTGGTGGAGCAGGAAGGGCTGTGGTAGCAGGGGTGTCGGGGAAGGTGGAGGCCGAGTTTGCCAGACAGGATGGACCTGTGAGATGGACGCTCTGAGATCGTGAAATTCCAATTCCAGGGATCTCTGCTCCCCAACCTCTCCCACAGGTGTGCCAAGATCTGCAGACAAGCCTAGTTATCGTGCACCGTTTTTTAAAAAAAGATTATTTATTTGAGAGCGAGAGAACACGAGCAGGCGGGGCAGAGGGAGAGGGAGAGAGACTCTCAAGCAAACTCCATGCTGAACATGGAGCCAGATGTGGGGCTCGATCTCACAACCTTGAGATCATGACCTGAGCCAAAAGCAAGAGACAGATGCTTAACCGACTGTGACACCCAGGCGCCCCATCATATGTTACTTATAATAAAAAAAAAATTGTAATGGGGCACCTGGCTGGCTCAGTTGATGCGACTCATGTGACTCAATCTTGGCCTCATGAGCTTGAGCCCCACACTGGGCATAGAGATTACTTAAAAAAGAAAACCTATCATGTGCTGCTTATAATAATCAACATGGGGGCACCTGGGTGCCTCAGTCAGTTAAGTGTGTTACTTCGGCTCAGGTCATGATCTCCGGGTCCTGGGATCAAGCCCCGCGTGAGATCTCCGCTCAGTGGGGAGTCCGCTTCTCCCTTTCCCTCTGCCTCTCCCCCTGCTGGTGCTAATAAAATCTTTTTTTTTTTTAAGATTTTATTTATTTATTTGACAGAGAGAGAGACAGCTAGCGAGAGAGGGAACACAAGCAGGGGGAGTGGGAGAGGGAGAAGCAGGCTCCCAGCGGAGGAGCCTGATGTGGGGCTCGATCCCAGAACGCCGGGATCATGCCCTGAGCCGAAGGCAGATGCTTAACGACTGAGCCACCCAGGTGCCCCTCTAATAAAATCTTAAAAAAAAAAAAAATCAACATGGAAGTGACCCAACTGAACATTGATAGGATACAGGTAAATAAAATATCACCATCTGGACAAATCATAGGGCAAATCTGATCTCTAATGAAAGGGCAAAGTTGCGGAACTACACGTATAGTCCGATCTCGCTTTGTATTTCAAGAACACTGAATGTGTGTATGTGGTAAACCTACAAAAAGGGTCTGAAACGTACTGTTAAGCGTAATTATTCCTGGGGAGCAGGGCCAGGGGGACAGTGTTCCTAACTCTTTGTATCCATTTCTGTATATACCTTGTGCCTCCTACAGGCATTTACTACTTTGGAAAAAGCAAACACCCGATAAAGAAATGTCCTTAACTGAGTGGAAAACCGGGAGGAGGTGGGCGCACTTCCTCCCTCAGCCCTGGAAAGAATGGGCATTCTCCCCGCCTGCACTTAAGGGCTGGGTGGAGGAGCCAGGGGAGGGTGAGCCAGGCAGGAGAAACTGAGGGTGCAAACACTTGGAGAAGAGAGAAAGCAAGCCGGGCTGGGTAGCAGGAGGGAGATCCAAGGACGGAGAGAGGGGTGCTGGAAGGGGAGGCTGATGGCTGAGATGGGGGCTCTGATGGGAGTGGGGGGGAGGGGGCTGTTTGCATTGGCGGCGGGGGCGGGGCGTGTGGGCAGGTGAGCTGGGAGGCCAAGGAGTAGCGGGAACTGCTTGTGGGCCCGCGTCCATCAGAGCCCCTGCCGCTGGCGAGCCGGGAGGCTGGGCCTGGGGGAGGCAGACGTGCAAAGGCCGTGCAGGCTACACAGCAGCCAGAAGGGTGACAGGAATGCGGATGGAGCACATGCACCCGCTCCGACTCTGCCCCACATGCCCGAGCTGGACACTGCTGTTACCCCACTTTACTGATGGGGAAGCAGGGCCAGAGCTCCGTTCACACAGAGCTGTAGGGCTCCACAGGCTGACCTCACCGCTGCCACCGCGGCCCTCTGTGGCCCCTTGGCTTCCTCGGACACTCAGGGGGTGAGATCAGATGAGGCTGTCACTCTGAGCCACGCACCCCATTTCTAGCGAGTGCCCAGCTGCAGCAGCAGGTGCTAGCAGTCAGGGAAGATTGGGGGGGGCAGGGGGGAGGGGCTTTCCAGGAGGGCCTGAGTGAGGAAGGCCAGAAGTGCAGAAACGGTGGCGGTTGAGTCCTGGGGGCGTCTCCACCTTGGCATCGGGTGGAGACCTCACTTTAGGAGCCGGGAGAGCTGGACTTCGGCTTATTCTGGAGTCAGAAAAACCTGGATTCAAATCCCAGCCCCGCCCTGTCCCCCTGTGTGATCTGGAGCAAGTGTACTTACCTTTCTGAGTCTCCGCAGACTTATCTATAAAGGGCCAGGCGGTGGGGGGGGTTAAACACGTATAACAAACAAAAATATTTTAAAAGTTGATAGGGGCAGCTCAGTCTGTTAAGCATCTGCCTTCGGCTCAGGTCGTGATCCCAGGGTCCTGGGATGGAGCCCCACATTGGGCTCCCTGCTCAGCGGGGAGTCTGCTTCTCCTTCTCCCTCTGCCTGCTGCTCTCCCTGCTTGTGCTATCAAATAAATAAATAAAATCTTAAAAAAAAAAATAAGGTGATAGTAGCAGTCCGAGGCTGAATTCCCACTAAGGAAAGGATGATGGCTGTACCCTACCTCCCACAGGTCCGCACACAGCCCAAGACACAGGACATGAAGCACAGTGCTGGAAAGAGCTCTTTTATTTGGGGGCAGCGCCAGGCCGGGGTGGGTGGGAAGAGGCAGGCGCAGACCCCGTGCAGGCAGGGGGCCTGCAGGCACGACGGATAAGACAGGAGGTGGTTGAAGCGCTCAGCTGCAGGTACCAGGCCCCAGACAGGAGGCCCTGAGCCTGCTTCGTAGCCCGCAGGGGCCAGACACTGGGGGCCAAAGTTTTCCCACCCCCAGTGCCTACAAGGGGGCCAAGAGGGCGGCCTCTTCGTCCTCCTTCCCCTGTGGAATCCAGGCCGGAAGGGGTCAGATGCTGCAGAGGCCAGACAGAGAGGGCACTCAGGGCAGTGCCCTTGCCTCAGCTGGGCTGAGGACCCCCACCCCCAGACAGCAGACAGTCACCAGAAGCACACACTTTAATGGAGGCTGCAGCGACCCGCCCCACTGCACACACGGCACACGGGGGCCTCAGGGTGGCTCCCCTTCCTAGAGGAAAAGCAAACCGCACACATGTCCCAGGCTCCTGCCTGTGGCCACAGAGCTGCAAAACGAAGGCTTGCCTGGGCTATCGCCTACTGGCTCTCCTCCCTGCTGGCAGCATGAGGGACAAAGACAGGTGGGCTCAGCTGGGCTCTCAGACACGGGCCCAGGCTGAGTCCTGGCCCCAGCCAACGGGGGACAGAGAGAACGCCACGCGTTGAGGAAGGAGAAGTGTGGCTCACGTGGGTGACGTCAGGAGAAAGACATTGTCCTTAGGACCGTCCCATTGAGAAGACAGTGCACTGGCACTAAAAGGGACCCAAAGGGCAAGAGTGGAGTGGGGGAAGTAAGCTGGGGCTCCGCTGGGGGGCCAGGTACTCACAGTGTCTGGTAGGTGCTGTCCTTGGCCTTGAGGAAGCGTAAGACGAAGAAGGCCGCTGCCTGCAGGCTCAGCACCAGCACGACGCCCCCAATAAAGCTGGCCCCGTCAAAGCCAGGGCTGTGGGCTTCGGGAACTGGGGGGCTCCCTGCAGGCAGCAGGTCATGGCAGGTCACTGTAGACCAGGATCCCAACGCCACCCCAATAACCAGCACGGGTCACGTGGAGGCCCCAGTCCTCACAATGGGAGCCTTGACCAGCAGGCTCAGAAGTTCAGCCCAGATCCTATGGGCAGTTGGGAGGCAGCTGGTGGGAGGGACAGTGCCTGGCTGCGGGGGGGGGAGGAGGGGGGTGTCTTTGGCTCCAGTCCTGGCTCTGCTCTGTGGCTTGATATCTTTCACATCCTCTCTGGGCTCAGGATTGCATGTCCTGAGAGCGATGAGCTCCCTTCTAGCCTCCCTGTCCCATGCTGGCCCAGCAGGGTGAGGATGGGCCCAGAAGTTGGGCCTCCAGACCCCTTTGGCTCAGAGTTTTCTTTGGCCTTGGGTCTCAGGGCTCAAAGCCCAGATGCAGATGATATCATCCTTTTTCAGGACTCCTAAGTCCCTAGACCCTGGAGTCACCCGATGTCAGAGCCCTTAAAGAAGGAAGACGTGGAGGCCCACACCCTACCAAGGGGATAAATGGAGACTAGGTGATGTATGTCAGAGGGAGAAGCTGGGTTCTGAGGGCCAGACCTGTCCAAAGTCACCTCACAGTTAAGACAGAGACAGTTGCACAGCGTCCCCTGACCCTCCCCCCCCCCCCAGGGCCCAAGGTTGCCAGGCTGTCTGGGTGGTTCCCAGCCGTGCCACGTCAGCCATCAGCTCCCACTAGGGATTCGATTTCAGGCCCTAGGCCAGGTGCCAGGGCAGGGCAGAGCTGGGGGCAGATCATTCTGGGGCAGTGGAGAGGGGCCCAGCTGGGAGCCGGGTCCATCTCTCGAAGGGTATAGCTTGTGTAAGGGGGCCTGAGAATATAAAGAGCAAAGGGTGGTCCCAACTACAGCTCAGGGAGCCCCAGAGAAGGACCCTGGGGGAAAAGGAGGAGAGGGAAGAAATGAGCTGCCGGAGACCGATCTGGGGCTCAGTCAGAGGGAGCTGAGCCATCAATAATTCAGCCTCCAAGATCAAGTTTCTCGCTTTAATTAACCAAAGCCTCTGCAGCCATCCCTACAAAGCCTGGTGACCTCCAGGCCCCGAGGGGCAGTGGGAACCAAAGGGCAGAGTTCTTGCTTCTGCTCTGCCAGGAGCCTGCTTTGGGACCCTTTCTGGACCTGGCGGTTGCGGTAGGTAGTCACTGAGCTACACCTCATTGGCGACCGGAGCCATACACGCTTCAGCACCAAGGGCAGGTCCTGAGAGGGTCAGCCTGAGCTCCCAGAACTGGTGTTGGGGAGAAGGGACGGGAACCATCATTTCCTGATCGCTTTCTATGCATCAGATACTGAACCAGGCTCTATACACCTGCTCATAAAATCCTCACAGCATCTGTGAGGTATTACCCAACCCATTTTACAGATGTGGGAACAGTCTCAGCAGAAGTCACAGGGGTGAGGTCACAGGGCATGTCAGTGCCTGAGCCCAGCTGTCTTTGCTGGCACCTCTAGCCCTCCCACCATTCCCATTCTCCCAGGTAGCACCTACCTGTTGTGACTGTCTTTGGTTCATAGGTAGGGTAGTGGTGGGCAGCTGGAAAGACAGGGAATCCATACTAAATCAGCCCTCCCATTCCCTGACTCCCACCAAGACCCCAGCCCAGGCCAATAGCTGGACTTCTGACTCAGACCAGGCTAATTCCTCCATCCCCTCCACACATCTGTCCTGGATCCTTTGGCTGTGCCAATTTTTAAATGAGGAAACAGGCCAGAGAGGGGAAGGGACTTCTCAGTGAGATAAAGGCAAAACTGAAACCGGACCCTGGTGTTCGTGAGCATAGCCTGCTCCCTGAGAGAGGCCAATTCCTTCCTGGAGGGCAGGCTCTGGCTGGGGACACCTCAGCCCCCACTCTCCAACTCGGCTTAGGCCAGCAGGAGTTCCCCTTACCTGGGCACGACTCTGAGCGGTTGTAGACAGAGCAACCTTCCTTGACCACCTCGGCTTGGGCCACACAGTGTCCTGGTGGGAGAAGGTGTAGGGGAGAGATTTGGGGAGAGGGCCAAGGCCCTGGGGTTCAAAACAGGGGGCACTGGATTTGGGGAGGGCCCAACTCCATACCTGGCTCCTCCGGCCGACACTGCTCCCACACGCAGCCGGAGAGGTTGTGTGCTCTGTGCCCCTCCACACAACGCTCACAGAGCTTGAGCTGCTTGCAGGCCCCTCGGCCAGCCGGCCAGATGTTCATGCGGAGCAGGGCTCCCCGCCCGAAGCCTCGAGCTCCTTTACCTGGGAGTGAGAGCAACTCCTTGAAACTGAGCTGCACCCCCTTCCCCGACTGCTGTGGCTGTCACCCCTTTGCACACATACACTCACTTGGATCCCCTAAGGCCCACTACACAGTGTCCACAAACACATGGTTACACACACCTCCAATCTCCCCCACATTCACCCAGAGTCCCCTCCCTTTGCCAGCACCTGTGGTTCCCTGATAGATGTGGAGCTGCCGCCCCCAGACACACGTGGGGTCCCTTCACTTCCAAACACCTGAAGCCCCTAATCCGCCACACCTGGAGCCTATTACATACCAATGCTCCACACATGGCTAGAACCCCCTTCACCCACCAGAGCCCTGTACTCTCTGGAAAGTTCCCTCTTGCCCCCTGCCCCCCAGCCCAGACCGCTCCAGAACAGGCGGCTGGGTGAAGGTAGGCTCCGCCTGCCCCTGCCCGGGCTGGGCCTCCAACCAGACCCTGGTCCGCGTTACCAGCCACAGCGAGCTGGGCACACAGGAGAAGGCAGCAGCAGCCGCCACAAAGCGCGACCCGTAAGGCGCGGGGTCCCGGCGCGGCCATGGGCGGGGCGGGGGCCGGGGGTCGGCGGAGAGCTGGTATAGTACGTCCCTCCCCGACTCGGCTCCGCTGGGATGTGGGGAGCGAGACCCAGGCAACCTGGGCGTGGTCACGTGGGCGTGGTCATTCCGGGGCGGGGCCAGTGGCTCAGCCGGGGTGGGGCCCGGTCGTCGGGGGCGGGGTCAGATGGGGGCGTGACTAGTGGGCGCGGCCTGGCGGAGTTTGGTTCGGTGATCTGGGGCGGGGCTCGGACAAAAGGGGGCGGGATCCAGGTGTAGTAGCTCACCTGGTCCTGGCAGCCCCCACCAGCACCTTCAAGAAAACTCCGAAAACTCCGCGGGGTAGTTAGTATCCCTGCTTCCCAGGAGAGGAAACTAAGACTCAGAAAAGGTGAGTGAGTAGGCAGAGGTCACAGTGGCAAAATCTGGATTTGAAGCGAGGTCACTTTCCCGCAGGCCAGGCCTTGTTGAATGAATCCAGCCAGGCCCCACGCCTGGGGGACCGGCTTCAGCTGGCCCCTAGATTCTGACTGCCCATCTCCCTTCACCCCTTGTACCCTACTCTCTTCTGCCCCTCAGCCTCCCACCACACCCTCCGACCAAGTTATTGGTCTCAAAATTAATAGGACGACTGGGGCTTTCCACAGCCCTCCCTTCGGCCTCAACTACTGCCCTGGCCCTGGCCTTGGCCTTGGCCTCTTCTGGTTCTTCCCCCTCTGTAGCTTCTTCTCAGGTTCCTTAGAGGGTACCTCCTCTTTCTCGTTTCCCCGTCCTCTTTCTCTTTCTTTCTTTTTTTTTTTTTTAAGATTTTATTTGTTTATTTGACAGAGAGATAGCCAGAGAGAGAGGGAACACAGCAGGGGAGTGGGAGAGAAAGAAGCAGGCTCCCAGCGGAGGAGCCCGTCGTGGGACTCAATCCGGGGAACGCCGGGATCGCGCCCTGAGCCAAAGGCAGACGCTAAACGAGTGCGTCACCAAGGCGCCCCCATCGTTTCCCCTTCCTCTTTCACTTCCACTCTCCTTCACCTTCTCTGCTGCCCCTCCTTTTCCTCCTCCCCCCCCCCTTCTTCCTTGGTGGCCAAATTCCTTCCTGAGACCTATTCCACCTCTCCTGAGGTCATTTTGGCCATTCCTCTGCCATCGGTTCCGATCTGAAAGCCATCAGGTCTCATATCTCCATCTCCAGCCGAGTGCTCCCTCCCCAGCTGCCACCTGTAACTAATAAAACATAGTTCACACTATTGACCACTTACTCTTGCAGAATATACATTTCATTAAGAGCTTTTACTTGCAGCTTCTCATCTAAGGTCCATGACTACCCTCTAGGCTTGGCTTTTTTTTAATCCCCAGTTTGTGGGCTTCAGAAGTAAAATCAGGTGCCTGGCAGGCTCAGTCAGACTGTCAAATAAATAAATAAAATCTTTATTAAAAAAAGAAAAAGAAGAAGAAGAAGAGCATGTGGTTGGGACGCCTTGGTGGCTCAGTTGGTTAAGCAACTGCCTTCGGCTCAGGTTATGATCCCAGCGTCCTGGGATGGAGCCCTGCATCAGTCTTCCGGCTCAGCAGGGAGTCTGCTTCTCCCTCTCCCTCTGCCTGTCCCTGCTCATGCTCTCTCACACTCTCTCTTCAATAAATAAATAAATAAATAAATAAATAAATAGCATGTGGTTCTTGATCTTGAGGTCGATTTCAAGCCCCACGTTGGGTGTAGAGATTACTAAATAAATAAATAAATAAATAAAGTTAAAAAAAATAAGTAAAATCACCTGCCCAGGGGAATACAGGTTCAATGAGGGGGGCCAGGATGTGAACCCAGGATCCAGTGGGTCCGTCTCGTTCCTGGCCACCTCCACCTGAGTGTGTCTCAGGCCCCTAAAACTGCCCCATTTCTCTTCTCCACTCATGATACTTCCTTTTCCCTTCAAAACATGTATCAAAAGTATAATTAATTACTCTTTCGTATCCTAGGCTGTAATTTCTATGAAGGCAGGAACCATGTTTATCTTCTTCTGTAGTTAACTCCCTCTACACTTAAGGGCTAAGTAGGTGTTTATTAAATAACCAGATTGTATCATGTTGTGAGTGTGTACATTTGTCTGTCCTTCTGGTCTGTGAGACCCTCAAGGGCCCCCTACTTAATATCATATTTAGTGTTTATTTGTAGATTGTCCATCTTTCCCCATCAGAATGGAAGCTCTGTGAAGAAACCAAGGATTTTTGTTCATTGCCTTATCCTTTGTGCCTAGAACCATGGTCAATAAATATTTACTGAATGTTGAAAATGCAGGGATGTGGGGGCGCCAGGCTGGTTCAGTTTGCAGAGCGTGTGACTCTTGATCTCGGGGTTGTGAGTTTGAGCCCCATGTATGGCACGGAGTTTACTTAAAAAAAGAAAGATTTTTTTTAAAGATTTTATTTATTTATTGGACAGAGAGAGACAAAGCAAGAGAGGGAACACCAGCGGGGGGAGTGGGAGAGGGAGAAGCAGGCTTCCCGCTGAGCAGGGAGCCCGATGTGAGGCTTGATCCCAAGACCCTGGGATCATGACCTGAGCCGAAGGCAGACACTTAACGACTGATCCACCCAGCCGCCCCCAAAAAAGAAATAATTTTTAAAAAAGAAAGAAAGAAAAGTAAATGCAGGGATGTGGCCAGATCACCTCTCTGTCCATAGCACCCACTCAAAGCCCAGCGAATTGTCAGTGAATACTGGCTGAATGAACAAATGGGTTTGTGCTAAGAATGTGTGCACTGACGATGCCCAGATTCTCGGGGCTTGGACAGGGGGCTTGTGTGGATTTTATCTGTGCCTCAGACACACACCCATCTTCCATGAGAGCCTAGGCCCATGAGATTCCCCAGATTGGAGAACGAATGGGGAGGGAAGAAGTCTTACTCGAATCGCGTGCTCACAGCCATCTGGTGGTCACCTGGGGAACTGCAGGTATTGTCGGCCGTGGTCAAACTTCACTCCCAGCCCCTTCTGGGGAGGTGGTGATGTTTAGGATAGAATGGAAGGCACACTGGATTTGGTTACAGATAGACCAGCTTCACATCCGAGCTCTGCCATTTACTGTGTTATTTGGGGCAAGTCCTTCAGCTTCTCTAGGCTTCACCATGAAATGGGGATGCGGGGTTGTTGTAAGCCCTGGGATCTGGTCTGGCACCTGGTAGGTGGGAAGGACTGAACAGGGTATCAGTGGTGGGGAGGAAGTGAGGAGGTAGGGCAAGGGCATGAGGAAGAGAGAAGAGGAAGGGACCGCCCTTTCTCTAGATAGCAGATCTTTGGGGAAGAGAGACCCAGTTGGCAGTGATGGCCTCCATTGTCCCACTGGCATAGGGCAGTGTTGAAGCATGGAGGGAGAGCCCATAGGAAAATCCGTAGCTTCACTTGAGTCTCTTGGGCGTTAGGGTTTCTCATGGCTAGAACTGTCACCGCACTCTTTTCCTCCCTGGCTGCCTGAGGGTCAACTTCCATCTTGAATGACACCGTGACTACCAGGATCAGGAAGTTTTAGCCAACCAACTACTTCAGTGGAAACATGGTCTCTGATGATCTTCGCCCCTAGAAGCCAACAGTGCCTAAGGCAGAACTTTGGGGAAAACCAGCCAAAACGTACAAGACCACACCAGATGTCATCTTTATATTTGGAGTCAGAACCCATATTGGTGGTGGCAAGACAACTGGCTTGCGTGTGATTTACAATTCCTTCGATTATGAAAGAAAAATGATCCTAAAGACAGCCTTGCAAGACATGGTCTGCACGAGAAGAAAAAGACCTCAAGAAAACAGCAAATGGGACATGAGAACAGAATGAAGAAAGTCAGGGCCGCACAGGCCAATGTTGGTGCAGGCCAAAAGGAGTAAAGATTCTGCAGTGACTTTATCTGTGGTGATTGTGCAGACTTTTCATGAGAGGATTAATGAACATTTGTAAAAAAACAATGAACATTTGTAAAAAAACAATGAACATTTGTAAAAAAAAAAAAGTAAAAAATAAATAAAGAACTATTACTGCCACTCAGAATAGCAGAAGAGGGTCTCTCATACAATTCTTTCCTGCCAACCTCCCAGCCACCTCACCCATCCCAGAGACCAGTGGGGCGGTTGTTGGGACCCAGCTCTGATGGGGAAGAGAGTGGACCCCTGAGTTCTGGGGGGCTGTTGCCCCTGTATCCTCTCTCTTTGGCGCCCCCACCTTTCTCGACACTGCATATCACCACTGTCCTCTTTCTCTAGATGCTGCTTTTTACTGCAAGTGTCCAGTCAACCAGTATTTGTTGAACCCTACCACAGTGCCAGGTGCCGTAGCGCAGAACAGAGCAGTCTCTCCGCTCATGGAGCTTATATTCTGGCGGGGCAGACACGTAGTAAAAAAGAAAATACATGAATAAACATAATTTTAGGAATGCTAAGTGCTCTGAGAAATAATAAATCAAGGAAGGGGGGATGGGGGTAATCTAGGATAGAGGTCGGGGAAGCCTGCTTCAGGAGTGACTTGAAGGCAAAAGACTGAATGAAGTGAAGGTGTTCTCTGCAGAGGGGAGCCCAGGACCCTTTGCAAGGACACACTCACCCAGTCTGTGCCCTTAATGGCGGTGTTCCCTGAGGCTTTTCTCCTCACTCTCTGCTCCCTTCTCTGAGTGATATCATCTACCCCTAGAAACTCAGTTACTCGCTGTGCACCTATGCTCCCAGGTGTCCTCCTCCTGCCAGATACACGATTGGTAGCTAACAGCCAGCGCGGAGAACCTACCAGGCCCTCCCGCCAATCCTGAGGTAGATACTAACATTATCCCTCTCCTACAGATGAGAAGACAGGCACAAAGAGCAGAAGAAATTCACCCAAAGTCACACAGCGAGGAAATGGAGCAACTAGGATTGGCGCACCTCCACCCCCAACCCACCACATCCAACCGGAAGTGCATCCTCTTCCCCAGCGCCTACCCTCTCCTCTTCCCTTGTACCCTGCTGCTGGCCTGTCACCTCCTTCCCCTGCCCCACACTGAGGGAACTACAGCAGTGCCATGGTGGGGGGAGACGTCGGTGGGGCCTGGGATCTGAGCCCCCCTGGTTTCCTTAAGTCCTAACCTGATCCTTGCCCTCCACCCCCATCCCACGGCCTGGATGATTCCATTGAGGATCAAAGCTAGAGACAGAGGAAGGAGAAGCAGCCAGTTCCTCTCCCCCTGGGCTTATCTGTCACCTCTGGAAAAGTCAGCTGGGGTCTTGTATGTCCCTGGGACAAAGAACAGGCAGGGCTGGGGAAGATGGAGCTCCTTCTCCACGCCCTACCCTGCCAGGATGCCTAAGATGGGGAGGTTGAGAGGGGCCGGCCCTGGGGACTACGCTGCCAGGTTTTCTGCTTCCAAGTTCTTCCCGGCTCCCCCTCTCCTGCTGCTTCGGGGAAGTGCCCCCCCCCCTGCTGGCTTTCCAGATCCTTGAATAAATAATTCAGGTTTTGAAATCTTGCCAGGACCACCCCTCCCATGCTGGTAGGGCGCTATTGGGCTGACATGAGTGACGTCACCCAGCTCCTTATCCCAGCCCCAGCATCACGAGGACCTGCCCTGGCAGCACCTCACCTGCCTGGTCACTGTCAGTCCAGACCCTCTACCCCGTCCCTCTCACCCTGGGGCTCACCCCGTGTCTTCATTCCAGGACTTTACAACCCTCTTCACTTTGTTTTGTCCCCTCAGTACCTCAGCACTTGTGACAGGGTCATGGTGACCTGAAGTCCTATCATCTGGACACTCCATCTTCCCTTTTCCTCGCCACCGCCTCTGCCACCCTGGGATCCCTGAGCCCCATCATGTCACAGTCACCCTGACACTGTTATGGTTGCCCTGGGGGCTTCCCTTTCTATGGCAGCGTCCCATGGCCACCACCCCCAAGATCCTGTCACCACGCTCATGCTGTCACTGCCACCCACTTCCCTGCTCCCTCGTGCTGCTGTCACCATCACCTCAGGGCCCCATCATCTTGGCAACCCCCGTCATCCTCACCAAGGACGCCCATTCAGCCTCATCACTTGGTCTCCGTCACCCGAATTCCGTCTGTCTCTGCCACCTGAGGGTCCCATCACTCCACAGTCTTTCCGGGGCCCCTTTCTGCTTCCCCTTACATATTGCCCGCAACCTCCCTGAGACTTATCCAAGGCTCTCCCACCGGCGCCCCCCGAAACCCCGGCCCGCAGAGGGCGCCGCGTCAAGGACAGCGCGGGCCGAGTGGGGAGGGGGCGGGGCCGCGGCCACGGTCGCTTTTTATGAATGGGGGAGCGGGCGGTGCGAGGCCTCATTACTATGCCTCGCGACGCGCGCTGCGCCCCGGCGCGACTCACCCATTGGCCGGCCGGGCCGCTGACGTCACCGAACCGGTGGCCGGGGGCGGGGCGGGGCGGGGTGACTCACGCCGCTTCTCCCGCGGCCGCGGGGGCTTCTCCGGGTCCGCGCAAACCCTGCGCCGCCCGGACCCGAGCAGAGCCTCCCCGCGGCCCGGCCGCACCAGGTCCCGAGAGGTGAGTAGCGGGCCCCGCCGCAGGCACCAGGCATCCGGAAGAGCACCCAGGATGCTGCGGCGCGGGGCCGGCGACAGGCTCCCAGCGGCCGGCAGAGGTCAGAGGTCGAGACTGGGAACCCACAATCTGGGTTAGCGGGAGGGGACCCAGTGTCCGAGTGCTGAGAGCCGTCAGCTGGGTGACCCCGCGTGGGGTGAGCACTCCTCCAAGGCCCAAGGCCCTGGAAGGACTGATGGTCCTCTGAGATTGGGCTGGCAGGAGGCATCTGAGTCAGGGACCCAGGTGTCCGAGCAGGAGGAGGTGTCTGACTTAGGGATCCAGACATACGGGCAGGATGCGGGGTCAGGCCCAAGATCCAGGTGTCTGGGCTGAAGGAGGGGTCTGACTCAGGATCCAGGCCTCCAGCAGAGGGTGTCTGTTCCAAAGACCCAGAGAGATTCAGGCAGAAAGAGGGGTCTGGTGGGGACAGAAGTCTGGGCCAGTGTGTGTTGGGGGTGGGGCTGAGTTCCTAGGTGGTGTTACCCTGGGAGTGCAGAGTGGGGGCTGGCGGGAGCTGCACGCGCATTCTCTGGGGGCGGAGCCTTGGGCTGGCAATACAGAGAATCGTGAGGGGTCTGGCAAGCCTCAGAAACCGAGCGTCATCCTCCCTGATGAGGAGGGAGCAGAGCTACCCTCAATCTAGAAATGTGTTTCCCTTCCCCAGTCCTGGGCCTCCCGGCATCTCCTGGATCCTATGCGCCCGGCATCCACTTATGGTAGTCCTTCATCTGGTTCTCCACTGGTCACACACGTGGGAGAAAGAAGCCCGTGGGACCTAGGGAGTTGGAAGGGAGAATGGAGAGACCCAGGACAGTGATAGGAGAATAGGCCCCTGCTGGCGTGGGGGTATGGGGACAGGGGGAGACAAAGGTATCCTGGAAGGAGCCCTGGGGCATGACTGGGGGACAAGGCACCGGGACCCAGCCAGGTATCCTGAAGAGACACTCTCAAAATGTATCCTGAGTGGCACCTCGTCCCGTCCAGACCCCTTCACCCAGCACCCAGCCCTGCCACCTTCTCACAGGGCCTTTCTCCTACAGGTACCATGATGTGGGGTGCAGGCAGCCCCCTGGCTTGGCTCTCCGCTGGCTCAGGCAACGTGAATGTGAGCAGCGTGGGCTCTGCGGAGGCGCCCACAGGCCCAGCCACCCTGCTGCCCTCGCCCAGGGCCTGGGATGTGGTGCTGTGTATCTCAGGCACCCTGGTGTCCTGTGAGAACGCGCTGGTGGTGGCCATCATTGTGGGCACTCCCACCTTCCGCGCCCCCATGTTCCTGCTGGTGGGCAGCCTGGCTGTGGCCGACCTGCTGGCGGGCCTGGGCCTGGTCCTGCACTTTGCCGCTGTGTTCTGCATTGGCTCGGCGGAGATGAGCCTGGTGCTGGTCGGCGTGCTGGCGATGGCCTTTACTGCCAGCGTGGGCAGCCTACTGGCCATCACCGTCGATCGCTACCTTTCTCTGTACAATGCCCTCACCTACTATTCGGAGACAACGGTGACTCGGACCTATGTGATGCTGGCCCTCGTGTGGGGAGGCGCCCTGGGCCTGGGGCTGCTGCCTGTGCTGGCCTGGAACTGTCTGGATGCCCGGGCCACGTGTGGCGTGGTATATCCACTCTCCAAGAACCATCTGGTGGTCCTGGCCATTGCCTTCTTCATGGTGTTTGGCATCATGTTGCAGCTCTATGCCCAGATCTGCCGCATCGTCTGCCGCCATGCCCAGCAGATTGCCCTCCAGCGGCACCTGCTGCCCGCCTCCCACTACGTGGCCACCCGAAAGGGCATCGCCACACTGGCCGTGGTGCTTGGCGCCTTTGCCGCCTGTTGGCTGCCCTTCACTGTCTACTGCCTGCTGGGGGATGCCCACTCCCCACCCCTCTACACCTATCTCACCCTGCTCCCTGCGACCTATAACTCCATGATCAACCCCATCATCTACGCCTTCCGCAACCAGGACGTGCAGAAGGTGCTGTGGGCCATCTGCTGCTGTTGTTCCTCTTCCAAGATCTCCTTCCGATCCCGTTCCCCCAGTGACGTCTAGTCATATCCTGGTGACACTTCAGCCCTGATCACTAAGAATTCCAGAACGTTAGGTCCTCTAGGGCTTTGTTCCAACCCCCCAACTCCACACCCCCAAGACCCAGCTGGTTCTGGAGTTCTAGGACATTGGGTGTTTTACAGGATTCTGTCCAGATCCCCACAGGGCCCAGCTTGCTCCATGGTTCTAGAATGTTCAGGTGGCCAGGGTTCCACTCAGAAATGTCCCACAGTCCAGCTGGCTGGGAGTTGCAGAATGCTGCTGGGCGTTTTACAGTGCCATTCCAAGTCCCTGATCTCCCCCCTGCCCCTTGACCTTAATCATGTCACTTTACTTTTGAGTTTCTGAACTAAAGAGTCAGAGAGGTAAGTCACTCAGTTGCCTAGATAGGAGAAAGAAAGAAAAATGTATCTATATATATATGTATGTGCACATACAAAAAGAGTATCTATTTATAATTTATTTATTTACTTATTTATTTACTTATTTATTTATGGATGGTAAGGGGAAAAAAGAGACCCACACCTTGAAATCCAGGCCATACCAGGGTACCCCCAGTCCCCACACCCCCATTGCTGACCTCAGTTCCTAGAGGGGGGAAAGGGAGAAAGAGAAACCACGTATTTTGTTATTATTTTTGCTTATTTTTTATCGAAGAGATCATAGAAACCAGAGCCTTCTCCCCAGGCCCGCCCCCCTCGGGTTTGCTGGGAGAACACACCAGCCTCTGGTTTTTTATTTTTTTAAGAAGCCATCACCTGAGCAACCGAGAATTCCTCTGCGCTGGGGGCCGGCTGCCCTCTGGTGGCCGTTTGGGGGAAACTGCAGCCCGGCCAGGCAGCCGGGACGAGACGTCGCGCGTCCCCAACTCCACTCCAGCCGGGCATTCAGCGCCACAGCCAGGATTTGGGGGCCAGGCCCCACCCTGCGGTGCCCTGGAGGAGGCAGGGTGTGAGCCAACACCTGACCCCTCTGCCAACCGGGGTATGGCCTCCAGTGCTTCCCTATTCCTATCCCTGACCCATCGCTCAATAAAAAATGATTTTGTGATAAGTATGTTTCTGTCTCTATGTGTGGAAGCAGTGGAGTGGGCCTGATGTGGGGGGAGCCTGGAATGGGAGGGAATTAGGTCAGGTCTGGGAGCCTGTTGAGGGTTCTGGGGAAGCTAGAAACCCAGGGTGGAGTGTGGCTGGCAGGTGACACCCCCACCCCTTTAGAGGCCAATCTAATGGGCCTCTCTGCTCAGACCCAGGCACAGCCAGGCAAGGACCCCACCTTATCTTGAGGACAGGAACCAGGGTGCTAGGCCCTGCTTGGGTTGAGGATGCCCACGTGTGCTTCTGTTTGGCGCTTTGACATGAGGTATATGGTCAAAGCATATCCACTTCCTTAGTAACGCTCCTTCTAATTGTGGGTGTTCGCTGCGTGCTGGCACTTCGCCAAGTGAGCTGCACGCGCTGCCTCGTTCATGCTGAACAAGCATCCCACGGCACAGGTAGCATCTTCTCCCTTTTACAGATGAGAAAACTGAGGCTGGGGGGTGTTAGTGACTGGCCCAAGGGAACATCCATTTCCACAACCTATGCTCTATTAGTCAATGGCCTCTCGTCTCCTTCCTTCCCGAGCCTGGGGCTTAGGACATTCTGGACCCTGATTTGTGTTGGGGTTCATTCTCAGAGCCAGAAGTCACATTTGGGAGGAGGTTGGGTGGACTATGGTCATTCTGGAGCTGGAAGAGCTTCTTTTCTATCTGAAGGTGAGTGATGGCAAGTGTGTGCATTTGAGGACGTAAGTGTGCAGGACCCCGAGTGTGGGTGTTTTGCAGCCAGGAAAAGTATGTTCACCACGCAAGGGCAGGAACGGGTTTGGAAGTGTGGCTAACGAGGAAGCTGTTTCTTGAGTAGCAAAGCCTCCGAGGCCTCCCACGTAGACATAACCTGGAGGTGGGACCCTTTAACACCCCTCCATTGTACAGACAGGGAGACTGAGGCCTGAAGAAGAACAGTCACTTGCTCAAACCCACACAGCTATGCCAGGCTAGGACTCAGGTCTTTCTCCACTTCCCTGGCCAGAGCTTCTCTCACTTACTGTTCAAGTCTCCTCCCCAACACTGGCCACGGGACTCCAAGGGGAGGGGACCTGCCAACAGCGGCTGGGTCGGAGCTGGTGGAAGGCAGACCTGGGCTGAGCTACACAGAGCTCCGGGCCAAATACAAAGCAGGGGAGGGCCCCACCAGGTCAGGTGGAGCCTTCTTTCCCCACTTTCCTGGAAGGTCCCTGGGAAAAGACACCCACTCAGCAAGCACCTCCCCCAAGCCAAGCTTTGGCCCAAATATTTCACATCGCCATGGCCCTTCGGGTGGTATTATCTAGTTCTCCCCATCTTACAGAAGAGGAAGTTGAGGCTCTGAGAATAGAGGCCCTCATTCATTCCCTGCCATCCTTGTGGACAACTTAAATTTCATAGGGGAGACAGTAATAAAAAGACAAGTTTAAGATTTGGTAATGTCAGAGAGCGCAGGGTCCTCGGAGAGAAATAGAGTAGGGAAGGGGCACGGGGAGTACATGCAGTCTTTAAATGAGGGCTCCCAAGAAAGTCCTCACTGAAGGTGACAATTGATTTGCCTAAGGTCACATAGTAAAGGACCGAACTAGGATTTGAATTCAGGTCCATTTGACTCCAAATCTGTTTCTATCCTGGGTAAGGGAGTGAGTTTCAAGAGGAACTCAAACAAGCGAGGAAACCCGGCGCAGGAAACCCAGCTGGGGAGAAGCTGGGGTCTCCAGGCTATGCACAGACCTTTGGGAGGGGTGGTGTGAAGAAGGACCTCCTTGCTGCCTCACCCATGTTCCCAAGGAGCACCAGGGGGGACCAGAAGGAGAGGGTCCAGGTGCCCAGACTATGCTGGGCAGGCTTGGCTCTTTGCCTCCCCATCCCAGCTTCGGGCTCCAGAGCTCAGCAGAGCCTAATGCTTTTGTCTCGGAGGGCCTGCGGTAGACCGCCATGCTGCGGGCCCTCCTCTGTTTGTCTGGGTGTGGTTGTATGGTGGGTCTGAGGCATTTCTGGGAGCCCGCATCTGGGGTCTCTCTGCCTTGGGCTCTTGGCCCAACCTGAGGGGCATCTCAATCTGCTCCTCGGGTTGGAGCCCATGTGTGTGTCACGGTTGGCTGGCTCCTCCTACCTCCAGCGATTCTGTAGTTACAGCTCAGGTCCTCCCTGCACCCCTGCCCTGCGCTTCCTCCAGGAAGCCTCCTTGGCTAAGTCCTCCTGTGGCCATGAAGATGTGGTTTATACACCACACCTTGCTATACTTCTTGAGTAAATATCATGGAGAAGTCTTGCCCTCTTTGTCAGTGTAGGGGCCCCTGCAGGCAGGGCTGTGCATCCCCCTCCAACTGAGGGTCCCCGAGAGAAGGAATGTGCCTGCCCTCTCAAACTGAAGACTTCTATGTCTCTTTCCGCCTCAGATTCATCTGGTACACAGCCCAGAGCTGCTCAGCGCTGCATGCCTGGTGCATATGTGTGTGTATGTGTGTTTGGGGGGTGGGGGGATGTCCAAGCCCCTGACACTTTTCCAAGCCCACGCCTGATCCCACCAGCTACAGAGGCTTGGGAGGTGAGCTGGGCAGTGGATTGGGGAGGCAAGGACTGGGGCCTGGCCCTGCCTTCCTGCCTGGGTAGGCCTTAGGGCCCATCTTTCCTTCCCTTCTTCCCAGGTCCTGTGGGGGGAGGGGAGGAGCACTGAGTGCTGAGCCCCCGCTGGGGCCATGACCGCCTCTCCCTGCAATAAGTGAGGAGACAGCAGCTATTAATATAAGATGAGTTCACGGGCTCACAGCTTCCGCAGGCTGGAAAACAGGCTCCCGGGGCTGGGGGCTGCGGCAAGTCTGGTCGTCTGTCAGATTCTCTCCTGGAGCCCGGAGCCCGCCAGCCCCACATTCTCCAGCTCCTGACATGCTGAGACCTGTACGCATGCAGACCTATGCATACACACACACGGGCACACACAAGCCGTTCAGAGGACACGCACAGAGGCACATACATCCAGACATGCGTGTATACCCGGGTGTATCTGCACACTGGTGCACACACACCCACACAGATATCATCGCACACATGTTAAGAGACCACGTCAACTACATGCACACATGTTTGCACGCGGGAGCACATTCATCAGTGTATGTACACACTCTTGCACACACGAGTATACACACACAGACTTACCCCTGTATACACGCGTGCACATGGGTCCAGACATGCTTGCATACCCAGACCCATCTGCACACCATCGCACACCCACATATATACAGACACAAAGCTGCACGTGTATATACAGACGGTATCACGTCAGGTACACACATTTGCATATAGGACCACATTCAAGGACGCGAATGCATGTCTATATGCCCCTTTGCACACACAGTCACACAGGCTCCCCACTGCTATCAGTGCTCAGCAATCAAGAATTCACAGGCAGACCCTTGGTTTCCAGCCACCAGGCTGGCTCAGCCTCCCCTCCTTGTCTCTCCCCTCCCCCACCCCCATGACAGGCAGCAAGTGCTCCTGCCAACCTCAATGCCTGCCTTCGGCTTCCCGCCCCCCAGGGGTCCCCAGATCCCTGATTAACCCCCTCGCTAATTGGCCACCAGCCCCTTGACTTTGCTGCAGGCCTTCTCGGGAGCTGGGAGCGAGAGGCTGCAAATTGGCCAAGCAGGATGGGTCTGGGGAATAGAGTGCGGGGGTGGGGTGGGGGTGCCGTGAGCCCAGTGCCTGGCTGGAGCCAGCAGTGCGCGCCCGACACCGGAGCCGAGGGGAACACTGACATCATATTGTCTGGGGAGGGCACCCCTATGAGTCATGTGTACACAGTCACACGAAGCCTTCCCTGCACACACATTTACACACACCCACCAGTCAAGGGCATGGACATTATTGACTCCACTTCTTTACACAAATGCATGTGAACATTTGCACATACCCAAGTACATTCGTGAACAAACCCAGTACGTGTGCAAGCAACGACTGACATGTATGTAAATTTCCCTGCCAGATAGAGACCATTTATACATGTACATCCAAACACGCCTCGTCTAAACACACAAAAGCAGTCACGGGTGTACAGGCTTGCACACACGTACACTTGCAGGTTACACATACCTATGAATACACTCCTAAGTGTACTTGTAGGCCTCTGTGACCATGCATCTACACGTGAGCGCACGCCCGTGGAGTCCAGGCACGCACGCACATGCACTCACGTGTGTAGTACCTTGAGGAACAAGCTTCCAAGTGGCCACCGAGTAGGGAGAAGCCTCTCTAGCTTGTCTCTGGCTCTGCAGAGGAAGCGCCAGGTTGGCGCGGGCTGCTGGTAGTGGTGGGGAGTGGTGGAACCCACCCGGGGTGCAAGCGGCCGTGTCCCAGCCTCCATCTCCGCACTGAAGCCTGGCACCTCCACTGGGTTCCCCTCAGCCTTCAGGGCTCCAGACAGAAGGGCAGAGCTTCTGGGGCGCCTGGCTGGCTCTGTCAGTGGAGCATGAGACTCTTGATCTCAGGTTGTGAGTTCAAGCCCCATGTTGGGTATAGAGATTACAAAACAAAACCCTCAAAAAAAAAAAAGAAAAAAAGGAGGGGTGGAGCTTCTGACTTTAGTCTCTGTTGTTCCTGTCTCCTGGCCTTGGGCCTGAGCTCACAGGGAGAGTTCTATTCTCTTGTAGGCAGCTTGGGGCCCGCAAGAAGAGGCTATTTCCATGCCTGCTGCCAACTTGCTGTGTGACTTTGGATAAGTTGCTGTGCCTCTCTGTGCTTCATTTCCTCAACTGTACAACAGGCACGAAAATGCTTTGTGTTGGTCATCCTCCCAGGACTGGCCTGAAGAATGCATGGGGCCGGGTGGATGGATGCACTTTACTCAGGCACATTGCCTTTGGGACAAGTGTTACTTCCCAAGACGGTGAGGCTCCAGGGTGGAGGGGTCACATACATCATGGTCAACTTAACTCTTCATTGAATAGGTGAGAAAGCTGAGGCCGGCGAGGGAGCAGCAACGCGGGAGCTCTAAGACCTGACCTCGACTTCTGGGCCAGGAAGTCAGCTGCTCCTTAAGCACCGAGAGCGCGAGCAGGTGTGCGCACGTTCCAGCGGTAAGGGCGGGGTGGCTGCCTGTGAGGTGGGAGGCGGTCTATGCCACCACCAGACTGAGAATTCTACCGTGAGATTCCTTTGGGTGTGAAAACCTGTCTTCTTTTTTTTGTCCTCCAGCTTCAGACCTCCCTCTAGACCCCCTCATCTCCTGGGGCCGAGGGGCTGTCTACGAGGAGCCCCTGAAACTGCTCCCAGCCTCATTATGGAGAAGGGAACTCGCTGACAACCACCCAGAACAGAGCTCGCGGGAAACGGTGCCAGGTTGCCCTGGCCACTGGGCGGCCAGGAGGGGGCAGTGAGCAACTGGCGGCGGCAGCGCAGGGAGGGGGGCTCCTGAGGACTGCGTGCGGTTTGCCTGCGATTCTGTGTTCCTGTAACTGTGCGCCGGTCTGTGTCCTTGCTGGCACACGGGCAGGGCTCTGCGTGCGGTGTGTGCACGTGTCCCTGGCCTGGGATCTCCAGCGGGCCCACTCCCGTGTGTCGGTGTCGCGGCGGGCGTGTATCCGGGTCTTGGGCTGGAACGCGCTTATCTTCACAGGTGTGCGCGTGTCTTGAGCACGGAGTGTGTGCGGGAAGCCCCAGCCCACACCGAGCAAACCCACTTCGCTCCCAGGCAGTTCAGGGTGCGAGGACTTGCAACTCTCCTGCTCTCGGAGCTGCGCCCAGTCCGGCCCACTGATTTCAAAGCAAGAGCAGAAAGCGCGGTCACCTGTAAAACCGGGCGCCGGGGTGGGGCAGACCCGACCGGAAAGGCTTAGCCTGCCCCCCAGGACTCGAAAGGCCCTGACTCCCACCGGAGAGTCCGAAAGCTGTTTATGCTGCACGATGGACAGAGCACGGCCTCTGGCTGGGAGAGACCGGGTCCCAGCTGTGGCTCTGCCCCCGGCCCGCGACGTGGTCTTCGGCAACCCGACCTCCGAGGCCCTTCCCTCATGCGCTCGAAATGAAGTGTGCGCAGTGTGGCGCAGGTGGTCGGCCCTCAGCAAACGCTCGTTCTTCCCGGATCCGCCCTAAGAGGTGAAGCACGGGGTCACAGCTCCCGAGTGTTGGAGCCGGAATTTGAGCCGGGCCGCCTGCTTCCCAGAACCACATTCCTCCCCTCCGGTTCCCCAGCAAGGGCGGCTCCCGACACCACCATTTTGTCTTCTCCCAGGGCGGGCGTCTGGCTGCCTGTCAGTCACCGGCCTCGGGAAGCCAAGTGCTGACTAAACACAGGCCCGAGCAGGAGGGTGGAGCGAGGGGCTCCGCCGGGGCGCGCTGGCTCCCGCGCCCCCTCCCCTGCACCCCCACCTCCAGCGATGAGCTCAGAGCGGCTGGCGCAGCAGTTGCTGACAATTCAAAACTTCTGCCCCCTCTCCTGGGACGCCAGTGGGTGACTCTCTCTCCCTGAACAGCAGGCGTGACCAGTGGAGTCACCAACCTTGCTCCCCGCCCCTCTCCCGGGGCCACCCCGCTGCGTCCGCAGGGCCCGGAACTGGACCTGGGTGTCTGCCCATAAATTACCCCCAGGGACAATCACCCGCAGCAGCTGGGCTCCGAACAACCGTTGCTTCCTGGGTAGGTCATTTTTTTGGGTCAGAATAGAAATCCAGCCCCTTCGCCTTCCCAGGCAGGAGAGGGGGTGTACAGCAGCCTCAACTTTTTATCGGATTCCACTGAAAATCATTCTATTTAAGGTAAGTTGCTTGGGTCTGGGAGGCAGACAAGATGCGGCCAGATGTTGGGAGGCAACACCAGCATTCTGCCAGTGCTCCCCTCCTGCCGGATGCAAGCGGCCAACAGCTTGTCTCCCCTGGCCCCAACACACACCCCTCACCAGCTGAGCAGGGCCCCCAACTTGGGTTTCCTCCTAAAGCAAAAGGGTTTCTGGCCTTCATCTCCACCTCCCCCACAGGGTACACCCTCCAGACCCAGAGGCCTCCTGCTCCTCGAGCCCCCCCCCCTCCCCGACCAGACCTCCCTCCAGAGCTCTGGCCACCACCTGTGGCTTCAGTATTATCTCCTTCCAACCACTCTTCCCATGAGAGACAGGTACAGGCACAGACACACGCACCAGAGGTGGCGGAGTAGCTACAAAGATTTATCAAATTATTTAAAATGTTGGCATTTACGTATTTGCATGTATAACATAAAATCATTACATGGAATCCTCAGGTCATGGGGTGCTAACGTGGTCCACACATGAGCCTGGCAGGGAAACAAAGGAGACCAGGCTCGGAGCCACAGGGCTTTAAAAAACTGGATGTTCTCCTAAGGGCCTGAGAGGAGTAGGGTGAAGAGGAAGGGGTCACCTCACGAGTCTGGTTTAACCCCACCCTCCTCACAGATCTCTAGAAGCTCCTTTCCCACTCTCACGGGAGAGGGACCCATTTCCAGACTGTCTCCCTACCACATAGATGCCCACTCCCTAAAATCGATGTGGCAAACACACCCAAGAATCCACTGGAATAGGTCCTTATAAATATATTTATATCAGAGAAAACAAGGCACTTGGGGAGCATTACAGCTCACTCTCCTACATGTACATCATTCTAGACAGAAAGTAAAAATTGGTTAGTTTCTCAAGTGAGTTAACTGAGTCAAGTTAATACAATAACAGAATTGTTCCCGAGCCCTCACTGAGGCACAGACTGAGGCGCATCTCCTAGTGACACCTGGTCCCAGGTCTGCTGGACCCCAGTAGAGCTCAAAGCCTGATGCCCCCAGGAGGCCCGACTTCTCTCCTGAGCAAAAGCCCCTCGCCCTGGGGCACCGGCCCCCTCCCCGGGCCCCGAGGTCAGGTGAGGGGGGGCTGCGGAGGGAGGCAGGCCAGAGAGCAGAGCTGGGACACGGTGGGAATGCTTAAGCAGGGTCACCAAAGCCACAGAGACCTCAATCTGTCCGAGCCGGCGCTGCGGAGCCGGAGGAGCGGCGCCACGGGAAGAGATTTCACATAGCCCTGACAACACCGCCTCGGCTCTGCGGTGACATTGGCCAGGGTCGTTTCTGAGGGCGCTGGAGCTTCCGCTGGAGGCGAGCTGGAGCTTGGGCCAGCTGCTCTGAGCCTCCAAGGGACCGCAGAGCCTGCCCCCTCCCTGTGGCTGCTCCTTTGGAATGTAGTCATCTCACAACCATGGCAAAGCCGCAAGTCACTTCGGACACTGCCGACTAGAAGCTGGGTCCCTGGGCCACAGGAATGGGGGCAGGTCCCCTGGGCTGGGCAGACTAGGGAAGGGAGGTGGCTCCTTGGCTTCAGCACTTAAGAGTCCTTCGGAGCCATTGCTCCACACTGTGACCAGCCTCGGCCCAGTTTAAATAATCACTAAACTTTGCATTCTACAATTACAGGATTCCAAAGACAATTACCTGCATAGGGTCCTTTATCATCTTAAAGGGCTCTGGGTTTAAAGAAGTGGGGTATTTTTTGTTATTTTGTTTTTTGGGTTTTTTGGTGCACATATGCATAAATAGAGCCCAGAGGGCCTCTCGGCTGACTGGGTCCCCAGCCCCCTGAGCTGAGGAGGCTTAGCAAGGCCGGCTGCTACAAAGCACAGAGCTTGGCTGCACAGATTTTAATGAGAGCGTCAGGCAGAGCTGTGCTGTTGCTCTCCGGGACTTGCAGATCATTACCAAACCAGCTGTAGGATGAGAACACAGCACATCGAAACCCTAGGAGGTCACTGAGCTAATGATCTAATCCTACCTTCCGCAGGCAGTGCCCCCCCCCTTCTGCCCCCAGCCCTTTCCAGGGCGGACTGTGTCCATTCCAGAAGCCAGGCCAACACCGCCCCCTTCAAGGTCAGAGCAGAATGATAGTGAGTGGCGCTGGCTCCCCCTTTTCCGGAAAGGAGGGGGATGGGGTAATTTAGTCAAAGCCATTAGGCCTAAACCCTGGCCTGGCCAGGCCCCAGGACGCCTATCTGGGAGAACCACTGCCCTCCACCTGCCTCTCCAGCCACTGCCGGGCTGCAGCCAGGGACACCTTCAACAGCCATTTCAGGGTTCTGAAGAAAGCACCTCCAGCTTCCAAAGTGCAAGGCGGGGACACACCCAGCTTTATGCTCAGCACTGGAGGATGGTGCCAGCTCTGTGCCACAGACACCTGAGCCGGGGAGGGGGAGGAGGGTAAGCTCTGCAGCGGCCCCCGCAGGAAGGCATGCTGGCCCCTGCAGGCTCGGTCCCCAGGTCCCCAGGTCCCCACGGCAGGGTTCAAGGCGGCGAGAAGGCAGAGGGGGAGCATCCAGCCAGGGCACAGCAGCAGTACCCGTGCTTACACACTCTCCTCAAGCCGGAGGGGTCTATGAGGGCTTTGGCAATTACTACAACCATTTGCTGTGCTGGGTAGAGACAGATCCTGTTTCTCTTTGTTTCAGGGCTCTGAAAGCCGGAGAAGCCAGGAGAAGCCGGTTTCAGCATAAGAGGCTACACAATAGTTAGGGCAGAAGAGAAGAAACCTCACTGTTGGCCAAAGCTGGCCAGTTTTTTTTTTCCCCCTGAATAATAGCACCTGTGTATTAGCTCTGGGAAAAGGGGGAGTGAGGGAGGGAACATCACTGCACGCAGCGAGGAGGGAGCTAGAAACAAGACCCAGAGCCCCTCTGCCTTTCAGCCCTCCTCACGGCTGCCAGGCCCCCCTAGGCAGCTACCTGCGGCAGCCACCAGCCCGAGGGACTGAAGTTTCTACAGCTGGCAGAACCTATGCTTAAATTGGGGAAATAAAAGGGGGACGAGTTGCAGAGGAATTGAAAACAGCACCTGTCAAAGCTGCATACCCCCTTCCTTCTCTCACTACCTCTGGTCCCCCAGAAGGGCAGGTCCCAAGGCCATGTGGTTCAATGGTGATAGTAAAGGGGGAGCAGAGAATTGTAAGACAGGCTGTAAGGGTCCGAGCAGCACGGACAGGCCTGGCACTGGCTCTGACCCCTCCTACAGCGACTCCCAGTGAGGTCTGGAGTAGCACAGAGCCAAGACTGTTCTGCCTAAACTCCAGCAAGTGCCCACTATTTGGTCCCAGAAGGCACAGGTGACTTGGAATCAGGAATTCTGGGCTCTAGAGTTCTGTCACCATCCAGTGTGTGACCTGGAGCACGTCATTTCCCATCTCTACATTTCAGCATCATCAAGAGCGTAGGATCCAAGGAGTTCCACCATTCTTCCAGTTCTGTAGTTCCAAGTCTCTAAGCTTGGCTCCTGAAGTCAGCAGAGGTCCCGATCCCTGCGTGTCGGGGCTAGTTTGGTCATGGGTATTAGAGGCTGGAACTGGGCTGTGGTGCCTAGAGCACCTGGTAGTGAGGGAGGGGCATTTATAGGACACCTGAACACCACACTCTGGAGAGGAAGCTTGGGAAGGAGGCAATAACTTCAGCTTTCAGAAAGGCACCATTTCTGGGCAGAGGGGGAGACACTCTTTAGGGCCTGATGGCTCCTAAAATAAAGGGAGTCCAGACATAGAGATGGCTTAGCAAAAGGAAGCTCACCCTGCTGACCAGGGCAGAAAGGTGTGGCAGTCTAGCTGCTAGGGCATGTGGCCTGCTCAGCCCTCTCAGTGCATGGGAAAGGGGCTGGCTGTGCCCATGCAGGCTTTAGGACCAGAAGATGGCTGGCAATATCTGAAGGGTAAGGATTTTGGAAAGAGACCACGGTTGAAAATGGCTCCCAGGGAAGGTACCAACTCCAATCTAAACCCAATCAAAGGGATCTGCTTTGGAGTTTTTCCTTCTCTTCAATATGCAACAGTCACTTGAAGGGAAGAGGGAACATCTCAGCTACTGAATCTCAGGAGCCCCACAGGGCCTGTCCATGGGGAGACAGGAAAATATATGTTGATTTGGAGGAAGCACTTGGATATATCTTTGGTTGCTTCAGGGAGGACTTTGGCCCCTTGAAATTCTTTTTTCCTCCCTTTCCCCCCCCCATCAGACTGTTGGGATATGCATCAAAGAAGGCAGCAGGAGGAAAGAAAAAGGAGGTGGGCAGCAGGCAGAAAGACTTAATCCGACCAGTCGTCCTCATCAAACTCAGAGGAGTCATCTTCCGAGTCGCTATACTCCACAGCAATTCGACGGGACAAGATGGTGGCTACGTCGTTGCCCACAACGTCACGCTTCTCTTGTTCCTGCTGCTCCTCAACCCTGCGGAGCTGAAAGCCTTATGAGAGGGGGGGGGGGGGAGAGAGAGAGAGAGAGAGAAGGGTTTAGAAGGCGAGTCAGTCTCAAACGGTCTCAGAATCCACACAGGACTGAGGAAGGGGGAGTGGCCAGGGGTGGAAGGAGTCAGGGGAAGGGGGTAGGGGGAAGAAGATCCTCTGAGAAAGCAAAGAGGGAAAGGGGAAAGCAAGAAAGATAGTAAAGATGAGGGTTTATCCAATTCTGGCTCCAGTGCTGTAGGCGTGTCGGAAAGGAAGCCTGTCATTCTTTCCATTTCCACACTGTCAGGCTAGTGAGGATGGGCACTTCTCAAGAGGCTCTGAGTGAGGAGTGGGCACCGAACTGTACTCGCTGGGCACTCAGTCTGCCCAGTTCATCGAGCTCAGCTGCCCCAACTTATCTCCCCCAGACAATCCTCCAGTTCCAGAAGGCTCACAAACAGAAGAAACCACTCTAACCCACTGGGACCAGAACTGTCCTCTGAAAGAAAGAGAATAAATGCTCCACAAGGGTGAGATGATGAGGGAGGGCAGGAAGGTAGGAAAGAAGGGAGAGAAGGAGACAAAGAGGGAAGGGGATAGGAAAAAAAGGGGAGGAGGATGGGGAGAGAAAGGGGAAAGAGAGAAGGGAGGAAGGATATGAAAGGCACAGAAGTGGAGGACAGGCAGGAGTGTGGCCAGAGAAGTACCTTCTAGGGTGGTGACGCTTGGCTTTCTCTGGGGCACAAAATGAATGTAAACACAGGCAAAACATTTCTCATCAAGGAGATCGAAGACCCAAGTTAAGAATCCCTTACTTTACTTTACTTACTTATTTAAAGTGATCTCTACACCCAAGGTGGGGCTCGAACTCACGATCCCAAGATCAAGAGTCGCCTGCTCTTCTGACTGAGCCATCCAAGGCCCCAAGAATCCTTTACTTTTAAACTAAGGTGGAGGGGCGCCTGGGTGGCGCAGTCGTTAAGCGTCTGCCTTCGGCTCAGGGCGTGATCCCGGCGTTCTGGGATCGAGCCCCACATCAGGCTCCTCCACTGGGAGCCTGCTTCTTCCTCTCCCACTCCTCCTGCTTGTGCTCCCTCTCTCCCTGGCTATCTCTCTCTTTGTCAAATAAATAAAATCTTTTAAAAAATAAATAAATAAACCAAGGTGGAAAGAAATTTACATCTCCATATTTTTAGAGCGAAGCCTCTCTTTAGGCTGATCTGAGGCCTGACGTCCCTCCCGATCTCTCCCCACCCAATGAAAGCTATGCCCTGGAAAGGGCATGGAACCCCTAGCCCACCCTCCAACCAGTCATCACGGCTGCAGAAAGACAAGGCCTCATGGTCCTGGACCCAGCACTGGGAATTACCTTGACGTATGGCTGAAAGTAAGTCGCTGCGGGCATCACTCACAGGAGGCAAGGAGGACTTAGGCTTGGTGGCATCAGAAAGTGGTGGTGGTGGGACAGACGGGCTTTCTGTACCACTGAAAGGGGGAGGAGGGGGCCCCGGAGGAGGAGGGGGAGGGGGAGGGGGAGGTGCGCCTCCTCCTGGTTGGGACAAGGGAGGAGGTGGCAGAGTTGGGTAGTCAGCTGCAGGCGGTGGGGGAGGAGGCGGAGGGGCAGCAAAATCGGGGTGAGGTGGGAAAGATGGCGGTGATGGTGGTGGTGGGGTCCCTGGAGACCCAAATCCTCCAGGCGGTGGGGGGGGTGGGACGCCCATCATTGGAGGTGGAGGCGGAGGGGCAGGTGGTGGGGCAAACCCGGGTTTGGAGCCTGGTGGCGAGCCCAGAGGAGGAGCTGGTGGTGGATGGCTTGGGCTGACCACGCTGGATCTTTTGGGTCCAGCTAAGCCAGGCCCTCTTTGGTTGCTGTCTGCTGGGCAGCTAAAAGGACAAAGAAGAGACCCACCATCACACTCAGCATGCAAACATCCACCTCTAATAAAGCTGATCAAGACCCTAGGTTCATTCTGGTTGACTACTATTTCATTTTAGCTCTAACAGAAAAAACCTGAGAATGGTCAGAACAGACCAACAATGCAATGGGTAGCCTTGTAATGCAATGAACTTCTCATCAGCAGAGGAATGTAAACAGAAATTGAGAAAAGCTATTGGAAAGAAGTTTAGACTGGGATTCCTCTATCAGGTAAGGGTTGGCCAAGGTCATCTCCTGGGTCCCCTTCAAACCCTCCAGCTTTCCAAGGGAAGGCACCCTCCTGAACCCTCCTCTAGGAAGGACAGTCAATTTAATCCTGGAACCAGGACCGAGAAGGCATGTAAGAAGAAGTGGAATAAAAATCCAAACATCACCCACCCACTGGGCTCTATTCCTCAGGCTCTTATCATTCACCAGATCTTGTGAGGGCAGGAAACCCAAGCGAAGCTGACCAAGTCTGAGCAGGGCACAGATTTAGGTAAATGTACCTCCAGGGTTCACGTGGAAAATCCTGAGAAGGGATGAGGATCTGAGGGTCAGCAGAGATGGGAAATGAATGTGCCACCAGGCTTCACCCAGGTTGAGAGACGACTAAGGTGCACCCCTCTCAGGTCAGGTATGCTTGGCTGTGGCTACAAGGTCTCAGACCATGTGTGAGGCTGAAGGGTTTCTTTTTCCATCTTTGTACCTGCCCTCCACTAATAGCTACTCGTTAGAAAAAAGCATCCATCTTGGAATTTTCCATAGACCTTCAAGCCTTAGCTTCGTCTGACAGGGCAACTAGCAGGAAGTGATTTGGGATGAGTGGTTTCAAGAGCCAAGAAGAAGGGGGCTGGGTTAGGGGGAGGGGTTACGGCACTGCTCTACGTGTCCATCTGAGGGGTCCTCAACATATCCCAATCTCTGATTAAACAGTGTCCAGGGAGGAAAGTGTATCGTTCAAACCTCTCATTTGTCAGGCATCAGAAAGGGAAAAGTAACTGTGAGCAAACACTGAAATCTGAACACTCCTCAGACAGACCCCCTTTTGGCCATTACTAACTCGTCCCTGTACACTTCTGCCAAATAGCAGTACAGACAGAGTCTAAGTTTCACCGCCCTTTTTCCTTTGTTTCATTCTTTCCAGCAGTGAAATGAACCAGAACAAAACAGAAAGGTGACCCAGACTGCTAGGTTCCTAGATAACTGGGGAAGGTGTCTGTTAAATATTTTAAGGACGGCAGATTATACCACTTCATTTCACACTGAGTTAAAGCTAAGTAAAAACAACAAGAGATAAGCTGGTGATCTCTATCAGTCCCAGTAGAGTTAGGAGTTAAGAATTCGGGCTCTGCAGACAGAATGACCTGCTTTCCAGTCAGGGCTCTGCCTCTGACCAGCTGTGGGACCTTAGAATTAAGTTCATTGACCTCTTTGTGCCTCACCATTTACTCATCTGTAAAATGGGTACCTACCTCAGGAGGGCTGTTGTAAGGATGAAGCAATGTATACAGTGTTTGGCATAATGCCTGGCACCCCAGACACTTAATAAAACGTTAATTATTTTTTCTATTATCTAGACAGACTTGCCTCAAGTTATTTTACTGGTCCTGCCCTGGATTTGGAACACTTATTTTGTTCTTTTTTTTTCCCCTAAGATTTTATTTTTTTTTTAAGTTATCTCTACACCCAACATGGGGCTTGAACTCACAACCCTGAGATCAAGAGTCACATGCTCCACCGACTGAGCCAGTCAGGCGCCCTGAAGAACACTTATTTTGTCCTTAAGTATTGTAACCACCCAGAGTAGACAGGAGGGAAAGCACCATTTACCTGAATTCTGCTGGTGGGGGAGGCAAGCTGTCCTCAGAGAAGGAAGGAGAGGGTGGAGAAGTGGAGTCTGACAGCGGTGGTGGTGGGTAGCTGTTTCCGTCCACATTTTCAACAGAGCCAATACTGCCATTCTGGTACACCAAGGTGGGTGGATACCTGACAACGAACCCAATGCCAAAACTGTCATTTAAAAAGTGTGAGTATGGGGGCGCCTGGGTGGCTCAGTCGTTAAGCGTCTGCCTTCGGCTCAGGGCGTGATCCCGGCGTTCTGGGATCGAGCCCCACATCAGGCTCCTCCGCTAGGAGCCTGCTTCTTCCTCTGCCACTCCCCCTGCTTGTGTTCCCTCTCTTGCTGGCTGTCTCTCGCTCTGTCAAATAAATAAATAAAATCTTAAAAAAAAAAAAAAAAAAGTGTGAGTGGTACTCTCACATTTTTTTTTCCCCCTCTCATATGTTTTTTTTAAGAGACCCTACAAAATGCATTTGTTACAAAAGCTTTTAGGAAGAAAGTAATAAGAATATTCCCCACATATTTTCTGCTATTCTGAAATTTTATTTTAGAACTAAATTCAGGATTAAAATT
Organism: Ursus maritimus; assembly: GCF_017311325.1. Taxonomy (NCBI): domain Eukaryota; kingdom Metazoa; phylum Chordata; class Mammalia; order Carnivora; family Ursidae; genus Ursus; species Ursus maritimus. The sequence continues at coordinate 20,313,477 of NW_024425786.1, forward strand.
TAGGACTAAATTCTATTGTTAATACCTCCCAGTTATTCCTGCTGGATTCAGAGGAATGGGATTCAACACAGAAAATCAAAACCATGCTGTTCTTTTCCCAGTGCTGGTTGGCCTTGTCAAACCCAGCAGTTCCTTTAAATTCTCTCCCAAATGTTAAGAGCAGCCTAGACCCAAATCCGAAAGTCTGTCTTGTGGCAAAGGGCAAAGCCAAGCCCCAAGGCTAGTGAGCTGCAGACACGTGACTGGCACACAGCCTGGTTGGAGGTCAGCAAGCCTCTGGAGTACTCGAAGGCCAAGGAGGCATCTGATTGCAAAACCAAGCTGAGGACGAATGCAAGTTGCTGTGTGGTAGCTAGACTCAGTGTCCCTGCCAGGTCTCTTATCCGACACGACGAGCTGCCAACTTAAGGAGGGTGCTGAGGCCTGTGCCTCATGAAAACCTGTCCCTCAGAGCACTAGGCCTTGGGTGAACAACAAACCTCCAAATGACACAAATACACCAAAGAGCAGCTAGCAAAATATGGTTGGTGCCGCTCCATCTCCCCCTTCTCCCTACCACTGCTGGGTTCTAAAGAACTCATCTCAAACAGACCCTGGAGAGAAGAGGGTTGGAGCGAACTAACAAATCAAATCTGGAGCCCTGTAGGCTGGGTACATCTCTTTACAGGTCCACCAACAAGCACACCCAGGTAGACCAGCCATGTAGCCCAATCCCAAACTTCTTGCACAACAGGAAAATGGGAGGCAAAGTTCTCGTTTTCACCAGCCCCATTCCACACACACAAACAGAACAAAAACCAAACACATAATAGCTGGCATTCTGATCGTGCAAGATTCTGTCCTTACAGTCATAGAACCTAGGACAAGGCCTGTCTGAGCAGGATGGCACCACAGAACAAAATGGCCCCTTTTCTGGGAGGTGAAGGTAATGAAGGTACCCTCAGGGCTGAATTCCCTGCAGAGAGAAAGGTTCATTTTTTTCTCTCACCATCTTCATCACTCTTTAAAACAAATCTCTTAATCCAGGAAGAACAAGTGTCAGAAGTGTCAAGATTTTTAAAAGTCAAGATTTTCATGGCAGAGTTATTCCTAAAAGCAAGAACAGCTCAACTCTTTCCTTTTATCATTCCTAGACACCCGGCATGGGCCGGCATGGTTCTCTGACAGCTAGGATGCAATGTATTTAGAGTAAAAACCAGGGCAACATTCATGCCAAGCAGTTGTGGTGACTTGGCTTTGAATGTCACACAGGTCGGACACCAGGATAAGCATCAAACCAAGCTCTAAAACCATTTTTTTCCCCTTTTAAACCTCCAGTGTGATTTGGTATTGGGAAATGGGTCAGACTGACATCTACTGTTTCCCCATGGAGATATATAGCCTCAATACTGGCCGAGCGACCTTTCCCACACTGTCTCTGAGGTCTGCTTTCAGTCCCTTGGCCAGCCTCTCTCCTGAGACTGACAAAGGCTAACTGAAAAGTTGCTTTGGTGATGTGCACAAATTCTCTGCCTGGCCCTCTCCACTCCTGTGAAATGCCCAGCTCTCAGGCACGACCTTCAAATCAATGCTCTGGAGGCAAAGGGCTCCCAAGACCACTTTTCTTCTCTTTCCAGTGTTTCCTTTGAGGCCCATAGACATACTAGTGCCTGGCAGAGCAAGGGCACTAAAAGCCATGGGCCTTCTTTTCCAGACTACTACAGTCACCTCATTTAAACTGCTGAGTCTCTTATTTAGCAAATTTTAATCACCAGATGGATGCACGTTACGGGAGCTGATTAATAGTGGTATTGATGTTAGCCACACAGCGGGACTTCAGGGGGGTGTGAAAGGTGTCACACTAGAGCTGTCAGGCTGTTGCCTCCAGGGCCCCAGGCCCTTCAAAGAATGCTAGCAATAATATGAAAGCATCACCTACCCAGAAGGCCCCAGCTTTTCTTTGGATTCCACAAATTCTTGTCCCATCTTCATCTTCTCCCACTCTTCCTTCCGTGTCTTGATTTTACGTGGATTTACATTCCCTCGATTTGGATTATCTTTCTTTTCTTTCTATAATGAAAAGAAACAGAAAAGCCTTTGTAAAACAGTATTCCAAAGTCCTTCATTAAAATTCCATCCACCTTCAGGGATGCACACCCAAGAGATGATTTGCCTAGACAACATACAGTAACTAGAGCATTTATAGAACTACTGGCTTTGGAGTGACCTAGAGGTCATCTAGTCCAAACCACCTCCCCAGGTCATATTCACTCAATCCAACACTCAAGACACCTCTACAGATGGGAAACTCACTACCTCTTTGGGTAACTCATTCATGTTTCTGAGCAGCTGTAATTGTTAGGAAGTTAGTAAAAAGCTATTTGTTATTTGCTCTGCCATGAAGGAGAGTCACTGTCTCTGGGACAAATATAAGGCAATAGTTAACAAAACAAAATCAAACAACCAATGAGGAGTTCCTCAGCCTGTGCAGCTGCACTCGCCCCTGGTGCTCTCTTGGGCCTCCCGGCAGCCATGCTAATGGGATTGTGAGGTTGCAACTGGTAGGTCATATGCTTACACACATCACTGGAGGTCTAAGGGGAGAGGAGCAGCTCCCAAAACTAGGCCGATGCCCTCACCCCACCCCACCCAATCAGCAGTGAAGGTGTTAAACTGTTCCTGTTTGTAAATCAAACACTGTAGAGCCCTGTGCTGCTCTCTGAGAAATGAGCTGCAAAACTGGCAGGGAAGGGACTAGCCTAGCTTGAGTGTCCAGCAGAGTCAGGTGCAAATTGCAAGAGAAATAAATGGTGAATAGAAAAGTCAATTTCTAAAACTCAGCCTGAATATACTCAATTGTTAATAGCGCTAGGGGGAACAAACACATTTTTGGTGTGATTTATACTTTCATCTTGGTTGTGCTTGGTGTGGACACATTTTTTAAAGAGTTTCACCTGGCATCCAAGCAAGCAGCCACTCGGAATGATTACTTCATATAAGACTGGTTTCCTTTTTATCCCCCCTCCACAATCGTGCCTACTGATGTGTAGAACAGAGGCCCCTTTCCCCTCACCCTATGCTTTCTCTTCTCTTTCATGATATCCTTGGTGTCCTGCAGCATCTTCTCCTTCCAAAGATCAAAGAAGTACGAAGGGTCTGTGTAGAATTTGAGTGCCTCTTTCCCATCGTCCCTGGGATAGAAATGAAGACAAGTAGCTGTCAGTGGACAGATGAGCTCCCAACCAAATCCAATATTCCAAATACCTACCAGTTAGCAGTTTTTACACTGAGGAATCAAGAAGTCATTCAAATTGACTGCATATTTCCTCTTCCATACCAGCATTCCAATGCCCCCTGAATGGCACCTCTTTACTTATCTGGCTTTTTAAGAAACTTAGCCTTACTTTCAATTCCTGGTAGAGGCATTTGCATGGTCAGGGCAAGAATAGGTTAGAACAGCAGGGATCCTGGTTATTTCTAATGATCTGCATGGCTACAGACATCTCCCTGAGGATATCCTGATATCCTGGCACATCAGAGGGGATTTCTGCCATTGGTTCCCCTTCCCCACCAATTTCCCAGAACTCTCTAGGAAGCATTAGCGGCTTCCCACCCACGTGAAACCTGTACATATATGTGCAGGCTCACACGTGTACATTAGGTATAGATATATTCACGTGAAAGCATGTATGTGTGCAGCTGTTATTCCTCTGTAAAAACGGGTAACCATAGCAATCCACCTTCTTGCTCCCTTCTGGAATAGCTCAGCATCCCCCACCCTACCCCCCAACCACAAGGGGGCCCCAGTGAGAACAGATGGCCAGCTGTTTTACGGCCAGATTAAATTACCATCTTTTAGTGGCTGTGACAGAAGTACAGAGAGAGCTACTGAGTGTCCATATAAGGGTTACCTGATGATCCTGATTGGAATCCTGCACTTTGGCATGACTAAGTCTCTCTTTCTAGAAAGCATGCGCTAGGGGTGGACATTTATTTTAGCACTATTCTAAACTAAAAAGAATTAGAAAGGCAATTCTATTCCCTGGCCTGTCACGACACACAGAAAGCATTTCCAAATCCACACTAATGATTTTTATATTAAATCTTGTTCTGAGTTAGCTACACCACTACTCATTTCTGTTAGGCCAACTCCAGATAATTGAGAGGAGAATGATAAAAAGGAAAATACCATTAACTGAAAAATAAACTTGTCTTAATATCATTTGTTTAGCCCATTCTGTCACACAAGCCCTATGTCATACATCATACTCCCTTCAGTATCAGGTGTACACTCCCTTCGTGCCCTGAAACCTCTCTGCCCAAATCCAACTCGATAAATGATGGAGGCTGGAGTCAAATCTCTGCCCTGTTCTGCTAGCCGACCGCTTTGAAAGCCAACGAACAAACATAGTTTTACACAGTAATAACACAGGACAGACGCTATGGCATAGATGCTATGTACTTTTATCCTGTGAATAGCTACCATGCTCCTACTTCCTGGCTCCCTGGATCAGGTGGGTGTCCTTGAGTTTCACACACACACATTCTACTTTGCAGTATACCCATGTCTCGCAGAAGACATCTGCCTCCAGCTATCTGTAATTACTTTTTACCTGTTCTGAAGATATTTATGGATACAAGCAAGATAAATATTCACTTTCTGCCCCTGCTCAGTGGATTTTTGCAGGATGATCACACTACGGACCACTGGAGGGGGAGGGGCTTTACGTTGTCTACACGGCTACCTTCTTTCTCAAGTTTAGCTGCAGCACTGTAGGTCCTTGCAGAGGGGGAATGTCAAAAGGATGTTCTAAACAAAGTGAACGACACTCATTTGGAAGAATGCCAATTATTCCTTAAGCTCTGGAAGGACCCTGAGGGCCCAGAGCAGCCAGTCCACAAAGCTAGCCCCACTAACACACCCAAACATCTGGTAATCTAGTGGTTTCCGAGTAAGTGGGAGCCTTGCTAGAATGTTGCCCCTGGGATGCATGCTCTAGGACTGCTTTGTAACAAAGTCCTTTTGGTTCTATAATAACTAAATTCCTTGGACGGGATCCAAGACGGACCTGGCTTGTACCGAATTAAACTCTGCACCATGTACTGCTACAGCAAACTTTCGATATATATTATACTTACTATGAAGTTCAGAAACCAAACAGTAAGTGACAAGTGTTTATATGGTAAACATTAGGGGCTGCTGCCACAAACAACTCTGAGGTAGGTAGTAAGCTTTTGGATACAATCCTCTGATGTAAACATCTTTAAATAAAAAGACAATCCAGTGCTGTTAACCACAGGTCAACAAAGGGAGGAACTTGCCAGGTTACCTGTAAGGGGTGAGATTGTTGAGAGGTGGAGGAGTATCGCAGGTGTTATATGTTTCCAAGACAGGTACTGGGAGCGAGTTTCTGTCAAAAAGCTTCTGGTCTTGAATAGTAGAGCTCCTGAAGGCCTTCCGGGTGTTGATTCCTTGCAGTGACACTGAGAGAAGATGGAAGGCAGGAGAAAATGGACGACAGGCTATTTGAGCAAACACTGAGTCACACCAGTCTGAGAGGCCTCAGCTGCTGCGTTTCTTGGCTGCGGCTGTCTGCAGCCAGGTTTTTTTTCTCCCCCTCTGGGGAAGCCCCACAAGGCTGTCAGCAGCCCAGCCATTTCACGACTGAACAAAATGAGGCAACACAAAGGTTTACTATGTGGCCAGATCTAGCTGGCCTCTCCTTAGGAGGAATGAATCTTCCAAGTACTTTTATGGTAACAAAATACGATTGGGGGAGGGGGGATTTGAGCAAGAATTGGGGGAATTGGAGAAAGGGAGCGTGTAGGGGTGTGGCAGAGCTAAAAAGGTTTCTTTACACCACCCAGGCTTGTGTCATTTCAAAGCAAAACTCCATAGGTCTCTATGATTTTTTCCCCCTCACTTTTTTATAAATCAGGAGAAAAAAAATCCTAAGAAACTCCTCAGCAAAGACTGCAAATGCTGAGCTCAGCTTCCTTACCTTCTTCTTCCTTGGGATCCAGCTGAGTGACTTTAACTTGTAGGCGGTCGACCCTCTCAGCAAGGGAGCTTACCCGAGAGGCAAAGGTGTTTGCCTGAGTAAAGAGCTCTCCAACAATGTCCTCTGCATATTTACCTGAAAGAGCAAAGAAACCAAGTCACTAGAGCATAAAAATGACATAAATGGTTAGAAAAACTTGCTACTGAAGATCTTATTCCCCACCTCCCCAACACACCCACCCCCTAAGATGGTTTGGGTTACATGCAGATGCTTGCTCTTGGGGATAGAAACGAGCCCTCCATAGCCTGAGCAGTGTGCATTTGTTCTCTAAGTCTTCTTGGCAAACTCTGAATTGTCACGAACTCAATGCAGGCTGAGTAATATCAAAAGGTGCAACACAAAAAATTAATCCTGGAAGAGCAGACAATATGTCTACACATTTGCCTATAGCCCTTAGCTCCTTGCTGCTCTGTAAAAGCACCTTGTAAAATGGTTCTGGAAAACAGACCTTGTAGGTGTCTACAATCAACATGAAAAATAAGAAATTACATCCTCAATGGAACCTCCACAGTACACTTGGCAACCATGACGAGTTGCAGTATCTTTGAGGGGCCTTGAACTTATCAACAACTCATAGCAGAGACTTATAACTTCTTCCAAGGGGTGAAAAGGTTATCTTATATTTTATAACCTACAACTTTGGAAGTCTTTGCTTTAGGTTGTAATCCTTCAAATCTACATCTCAGGGAACAAGTGAAAAGCTGAAATTTTCAAGCCTTCCCTGAAAACCAACATACCAGTGGTCTCTTTCCACAGTATCTTATTTTTTAGAAAAAGAAAAGAGTTCCGTACTTTCAACCCTGGAATGCAAGGAGAATTTGCAGCCAAAGAAACCTACCAGCAATCTGACACTACCACCATATTGTCATTCCAAGCCACAAAGCACATTCTTGCTAGGAGTGAAAAGCGGCACACATGAATAAATATACCTCTGAGTTTCTTACTTGCAAGGTGAAGGTAGGCATAAGTGACAGTGCCCAACCAAAAAACCACTGAGAACTATTTTAAGGAGACTCTGATTTTTACCTTCTAAACTATATCTGTGCTTAATCCACACTTGAGGGGAAAAATATTAGTCAAAAGGCCAAAACTGAACCTTCACGGTGAGTTGCAGCTCACCTTCCCAGTGTAACCTGGAGAGAAGGATAAGACCAATCAACAGCATATTTTGAATTGCTGGTAAATTTAGTCAATAAGGAGTTTCTAATCAAGGAGGGAACAAGTCTTTGCATACTGAACGAGCCTGTGATTTAAACCACCATGGGAAGCTCCTGGGTTTTGGCTAACGAAGCTGCACTTCTGTTTCACAGGCTGAGGATCCTACCTGATCCCTGTCCACAACACAGCTAAGTTCCTATAAAAACCATACTGCATCATGCTCATCCAGCTAATGGAAAACCGTGATTGGAAAGCCAAAGCAGATAAACATACAACATTACAGGTGCAAAATGAACCAGCCTCAAAAATATCTGTTAACCAGGGCACCTGGCTGGCTCAGTTGGTAGAGCATGTGACTTTTGATCTTGAGGTCGTGAGTTTGAGCCCACGTTGGGCGTAGGGATTACTTAAAAAAAAAAAAAAATCTGTTTACCAACTAGCTATTCTGGAGGAAAAGAAAACCCCGAATCAACCCACCCTTAAGGCACCGAGAGAGTACCCAGGATTTCCTGCTCCTCGGTGAAGGGAGTAGTGGTAGTGCGAGTAGTGGCTGAATGTGGCACAGTGATTTTCAAGATAAGATCTTACCCCCAACATATAAACATGCAAACACTGAGAATGCTATTTGAAGAGGGAGTGAGATGGTGTGAAGGTTTCCCCACTGTCACATCATCACATCAGGCCCCGGGCCTACTTATAACTACAAGATGATAATGGAAGAAGCAGTGGACTTCAATCAGTAAAATCCGGATTTAATCTCAGTTCTTTCTATTTATACTTGCATACTCTTCAGCAAGTCACAATGTCTCAACCTCAATTTCCTCATCTGTAAAACAGGGGTAACTGTATCAACCTTACCAAATTGTCATAGGATTAAATGAGCTAAAAATGTTAGGTTGTTACAACGAAATTCTTCCTTATATTGCTCGACCACATCAGATGACTTTCAAGACTGTGAGTATCTAAATATGCTGTTTCACACTTACAGGAAATTTAAGATATAATTCCAGTCAGCAATATGAGAGTCCCTATTCTTCAAGTACTAAATATTACTCCACTCTCTGAAAACAGAAGTGTGATACTTACATAGGAGAAAACCAAAGTACCTTGTTCAGAGTTAAATTTCATTCATTCAGATTACCAAGACAGACCCACTATCACATCAAGACATTCATAATCGTTATCAACCACATTTTGCAGGAGATTCCAAAGCAGTCTTCAATTCTTTTCTTCCCTTAGCAGAACTGTTCAAATAAAATCTTATGCAGAAGTGAACAGGTAAAACTATTTTTACAAATGTGACACCGCTCTTGCTTGAAGTCTAAGTGAGAGTCTTGGAGCCCCCCAGTGGCATGGCCCCACTACACTCAGAAAACCCAGTATCATACCACGATTTCTTTCTTTTTTCTTTCTTTCTTTCTTTCTTTCTTTCTTTCTTTCTTTCTTTCTTTTTCTTCCTTCCTTCCTTCTTTTCTTTTCTTTCTCTCTCTCTCTCTCTCTCTTTCTTTCTTTCTTTCTTTCTTTCTTTCTTTCTTTCTTTCTTTCTTCTTTCCTTTTTTAAAGATTTTTATTTACTTGACAGAGAGAGAGGGAACATAAGCAGGAGGAGTGGGAGAGGGAGAAGCAGGCTTCTTGCCAAGCAGGGAGCCCAATGCGATGTGGGGCTCGATCCCAGAACGCAGGGATCATGACCTGAGCCAAAGGCAGACGCTTAACGACTGAGCCATCCAGGCGCCCCCATAGCATGATTTCTTAATTACCCATGTGAGGTTCCATTCTACCGGGTGGTCAGGATACGGATTCAAAAGTGCAGGCTGGCTGGCTGTGCCTATATTTCCTAAGCTATGGCAACCTAATATGTGAAATACCAATCTCTCTGCACTGAGGGAAAATAAAAATTCTGGATATGCTATCATGGAGCAATCCAAGACTGTGGAATTTTTAGTTTTGTGCTTTATCCATTCCATAATCAGATTTTGCCTACTAGACCAAGCACTCCTGGCTGTAGTACATGAGGCCACGAGGTCAAGGTCATGAATGTGAAGCACATATGAGCCTATTCCTGCCCCACTGTCTGCAAGTATGAAATTCTAGTCATCTTTCAAGGCCTGGTTCAACTCTAACCTCTTCTCTGAAGCTTTCCCTAATTCTCCCTATACTCACATACCATGCACTGACTCCCCATAGAAAGTATTACTTCCTTCCCTATATTCTCTATGCAGGAACAGCATGGAGTGGTGGAGAGAATACAGACATGAATCATTCAACAAACATTTACTGAGCTTCTATTGGGTGCCAGATACTACACAAGATAAACACTGGGTTTAAGAATAAACAACACATGATTTCTGCCTTCAGAGAACTTTTAATTTAGTGTAAGAGATACAGATAATTTTCAATATAATGTGGTAGGTAATAATTACAGGCACATAATAGGAGCTCAGAGAAGCACCTAGTCCAGCCTAGAGGAGGTCCTTGAGCTAGGCCTTGAAGATCAGCAACAAGGATGGTGAGGGTTCTCCAGGCAGGAGGAATAACAGCAAGGGCACTGCATGCAAGTATGAGAGACTATGGTCTATCTCGGAAGTACTACAAGTAGTTGATAATTCATTCTTTCTTTTTTCCCCTTTCCCTCTTTTTTCATTAAAAAATTTTTTTTTCTTTTAAAAAGACTGTAAAATGGGAGAAGATGGATTGCGAAAAATGAGACTGGAAAGGAAGGCAGGTATTGAAAAGTCTTGAATGCCAGACCAAGAAACTTAAACAATCCCACAGTGAGGAATAGGGGAGATTTTTAACATTTACACTTTTATTTAAAAACATTTTTGGGGTGCCTGGGTGGCTCAGTCATTAAGCGTCTGCCTTCGGCTCAGGGCGTGATCCTGGCATTCTGGGATCGAGCCCCACATCAGGCTCCTCCGCTGGAAACCTGCTCGTTCCTCTCCCACTCTCCCTGCTTGTGTTCCCTCTCTTACTGGCTGTCTCTCTCTCTGTCAAATAAATAAATAAAATCTTAAAAAAAAAATAAAAATAAAAAAAAATAAAAATAAAAACACTTTTTAGGGACGCCTGGGTGGCTCAGTCGGTTAAGCATCTGCCTCCGGCTCAGGTCATGACCCCAGAGTCCTGGCTGACAAATAAATAAATAAAATCTTAAATAAATAAACAAAATTAAATTAAAAAATAAAAACACTTTTTAGGGGCACCTGGGTGACTCAGTAGGTTGGGCGTCTGCCTCCCGTCACATCGGGTTCCCTGCTCAGTGCGGAGCCTGCTTCTCCCTCTCCCTCTGCTTCTCCCCTGCTTGTGCTCTCTCTACTCTCTCTCTCAAATAAATAAATCAAATCTTAAAAAAACATACACTTTTTAAATTGCAAAAGTTAACAGACTTAACTTTCAAAAAGTCAAACAATTCAGAATTACAAAAGTAAGTGAGATTTGCGTTTTGAGCAGACCACTCTGGCAGGGATACAGGTTTAAGATTTACAAGATTTTTAGGTTTATAGATTTAAGAGGGTTGAAAAGAGAAAGGGAAGCCAGAGGGAGAATAAGGCAATCGTTCAGGTGAAAGTCAACGAAGGTGTGAACCAGGGCAGTGTTGGCAGAGACAGAGAGTACAGGACAGAGCTGAGAAATTCTTTGGAAGTCTAACTTTACCTCTTACTGGCTGTTGCTTCTCTAGGCAAGACACCTTACTTTTCTGAGCCTTCATTTCTTCACCTGAAAAATGGGAATACCACCACCTACCCTTGAAGGATCATCAAGGGGAATAAATGAGACCATCTATGTCAAGATCCTATTAAAACCTGGCATAAAGTAGGCAATCAACAAATGTGAGTTCCTCTCTCACCCTCTCCCTTTAAGAATTATTTATTTCTGTCTCCTCTGGTAGATTAAGAGCTCCTGGAAGGAGGAGACCATTTCTTATTATCGCTGTATTCCCTCAGCATCTGGCACATAAAATACGTTCGATACATGTTTATTGCATGAATAAAGGGTCAGTCAGCTCCTCAACATGAGGAAATCTTGTTTCCATAGGCACAGACCAACCCCGGCCCTCAGATCGGCTTCCTCCAGACAGGAGTGGTCTGATCACAAGTGGGAGAGTGAGCAATGACATCCATCAACGCTACCCTGGAGAAACACCTGAGAGAGAGCATAACTCCTGCTGAGTGAGAGTAAGAAGCATCATTAGCTAGATGTCCTTTGTCCTATGGCGAAGGAACCAGTGTGTGATTGACTTCCACCCATTTGGCCTTCTCAGGGTGACAGAAGCAGAAATGATGCTTTTAAGAAGCAGTGAGGCTCTCTACCGCCTTCCCGTGCTTCCTCGTCAGCTGCACTGCTGTTGCACTGCTGTCAGTGTTCCTTTGTGTAAGACAGGCGCTGGCAGGGTTTCATTTCTTCGTGACACCCATCCAAGTTTCCCTAAGCCTTGGATCAACGGAGCTAGGTAAAGGCTTAGGAATCTCAGGCCCCATATATCGTATGGTCACAGAGCTCTGTCTCCTCAGGGCTGTGTTTCTATCTGGGGGAAGGCAGGCTTTCCTGGTATCCCACCGCCTTCACTAAGGGCAGTGATGTGATAGGAGGGGTGAGTGACTGAAATAATTCATACCAGGATGCCTTTGCTAAGGAAGATCACTAAAATGGCAACCTGACGGACGTTCTTATGGGAGCTGGAGTGGCACTGGACAAATGCAGAGCCTGTCCAAGCATCTGCCCTTCCCATACCTCAGCTTCAAACAAAATCAGCTTGATTAAGAGTGAAATCCAAACCCATGCATGTACCCCACCCAAGGCAATCTCATTCATTCTTGCCAATTAAAAAAACAACAACAAAAATACCGTTGAGCTGGCTTTTCTTCAGCTCCAAAACACACTGGGCTAACCCCCATCTTTCTCCTAGAGAAAAATGGCTCCAGCTACACTTTGTGTCATTGTGTGTAAATGCAGCTTGCAAAACTCCCAATACCCTAGAGGCTGCAAAAGTAATTTGTACCCTGAACTTGGACCTGGGGGCTTGCAGCACAATTAAATGTGTACCAGTGTAGACAAGTCAGCTAGAATCTCTCTGAGTGCATGTTTGCTTTACTCCTCTTTGGGAAGAAAAGTTAGGGGGAGGGGGTGTCGGGTAGATAAAGACTATTGGCACATTTGAGGCTTCAACAAAGTCAGCTACATTGAACAGCTCGTGCAATTACAGGCACATTCCCCAAACCAAGATACTGCTCTGTGAACCTCCCACTTTACACACAGAGAATTCTGCTCTGTCATTCCATCTGCAGTTTCTGCTGCAGCCCTTCCTGCTACCCTTCCCACAGATTTCTTTTGAAGCAGGTGGAGGGGGAGGTGGAGGGAACCTAGAGGGTGGTGGTAGATGAAGAAAGGGTTGAGAGGAAGAATCTGTACCAAAAAGGAACCTCTCTTTCGGGAGGGGAGGATACATTTTCACATTACCTAGGGAAGGCAGATGGGGGAGAAATAGGAACACGGGAGGAGAAGGAAACTAAATAAAGAGCACCAACGACCCCTGAGGGCAAAGCACAGGCTCTCTGCGGCACTCACTCAGGCTGCCCAGCTGTCGGATGACATTTGCCAGGGTGATGTTGGTCACGCATTCCAGCTCGCTTCTAACGCTAGGCAACGTCTGACGGCACAGGTGCCTTGGCTCGATGTTCCTCGTTACTAACGGCATGGTGGACCTGCTTCAGGCAATGTTCTGAATGATGAAAAACAACCTAAAAAAGAAATAACAGGAAAGTATTACTCAACCACAAATTCCAGGCACACTAGGGCTGTGTCTTTCTTTTTTTTCCTTTTGTCTTGCTCTGATCTAAAACAGCTTTTAAAAATCTTCTCTCCCCCATCATTTTTTTCTTTTTTAAGACCCCCCCCACTCCCCACAATCTTTAGGGTTTGCTATTAGAAGGCGTGCTGGATAAGTTTAGAAATTCTGAACTGGTGACTGCTGGCTGAGTTACACAGGCAGCATAAAAACCTACAAACCTTAAAATAACAACTGTGCTCCAACCAACAAGAGTCTCCAGAGGCAAGGAGGCATGGTCAGAAAACAGTCCATTCAGCAGGCTCTGGAGGGTACAGACGGATCCTATCCTTGGTGTGTCCATAATCAAGACAGATCAGATTCTAGATGATCAATTATAAGGATCAAAAAAGAGCTACTGTCATCCGATAATCTCCACAATGAAATTATTTTTTTTTAATTTTTAGTTTTTTAAAAAAGATTTTATTTATTTATTTATTTATTTATTTATTTATTTATTTATTTATTTGACAGAGAGAGACAGCCAGCCAGCGAGAGAGGGAACACAAGCAGGGGGAGTGGGAGAGGAAGAGGCAGGCTCCCATTGGAGAAGCCCGATGTGGGGCTCGATCCCAGAATGCTGGGATCACGCCCTGAGCCGAAGGCAGACGCTTAACGACTGAGTCACCCAGGCGCCCCTCCACAATGAAATTAAGTTGCCAATAGTGATTCCACTGATCTACATCAGGACCTAACTTCTCCAGTTCTTCTTGATGGATGACTGCTAATATACAACTGAACACTAGCTGCCGGTGTCTATCAACAGTACTAAAGTTTCGTCTGTAAATTGACAGAATTAGAGAATATCAAGGAAAGTTTTACATGTTCAATATGTCAAACACGATGCTGAGCAAACTGTGCTGTAAGATTCCCTAGTCCTTTCTCTTCTACCGAACAGCTCCCTTTCTCTTTCTCTCCCTCCCTTTCTCTCTCTCTCTCTCTCTCTCTCTCTCTCTCTCTCTCTCTCTCGCAGCCGGTTCAACACACCTGGGCCAAAGGCTCTTGAGACAGCAGGAAGTGTCTGGAGCAGATCCGGAAACCTTCCAGTTACCGTTTCTTATCCTGTCAGCTGAGCCCCTTTCCCTAGGAAATCCCCCACCACTTCAGGTTCATGCTGAGCTATTGTTTTAGAATTAGATTACCAAATTCCTAGCTTTACAAGGAGAGGAGGAGGTTTTAGTCTCAACAAAATGGGTATGACTACAGCCAAAGGCACACTGGACTGGTCCTGTTTCTGTATCTTGAGAAACTGAAGAAATTTACAACAGCGTAATGGTTTTCATGCTAGGGAAAATGCAAATTTGCTTCAAATGAAAAGGTAAAGCATAAAGGTAACATACCCACATCCCCAATATTGCAAACTCCTCATATATATATATATATATATAATTTTTTAAAGCAAAGCAGAGGTTTACTTACATCAAATCTTAAAACACCAGCTCATCACCAAAAAAAGTTGATTGTGAATACAAAATGCTTAAATCAAGCTAAGTATCGTAGATCTTAAAAGTGAACCAACATACTGTCTGACCAAAAGGAAAAGAAAAGAAAAAAAAGCCCTTCAGGCTCAAAGGGGGAGTAGAACCCTTTGGAACAGACTGCTCCTTGTTATGGACATTCTGATCTACTAAGAGTAAAAATAAAACAGGAAGCCAGCAGCTTGGGGAACAAGATTTCCTGTCACCAACAGCAACAGCCCAAGAACCAAGAGAATCAGCTGTTTGCTCATAACTTTGAACCTCCCTTTAATAGTCACTATGTGGCAGCTGTGCCTATCTTTGGGGTGCAGAGGTGTTTCCTGAATATTTGTCTACTGTCTAAGGAAATAACTTTCATTCCCTTCCTCTGCTAAGTTACCCTTTGACTCAACAGGTTTTCTAATCCACACTCTGGACTTTCCCTTCCAGTCTAACTCTTCTTTTACATGATGTAGAGGGTTATCAGGTACCAGGACGCAATCGTTAGTAACTCATTGGTGAAGAGTTTAAAACAAGAAAGGAGGCAGGAGGTTACAAATTAAAGAACCTCACAGGGCTCTGTACACCATCCTTTGAATGCTCTTAGATTCTCAAATTTCAAGCTTTCTGGAAGAACCAGAAATTCAATGATGCAGCCAGAGATGACTGAAACCAGCCACTGTAGCTCCCTCTATTTGCAATCATTTCAGTATTTGTTCCAGCTTCTCAAAGAAGCTAAAGAAGCTAAAGAAGCCAGATCCCCTTGAAATTCTGTGTTGAATGTGGCCACTGACAAGACATTCCAGACGTTCTCTCTGGACACCTAATGGAAACAGGATTCCAGATGGCCAGGTACATGTACAACTAGGGGCCAGGGAGGGGGCACTTCTAACACCTCGGCACTTTAGCATTTATGCTTTCCCAACGGCCTTGAGTAAGCAGACACAAATGGATTCAACTCTATGTCATATGGATGGGGAACCAAGTTTTCAATATCAAGATGGTTTTCTCTTACCAAAAAAGCTAGTTGCCACAACCAGCTAGAGAGTACTCAAGAAATGACAATATGTAAGTATCTATCAAGACAAAACAACTAGAAAAGTAAATCTGCTACTAAACAAAGTCATTTAGGGGCGCCTGGGTGGCTAAGTCTATTAAGTGTCTGCCTTCAGCTTAGGTCATGATCCCCAAGTCCAGGGATAGAGCCCCTCAGCACCCTGCTCAGTGGGGAGTATGCTTCTCCCTCTGCCCTTCACCCCATTCGTGTGCGCTCTCTCTCTCTCTCAAATAAGTAAATAAAATCTTTTTTAAAAATAATAAAAAATTTTAAAAAGCCACTTAATATATTTCAGAACCACCAAAGAGACAAGATTGCCTATTATATGGAATTACCTGATTCACTGTTCATTTTCCTTTTGGATAATCAAAGTTAGTTATATTCAGTGTAAGAAGTACAGAATTATGCATGATCTGAAAACACAACAGTAAATAGACCAAGAAAAAAAAAAAGTCTACATTCCAGTGAAGATAAAACTTAGAAATGGGCAAAGACTTCCAAGGCTCTTGACTCAACTCAGCTTCAAGTTGTGGAGTTGAAACATACTTGGGTTCGTACCCCGACTCTGACACCTTACTAGCTGTACAATCTCGGGCAATTTTCCTAGAGACATTAAATAATTTAACATATATAAAACGTCCACTATAGGGCTAAGAGAAAAAAGGTAGTTATTTGTAGTTCCATGGACCCTAGGAAAATCTTCCTGTAAAATCAATCTTATTCATTGATAAAATATTTTTAAACACTTTTTTTTTTTAAGATTTTTTTTTTTTTATTTGACAGAGATAGAGACAGCCAGCGAGAGAGGGAACACAAGCAGGGGGAGTGGGAGAGGAAGAGCAGGCTCCCAGCAGAGGAGCCTGATGTGGGGCTCGATCCCATAACGCCGGGATCACGCCCTGAGCCGAAGGCAGGCGCTTAACCGCTGTGCCACCCAGGCGCCCCTAAACACTTTAACTATGGAATGCAATATTCACACAAATTTAAAGATGAAACCCTAGACTTTTATGACATTTAGTGGGTTTTGTTTGTTTTTTTCTGGAGGTCGCTCCCAGCCAGGCTTCTGGATCTCCTGAAGAACGTACATTCTCTCTCCACTCTTTCACACTGAGTTCTTCATCTGATCCACAGAACAAAGAAAATGATTAGAGTGACTATTTTCTCAACTCTCCTCAAGACTGTACATAACTAGCACCATTCCAGATGCACTGGAGAAAAAGTTAATATATTACATACAATGGATGCCTAATGGCATTAGGGTTTAATTCTCTCATGGAAATCCAGTTGAGAGAGACTCCTCTATCATCAGTAGTCATTTAGTGGAAAATTTGTGGAGTACTGGGTGTTTAGAAACCACTGAATTAAGGAAGTGACATGGTCAAATTTGCATTTTAGACAAATCATTCTAACAGAAGCAAAGATATTATATTTGGGCAGGAGAAGGCTGCAGGTAAACAGATCAGTTGGGACTCTTCACAGGCTAAGAAAGAGACCACAGAAAAGGAGAGGCCCACTACAGCTAGCAAATATGAACCGAGAAGCCAGACAGATTGCAGCGGTGAGTCCATCCCTTCAAGTCCTATTTGCTGCACTCTCCTGATACTCCGGAGTACAGCTATATTCACAAAGTGATAAAATGTATGTTTCTTTATTAAAAGTATCATGAAAAGAGGTAAATGCTAGTGCCAGTGACAGAAGAGAAAGTGAAGAAATCTAAGAAAGTAGTGGTTCTCAGCTGGAAAAAGAAGTTTGGGATCCATGAAAGAGTGAATGAACTGTCTTCACAGAATCAATCAAGCTCTTTTTCAGTTATATTTTACTTTGATTAGGGAAACTATGCTATAGTGATATTTGCCAATTTGGGGATTTGAGGTCTTACACCTTGGGAGATGCTACCCAGGAAAGGAATCAGAACTACTGAGAAGATAAAAGTTACTGGGAAATAGAATTCAGTTTAGTTAGCTCCTTTTAATTAGAGCTGTCCTATATTAGAATGGGTTTTCTTCAGGGGTCATGAGTGCCTACAATCCTCTGGATGACCAGCTATCAAGAATGTTGGGGGAGACATTTCTGGATTGTAAGATGTTGATGTTGAGAGGTCAGACTGGATGACTTCTACAATGCCTTCTAAATCAAAGATGATATAATTCTCACTCTGGGTTTCAGTTTCTTCATCTGTAAAGGGACTAAGCCAGATGATTTCCTACAAGTTCTAAAATTCCTAGATTTGCTTCTACCTAAGTTGCCATAACCTCCTCACTGGCCAAAGTCCAATATCCAACATCCACTGCATTCTGAACACAAGGCCAGAGGTGGGTCTAAGAAATGTAGAGAGGGATGGATTATGGCTATGAATCAAGCCCTTCTCCAGATCTAGATCCATCTAGTTACTAGGACCTGTAGGATATAGAATGGTCCAAAGGATGTTCCAGACAGAGTCCTGAAGTTAAGTTATTTACACCCTGGGAGGCTCCCAGACTGATCTGGGAGTTAGCTATCCAAGTACGTCCAAAGGAAAATTTGCCTTTGCAACAGTTCCAGACATGTAGTCAGACTCAGCAGCAACCCCATCTTTACTCCTGGCTATTTTCAGCCTAAGGGACTTGAGAATGAGTCTGAGAACAAATAAAAGACTTTAGGCATCCCTCCCTAGCCATGGCCTGGCAGTATACAGACCAGTCTAAACTGTCAGTACCACGGTGGGATTCATGCTTTGAACTGGAAATTGGATGAGGTGTTCTCTCAGGACCCTTCAAACAGTAAGATTCTACAAGTTTGTAAATTAGAAGTTATTACAAAATATTTATATATCACATGTTGTCAGTGTAAAGTCAAAAGGAGACTTTGAGATCTGCCCTACACTTTTACAACTCTGATCCCAACACTCTGAGGCAGAAGTGGTGTGAGGTGAGAAAAACTGAGAGGTAGGAAGAAGGTAATGAAGGAAGGCTACATATAAGAGAGGACACATTCATCTGTATCCCACTCTGAATTCCTGTCATTACCAGGACAGAAGACAGATGACTGCTCATTTTGGCAGCAGCATTTATCACTAGCCATTTATTATAAATAAATATACAATACTTCATGTACAGCCAAGGTCACTGATAACACCTGCAGATTTCTATGGTTACATGCAAAAGTAAGTATATCTGAGCTATAGCAATAACCATAACAACAGAAATGCTTCTCAAGGCAGTTCCTCTTTGAAACACACCCCCAAAATGCTGATCAGCAGTAGCAGGGGATGAGAACATGTGGGGATGTTATATGTGTGGCAATTAGGACTTCTGCTTTCACTTCAGCATTTCCCACTGTACTATAGTTAACAGCACTTTGGATGGGGGTATATGAGAAGAGCTTTACTTTGTAGACCAGTTTCCTCTTTCATGAGACAAATTTCTTTATTTCAAAGAATATGCATTCCACAGGGGTTCAAAAATTTCAACTGAAAAGTCAAATAATTATTTTATTTCAAAATGACAGACAACACACAGGCCTGCTGTAATCTAAATCTGTCTATTAAAATGTTTAAATTGCATACAGCAGTCCTCACTACCATGCAGCAACCACAAGGAAGAATGCCTCATTATAGACTTAAGCACCCACCCACTTCCTGTTGAAATACAGGGTGAGGCTGAACCTACAAATATAACTAGACTCCCTCCAAACACAAGGAATTACTGACAAATCAGTTTAGGTCACTGGAGTAATGTCTAAAAGGGAGAGCGAGACAGAAATGGAACTACTATAGTGGACAGAGAACCAAAAAAAGCTTATTTGTGATGTAAAACCAGGAGAAACTTCCAATTTCCTAAAGTAATGACAATGGCTATGAACCTACATTCAATAAATCTAAGGCTCCTTCTTGTCCTGATTTGGTTTGGGGAAAGTGGCCCAGGAAACAGGACTTCTGAATTCCAGTATCTTACTCCTTGAGCACACTGTACATCTATCAAGAACCATTCACACCTGGTAATTCCATAACTTTCTATTACCTTTTGAGGGCAATACCACCTTTTGTTCTTACCTTTATTACTCTTTAGGCTCTGATCATAGCTTTGCTCTTAAAGCTAAAACTGGGGGATCACTTTCGCCTCTAAAATTGTTTTTTTCTAGTATCAACTAGTCCATAGAAGACCGCCTCTTAAATGGCCAAAATGAGGCTCTTTTTCAGTGTGATCGTCTGGTTGTCCAAAAGAAAATACATTTAAATGGCAGAGTTGGAAACCTGATTCTAGTTCTTAACCTAATAATGACTGGCAAACAGGGAAAAAAATTTCAATTCATTCTTCTAGTACAGCTTTGGGCTGCACTAAAAAAATGCTCAAAAGATGTATATTAAACTGAAATTTTGAAAATAAAATAAAATAAACTGAAATTTTGTTTGTGAAGTATTCTGATCTCCAAAGAAAAGATTTATTCACATAAAATATTTCTTATATCTCTACCCTGGCCCAAGTTCCCTGTTATGTATCCACTTACAATACACAGGGTCTGCAATGTTATCACTGATGACTTTCAGTTACAAACACAAAGTTCATTTCACATTCCCCATCTAATGCCAATTTCTAGCAATACCCAATTCATCAAAATGCAATGGTCTGAAATACTCCAAACTATCCACCTAAATGGGCTTACTTTTACTCATTGAATATATATAAATTTTGAATCATTTTACACAGAAATGGAGAAATCTTACCCCTGGTATTTGTGGGTACTCAAGTACCGGATTTCTTTCAGCTATAGTCATTAATTCAGCATTAAATTCACATAGGAGTTTAACTAGAATTTAAATAAAAAACTGGAAAGAAAAAAATAATCACAGAGGAGTTTAACAAGAAAAACAACTAAGTTGCTTTGAAAAACAAATGCCAACACACAAAGTATCAAGTCTCTATAAATCAATTCATTTAGAGCCAAGATTACCAGAAATATGCCAATAACTCACACAAGCTCCAATCAAGTATCCATTTATAAGAGCTTCCTTTTTTTTTTTTCCAATGACAGAAAGAGTGATCTCCAGGGGTGCCTGGGTGACTCAGTAGGTTAAGCATCTGCCTTCGGCTCCAGTCATGGTCCCAGGGTCCTGGGATCGAGCCTGTCAGGCTCTCCGCTCAGTGGGGACCCTGCTTCTCCCTCTCCCTCTGCCTGCCACTCTCCCTGCTGGTACACGCTCTCTCTCTCAAATAAATAAAATCTTAAAAAGAGAGAGAGAGAAAAATCTCCAGTTAGTGGTCCCTAAAAATTTGAGATAAGAGGATAGATACAGAATGTATTCCTCTTGGGGCACCTGGGTGCCTCAGTCAGTTTAAGTGACCCACTCTTGATTTCGGCTCAGGTCATGATCTCAGGGTTGTGAGATGGAGCCCCGCATGGGGCTCAGCATGGAGTCTGCTTGAGATTCTCTCTCCCTCTCCCTCTGTCCCTCCCCTGCTCATGCACATGGTCTCTCTCTCTAAAATAAATAAATAAAATCTTAAAAAAAAAAAAAAAAAAAAAAAAAAAAAAAAAAAAAAAAAAAAAGCATTCCTCTCCAAGTACCTGGGCTTGTGATACATATGGGAACATACTGTTGGTTTTTATGGAAAAATATCTAATCCCACTTTACTACCTCCCTCAAAGGTAAAGAGGATGGGGCTAAGTATAACCTTTCTTTCCTGGTTCTTGCAAGTAGCAGTGAGTATTGAACTAGGTTAAGATCCCTACAGACAAGTCACTGGAGCAACCACTGGTATATCAGATACAGAGGCACGTTTGAAAAAGAGGGAGGAAAGAGGTATTCAGAACCGAATCACATATCAGGCACTGAGTGAGTCTCCTTTCATCCTGCCAGCTGTCTAATCATTCATTTTATTCATATTTATTTATTTATTTATTTATTTATTTATTTTTTAAGAAGTATTTATTTATTTGACAGAGAGAGACAGCCAGCAAGAGAGGGAACACAAACAGGGGCAGTGGGAGAGGAAGAAGCAGGGTCCTAGAGGAGGAGCCTGATGTGGGACTCGATCCCAGAACACTGGGTCACGCCCTGAGCCGAAGGCAGACGCTTAACGACTGCACCACCCAGGCACCCCATTTTTATTTTTTTTTTAATATTTTATTTTTAAGTAATCTCTGCACCCAACGTAGGGCTCGAACTCACAACCCTGAGATCAAGAGTCACACGCTTTTCCAACTAAGTCAGCCAGGCACCCAGGCACCCCTAACTCTTCATTTTAATCTCTATGATGCCTCACTTCATATTTCAAGCTTCTCTCTGGGGTAACTGCTCCCTCTCTGGGATGGAAAGGCCAAAAACAAAAAAAACCACAAAAACAAACAAAAAAAAAAACCACAAAAAACTGACTTTACACAACTGAGAAAGGCCAGGGGAAAAAAGGTTGCAGAGCAACAACAAAAAAAGAGATTCAGCAAAATGTTTTGCTGACAGCTCAGAGCAACACACAAACACACCGTGTGGTCATGGCGCAGGCAAAAGAGGCAGTCCTGGACGTGACTGTTAATACACCAACCTAAGTAAGGAGCGAGACTTAGCAATCACAGCCGCATCTGAACACCAGGGAGTGGAAGTATGGAGCGAACTGCCATGCAATTCCATATCAACTGTTCTATTCTGCCAGCTGTAACAAGAGTTCATTCCTGAAAAAGTGTCACACACTCATCTGTCACTAACGGCCAAGCCGCCAGCAACTGACTAAGAGTCAGCAGCAAAGGGCAGCTGTACATCTACTTCCTCTCACAAGGTCTATTCACCACTCAAAATACGGGATTTATAAGGAAAAGTCCTTGGGCAGAGGGAAAGTAAGTACCCATTCTTTTCTTTCTACCCTCAGTTTACTAGGCAGTTACCCAAACCCTCAAAACCTAATCAGCAGTGGTGTCGAATAACAAGAGCATGGACAGTACAACACAGAGGTATGGGTTTCAACTCACTACTGCCGAATTTTAGCTTTAGGACCTTGGCGAGCAGTGAAATCTGTTTCCTAATCTGTTATAGTATAATGATTCCTAGTTTGTAAGGTTGTTGTAAGAAAAATGAAATAATGCATGTATGCAATGCTTAACACAGTGCATGGCACAAAATAATTATAATAGTAGCCACAGTGATGGGCGCCTGGCAGACTCAGTCAGCAGAGCATGTGACTCTTGATCTTGGGGTCATGAGTTCAAACCCCACACTGGACATACAGCTTACTTAAAAAAACCCCACTAGTGATTGTTGTTGTAGAAGTAAGAGTAGGGGTAGTGGAGGTACTAGTTCTACACGTACCTAGCATTTAACTATGTGCAAGGCACTGTTCTAAATGTTTTATATGTGGTTCTCTCAACCACTAAACAAAACTATTCATAAGTTTCAAGTTGTATTAACAGTTAATTATAGTACTCTTATCAATCAATGAATATTTATCAAGTAGACACTAAAAGACACAAAGAAGTATAAATCTGTCCCTTGACTCCAAGAGCTTATAATTTAATTGAGGAGACAGATAAAACCACAGTTAAGTAACAATACAGCAAATAAATAGAAGTTCAGTTATCAAATGAATGATGCAGTCAATGATGATAATAGAAAGGATGAAAAGATCACTGTGAACTGACTCCCTGGAATAAAGTTCTGGGCAGGATTTGGATATAACAAAGAGGGATATACTTATCATGATGAATCCTGAGTAATGTATAGAATTGTTGAATGCTGTATTATACACCTGAAACTAATATAACACTGCATGTTAATTATACTGGAATTAAAATTAAAAACTTAATTAAAAAAATACATCTAGGGGTATCTGGTTGGCTCAATCTGTAGAGCATACAACTCTTGATCTTGGGGTTGTGAGTTCAAGCCCCACATTGGGGGGTAGAGATTGATTAGTTAAAAATAAGATCTTAAAATAATACATCTAAAACATTAAAAAAAATAAGGGGGAAGGTTTTCCAGGTGGGGGTAATATAAGCAGAAGTCTTGAACTCTACCACTAAGAATTTATGGAAAGGTCACAATTCTAATGGGCTTTTTACCACATTTCATCAAATCTAAGATGCCACTGATTGTGAGATGTACTATGATTCAAGAGATGTTAATATGTGGGGCAGACATACATCTCAGAATCAATGAAATATACTTCTTTTTCTATATTATGAGAGGGTAGACAAGATGACCTATAAAAGTTCTCTCCAACCCTAAAATGCCATGTACGATTCTTGAACTTAAGACTTGTAAGAGAATATTCAAATTTCACCAAACCATCAATACCATAAGAAGAACAAAGATGGTAAAAATGAGAGACTGGAACCCTACTCCACTAATTAGTTGCAAGGCTACGATATTTACGTCCTAACCAGTATGTTCTTATTTTCCTTTATATACTTGAACAGTTATAATCGCTGTTTCAATATCCTTGTTTACTACTTCCAACATCTCTGTCATTTTTGTTTCATTTTGTTTTGATTTTTCTCCTGGTTATGGTCCACAATTCCTGGTAAATATGATAACTTCTGATTGGATGTCAGACATTATGATTTTACAGTGTTGAATATCTAGCATCGTTGTCTTGGTTTCAAAAGTGTTGGACTTTATTCTCGCAGGCAGTTAAGTTACTTTTGGTTCAGTTTGGTACCTGTGAGGCTTGTTTTTAAGCTCTGTCAGGGTGGGTCTAAAGTAGCCTACACTCTATGGATATTCTAGCCCCAGGGCAAAGATGTGGCCTCCTCTTCGATCAATACTGGATGCTCCCGGTAAGCACCATGGGCTCTCCATTCTGGCTGGTAGGAACTCAAACACCTCCCTGCTCTGGGAACCAGTTAGCTCACATCTTCCTGGTCACTCTTTTCCCAATCTCCCTCAGTGTGACCCCAGTCATGTGTGTGGTCAGCAAAGATTCAAGGGGACTCTGAGGAGATTTCTAGGCAGTTCTTTATCGCTTCCCCCTTTCCAGAACTCACCCGCACAGCTTTCAGTTGCCTCAGCTTCCCTCGAACTATGATCTGTCTCTTCAGTTCAGCAAGACCAGCATGCTGTGCTTGGAATCCCCCTCCCTGCTCCACGGTTAGAAGAGACATCTAGAGAGAAAGCCAGGGTAATCACAGGACTCGCCTCCTTTATTTTCCTTCTCACAGGGATCACAGCCCTGTGCTTCCTGTTTAAGTCAGGGTTGATTTCTATTCTACTTTTGCAAGGCCCTCAATAATAAAGAAGTATTCTAAAATTCTTAAAGGCAGATTCTTCAAACACATACTATGGAGTACTTTTAGGAACAACAGGAAAAAGGAGGTGTCCTGAAATCAAACAAACAAGAAAGCACTGAAAACAGGTAGGATACCATCACTATAAGCATATAACATATCTGGATAACATATTTAATTAATTTTTTGAATGATTAGAATTGAGAACAATGACAAAGTTCTTGGCTTTTTTTAAAAATTATGTTCAGTTAGCCACTGTATAGTTCATCAATAGTTTTTGATGTGGTGTTCAGTGATTCATAAGTTGCATGTAACAAAAATAGGGAACGCTTCACGAATTTGCGTGCCATCCTTGCACAGGGGTCATGTTAATCTTCCTTGTATCGTTCCAATTTTAGTGTATGTGCGGCTGAAGCGAGCACAAGTTCTTCTTTTCTTAAAGCTACTACTCATAAGGGTACCTACCACCCTCAAAAATCAATATACCTTGGTGAACCCAGAGGCATGATCCGGCATGGGATTCAAGGACTTCCTGAGCCACTAGTTATGATTTTGCGCTGGTTAATCTCTCTAAGCCTCATCATCTGTACAATGGGAAAAATAAAACCTACCGCATACAATGGTACACAAGAGAAAATCAGATCACGTATGTGAGCCTTCTAGAGGCATGTCTAACACCCAGTAGGTACTCAGTAACTGATAGCTCTCATTACTATTAATTCAAAAGAATGCTGAGTTTGTTTGGACTCAACTCCTAGTGGTAATGAAATAATTTAAGGATAGCAGGTCAGATTAAACAGCACTGAACACTACACAAAGGGTTCTCCTAATTGGTCCTCTTTTCTTCGGTCTCGGTGGAGGCCAAGTAGCAGGTGGGGTCTCTTTATCTTCTGAGACAGGCTCTCTGGGAGTGTAGAGACAAATGCTGGGAAAGAAATGGATGGCCTCTGCTTACAATATACCAATTTTAAAAATTAAGATAAAGGGTATCAGTCTTCCAAATCATAGTCAAGAATCAGCTCAGTATTTTCACTTTACGTACTTTGAAAGAAAAACAGTCTCAAAGGGACTATTATCTGGATTGTGGCATTTCTTTAAAAAAATCCTTTCATCTTAAAGGCCCAAAGCAAATGTCACCGCTTCTAAGAAGCCTTCCTTGACTCTTCTGGTCTGAAGTCATTTCTCCCTTTCCAAAACTGCCAGAGAGGCATGCGGAACCTCTTCCATGGCAGTCACTACGTTCTATTTTGTAGTACAGATTTTTGGAGTGTACAATTCTTTGAGTACAGGAATGGAAAAACAAAGTATCTTTCAACCTAACAGAAGTAGTAGTAACAGCAGCTAAGGGTGGGATTCTTAAAACTTCTTTGTATATTATAGTGTCTGCTCAATAAATGTTTGCTGAATTCCTAAAACACGCCCAGTATTTATTCACATTTTCTTATATATCTCTAATCCTCAAAACAGTACTGTAAGGTAAATATTAGTGTTCTGATTTTTACAGGTGAGAGAACTAAAACTAAGAGCAGTTCTGCAACTTTATCAAAGTCACACAGCTTTTAAACCCAGGTGCATCCATGTCAAAAGTTTATGCCTTTGCCATGACACCACACTTACTCTTCACAAAACACCCACACCAAGAAGTTACAAACAGGCTCATATTTCTCATTTTCATACACAAGTGCCACCAAACCCCAGACTAGTTTCTTCTCCCTTGAAAAAAAGACTGCATGCTAACACAAGAAAGCCTTCCTGACATATTTACCCTAGAACTGAAATGGTGTTAATGAGGATAACACACTGCTTTCTCCCTCTCTACACCCAATTTTAGCCAGCTGCTCAGGGGCTTCACATCTTTCACTTTAAACAACATAAACACCGGCTCATTTAAAGTGCCAGCCTCAGATAACATGCTCAGATGCTACAGCTTTTCAAACAAACTCCTGTTTTCAAACAGCTAGGCATTTGGGGTTCCGTCACTTCTGACGAGTTACTTTTATCTACAGGGTCCCTGAAAATCACTTTAAGTTTCATTCTCTGTGCACCGTTTGGCTCATCAAATCTTGTCATCAGGGACTTTTTTTTTTTTTTTAAAGCACCTAATCTTTTATCTTCTTTTACAATGAACCAAAACACATTCCTATAGGTAATTCCTAAACTGTGTATGTATATTTTAAAATAATATTCTTCTGACTCTATTTCCAAAAAAGCATAGTTGTTTTCCCTTTTTAGCCCAAGTAAAGATAATTATATCAGAAGTGAGTTTTCCCCCATCTCTTTCTGCATATGGGGAATACTGAAAAGATAAGTCTTTTTTAATTATTAAATGTAAATAGCTCATTAAATATAATCCAATTACTTTAATTGTAAAAAGGAAGTAATTACAATATGTACATGTATTCTTGCCTAGTAGATTTAATATCTTAAATTAATCTTTTCAGCATTAATATTTTAAATTAACCCTTGACATTAGAAAAATGTAAGAAACTGATGTCTCTTTTTAAAAATATATTTATATAAAGCTGTACTTTATGGATCTTTGTTGTGATTTCACCTACAAACAATTTTGGTGAGAACAGCCCCACTCCCACAGAGAGGGGTAATTAAATACCACCTGCCCTAACTGAACTGGTATTTCTTGTCTGCCATAAATCATGTTAAAGGGTCTGTTTCTAGTGCCTTCTGGGACAAAAAGCCAAGAGATGAATTCTGTGGCATTCCAATATCACAGAAGCTTTACTTAGACAGTTCCAAGCCAAAATATGTCAGAAGCATGTCTGGGTACAGTAGCCTAAATTTTCCATTACCTAATTTATATTCTGTTACTACCATCTTAGCTCCCTAAGACCACCCCAAGCATTCTCCTTGCTCTCTTGTCTCTAGCCCTTCGAGTCTGCTGTTACATTTTCCCTCAGCAGCCATCTGGTTCTTTGGTTTTTACTCTTTTTTGGTGACCAAGGGCAAATAAATTACAAAGCTAAATCTCTATGAACTGCTTTGAAAATGGGCTCTCACACGGTCTGTGCACTGAAAAACTTCTATCAAAATGGACGGAAAAGACTTACACAGATGAGAAATTAAGAAGATTGTTCTTTGTTTTTCTACATCTTACCAAAATCTATCAGGGAGTTGTTGTTGTTTTTTAGAGAGACAGAGAGAGAGCACGCACGTGGAGTGATGAAGGCAGAGGGAGAGAGAGAATCCCAGCCCTGAGCCCAACACGGGGCTCGATCTCAGAACCCTGAGATCATGACCTGAGCTGCAATCAAGAGTCGGTTGCCTAACTGACAGCCACCCAGCTGCCCCTCAATAAGTGTTGTTTTAAGATATGAATATATATTTAAGGTCACCTGAGTGGCTCAGTCGGTTAGGCAACCAACTCTTGATTGCAGCTCAGGTCATGATCTCAGGGTTCTGAGATCGAGCCCCGTGTTGGGCTCAGTGCTGGGTGTGGAGCCTGCTTGGGATTCTCTCTCTCCCTCTGCCTCCACCACTCCACGTGCATGCTCTCTCTCAAAATAAAATAAGATAAAAAGATATGAATATATATTTAGAAAAAAACCTTTATTTAGATTAACACAGAACTTTTTCTAAACTTTAGAAACAGCAAGAACTATATATTTATGTCGTACAGGTTAACTTCAAGGCTATGTTTGTACAGCACTTTCCCTCCAAAGGAAAAGTTGTATTTAAAGTACTAAGGAGCAGGGTGCCTGCTTGGCTCAGTCAGTGGAGCATGAGACTCTTGATCTCAGGGTTGTAAGTTCAAACCCCACGTTGGGTGTAGAGATTACTTAAAAAGAAAAAAATCTTAAAAAAAAAAAATAAAGTTCTAAGAAGCATTATGTGTTTTGAGCAACTCTCAAGGATTCCATTGACATAGATTTTCCTGTTCAGACCCTATATTAATGAACAAAAGATGCAGCTCTGCCTCATTGATACCACTTCCCAGAACAAATTAATGAAATGGAGGAGGGTGACTGTGACTAACTCCTTTGGTCATTCGGACTGTAGCCACATTGGAGCAGTTCCTGACTACAGAAGGCTGGTTTCTGCTGTCATCCAGGCTAACTATGGAAAGCTATTTTATGGTCTGAAAGGAGAGTGACATGGGTCACTGTGGGTACCTTCATCCCCAAACACTGTAATGGATTCTGAATAGTTACCAAAGGTTAGCAGAAGGAATGGAGCTGATATCTGATGATGACCACAGTCCTTCAGAAGGACAGCACCATTAAAGGACAACAAGTAATTTCACAGGTAAAAGGTGCCAGCAGCTAAAACTTAGCCCCTTTCAGGATTTAAATGATTCAAGTTTCATCTTGGTAACACTGGTATTTTTGTACAAAATATATCTTATTAGGCCTGCACTTGAAAGTTAAAAAGGTGTCTTTAAATGCCTGCTGACCTAAAACTGCCATGTTCCATGCCTTAAAGGGATTGATTTTCTGGAGAAGGACAATAAGATGCCAAATTCTGTTCAATGGAGATCAGAATACTATTTGGTGAACCTATTCTGCACCTGTGGAAGCAAAAGAATAAGACTGGCTTACACACCCCAGAGGGAGGATGGTATTTATCTGGGCTCTCCCTATGACCTCTTTGGCAGCAAATGTAAGAAAGTCCTTTTTTGAGGCTAAGGGGCGGGCCCTGGACTTTCAACTACCCATTCAAGCAGGGTTACGATTCCCCTCCTCCGTAATTAAGTTCTCTTTCCTACTCTCCATGCATGCATGAATTGCAGTGACATTGACGTGGGGGCCCGACATTAGTCTTTGAAGGTCATTTAAATCCTCCTACTTCCAAGCTGCCTTAAAAGGAACGCGTCATCTATTCCACAATGCCTGGGTGTGGGGTTTGACGAGATGGTACCCAAAGCGAACTCATCTAAAGCATAAAAAGAAAGAGGGCTCCAAATTCAGGTATCATAAAAAGAACAAATCAAAGAAATAAAACACAATAAAACTCAGTTGCTCAAGAGACAACAGTAAGAGAAACACTAAACATTTAACACTGGATGAATGAAAACACTTCTACTGATAATTCCTTTTATTTAGAAAAGTAGAAAAAGGTCATTCACAATGTGGTCCCTTTATATGGCTCCAGTCTCATTTCCTATCACATCTTCACATACACATACCCTTCCCTGAAGTTCCATAGGCCCTCCCATGGCTCCCCACTGCTATCACGTTCTCTCCCTTGCCTCCATACTTTTGCTCAAGTCTGACCACCCACCACACCCCCAACAACTTCTAAGGTCTTCCAAGATTGAGTTCAAGTGAAACGTCTCTTGACATGCCTTGCCCCACAGGAGCTTGATGCCCCTCCCCACACACAATCTAAACTTCCATAAAACCCTGTGCATGCCTATCCCATCACACTGCATTAAAATGACAGATTTTCTTACTTGTTCTCCCACTAGATTGTGAATTCCTTAAGGCTGGTGATCAATCATCTCTAATCCTAGTGCCCACCACCATGCTAGGCACAGAGAGAATGCTCAATAAATATTAATCAAATGAATGAAGTTAGCGGCTCTTGTGCTCCGGCCTTCATGAAGGTGAGGACAGGGAACATACCTGGACCTCCAGTCTTATAGTACTGCTTTCTAAGAGAAGAGAACTCAATCTGAATAGTTCGACCTCTGTTTTAGATTTAAGATTACTGGTAGCTCACCAGATCATAAGGCAGGATCTACATATACTCTTGTAGGAAATGACCAGGGGTCTAATCTAGTACAGAGCAGAGTGAGACATTAAAAATTAAAAACCAGGGTGCCTAGGTGGCTCAGTCAGTTGAGTATCTGCCCTCTGGCTCAGGACACTCTGGAATCCTGGGTGGAGACCTGAGTAGTTGGGCTCCTTGCTCAGCAGGGAGTCTGCCTCTCCCTCTCCCTTGCTCTTCCCCCCACTTGTGCACACTCTGTCTCTCCCTCAAATAAATAAAATCTTAAAAAATTAAAATTAAAAACCAAGAAAAAAAATAAAAGTTTTTTAAAAATTAAAAACAAAACAAAACAAAAAACCCAGGTCATCCCAACCAACATGAGTTATCTGCCACCGCCCTTTTATTCATGTACCTCAAAGCTCTTACCTTCCAAAGTAAAGAGAGAAAAATGATAAGAGTTACCAGCCAAAGGAGACACACTTCTAGAAGGCCAAGGAAGGTCAGAATAGGGTAAACCATGAAAATCAGCACATACCCAAGCTTGAAAGAAATCCAGGCTGTCATTAAAATCTCCAGGCACGTGGCCTAAAATGTTAGTAATAAGCCTCTGAACCTTTCCTTTCCCCCACCAAATCAGCTTCTTGCTCCCCCCGATACTTTGTCCCCACCAATTTACCCATCCATCAGCCTCCCTGCCTTTCTTTTCCTTCCTTCCCGCCTTTATAAATACAGATAGAGCTGGCGAGAATCTGGCAAACAAATGACAACTTCTAACTATATGTGAGATCTGTATGAAGTGATATCCACTTGTTTTCCCCCCCCCCCTCCCTCCTTCCTTCATTCCTTTCCTTCCTTCATTCCTTCCATGAACCTTATATACCAGGCACTGTGCCACACACTGGGGATAAATTCAACAATGCCCCGGCCCTCGTGAAGCTTGAAAGCTATTGAAAGGGACAAAAACATTGTGATAAGTGTGACCATAAACGCTAAGTTCAAGGTTTTATTTTTTTAATTTTATTTTTTTTTTAAGATTTTATTTATTTGAGAGCGAGAGACAGAGACAGCGATAGAGAGCACAAGCAGGGAGGAGAGGGAGAAGCAGGCTCGCCACAGAGCAGGGAGCCCTACGCAGGGCTCGATCCCAGGACCCTGAGATCATGACCTGAGCCGAAGGCAGACGCTTAACCAACTGAGCCACCCAGGAGCCCCAGTTCAAAGTTTTAATGGAGGCATCCAGCTCAGACTGGGTGAGGCTGAGAGCAGAGCAGAGAGAGTCATTAAGAAAGGGTATTTTTATTTAAAAAAAAAAAAAAGGGTGGGGCGCCTGGGTGGCACAGCGGTTAAGCGTCTGCCTTCGGCTCAGGGCGTGATCCCGGGTTATGGGATCGAGCCCCACATCAGGCTCCTCTGCTGGGAGCCTGCTTCTTCCTTTCCCACTCCCCCTGCTTGTGTTCCCTCTCTTGCTGGCTGTCTCTATCTCTGTCAAATAAATAAATAATCTTAAAAAAAAAAGGGTGGGGGTGTCTTAAAGGACAAAAATTTAGTTAAGAGAAGTTGCAGACAGGTCGGCAGCGTGTGCAGAGGCAAACAATGGTCCACGAACAGCAAACAGCTTGCTGTGGCTGAAGTACAAGAAGTCATGAGTGATGAGGCTAATAAGGCAGACAGAGGCCAAGGCACAGAGAGCTTGCATGCTGCACTACGGCACTGTAAGTGTGCAGAAGGCTACTGGGAACTATTTAAGATTGAGGCCAGAGAGTGACATGATCGGATTTGCATTTAGAAAACCCTCTCCGGCAGCAGAGAACATAACACATGAAGGGGTGAAAGACTAAGGCAGTAATCCAAGTGGAAGCACTTCTAATTGATCGATAGAATCTTTTTTTTTTTTTAAGATTTTATTTATTTATTTGACAGAGAGATAGAGACAGCCAGCGAGAGAGGGAACACAAGCAGGAGGAGTGGGAGAGGAAGAAGCAGGCTCCCAGTGGAGGAGCCTGATGCGGGGCTCGATCCCAGAACGCCGGGATCACGCCCTGCGCTGAAGGCAGACGCTTAACGACTGTACCACCCAGGTGCCCCTGACTGACAGAATCTACATAATGGGAGAGTTGCAACATAAAATGACAGAAAGCGATCTGTACAGAGTTTGAGACCAGGCTGTCACTGAGAAGTTTTCCCTCTTGAACAATTAAATTACTTAATGTCTCCAGGCCTCAGTTTTTACATTCTGAAAAATTTGTCCAAGTATTACTATGGAGAACACCAGACTAGGTCCAATATCAACAACCTTACCTTAATGCTTTAAAATTTATAGATACAAAGATTTAAAAAAAACTACATGTAATGTATAAAGAATCATGATGGGGCACTAGGCTGGCTCAGTCTGAAGAGCATGGGACTTGATATCAGGGTCGCTGAGTTCAAGACCTACATTGGGTACAGAGATTACTTAAATAAATAAACAAACAA
Organism: Ursus maritimus; assembly: GCF_017311325.1. Classification (NCBI taxonomy): domain Eukaryota; kingdom Metazoa; phylum Chordata; class Mammalia; order Carnivora; family Ursidae; genus Ursus; species Ursus maritimus. The sequence continues at coordinate 20,346,348 of NW_024425786.1, forward strand.
ACAAACTTAAAAAAAAAAATCACAATATAGCAAATATCAGTGTACTTACCACCCAGTTTAAGAATATCACCACTAGCTTTAAAGTCCCCTGCATGACTCTCCCCAAACCTACCTCCTTCCCTTTCACTCTGATAACACTAACCAGAAATATGTTTACCATTCCCTCATTTTTCTTTATAGTTTTATCATATCTGTATCTCTAAACATAGCTTAGTTTTCCATGTTTCTGAACTTTACGTGAATCTAACGTACATTCTTCTACAATCTTTTATTCTACCATTGGTTGAAATTCATTCATGCTGCTATAGCTGCAATTTAGTCATTTCCACTGTTATATGGTATTCTATTGTTTAGCTGTACCATGATTTGTTTATCCAACCTAAAGGTGACAGATACTGGCATTTCTCCTAGCTTGGAATTTTTGCATTTTTGCTATCACCAACAGTGTTGCTATGGACATTTTTGTACATGTCTCCTGGTACATATGTGTAAGAGTTCTTAAGGGTAGATACCTAGGAGTGGAATTGCTGGGTCATGGAGCATGTAAATCTTCAATTCTGAGATAATGCCAAATTGTTTTCCAAAATGGTTTACACTTCTGCTTTCCGGGTTCTGGTTGCCTCATATCCTTGCCAACATCTTTTGTCAGACTTCAATTTTTGCCAATCTGATGGACATAAAAGAGTATATCACTGTAGTTTTAATGTGCATTTCCCTGATGACTGCTAATGAAGCTAAGCGTTCCTGACCCTTTTGGTAGAAGGAGCTACTTTTTATTTTTCCAAAGCACCGATATCAAATACCTTCTCTGAAAGCCTAGGATGATTGCAGGTCATTCAGAATGCTGCCTCCCAGTAATTAACCAGATAAAGACTGGCCTCCTTCACCACTAACGTAAAACTGTATAACCAAATCTCAGCCTTACTGACTGACACCTGACACAGAGAAAAACCTGAAATTTTTCATCTGAGAATTGAAGGTGAGTTAGGGATTTTAGAACGACTGAGACTAATGGGGTGTCTGGTGGCTCCATTGGTTAAACGGCTGCCTTCAGCGTGGTTCATGGTCTCAGGGTCCTGGGATCAAGCCCCACATCGAGGCCCCCAAGTCAAGCCCCCCATGTCAGGCCTCCTGCTCAGCAGGGAGTCTGTTTCTCCCTCTCCCTCTGCCCCTCCGCCAGCTCATGGTCTTTCTCTCAAATTAATAAATAAAATCTTAAAAAAAAAAAAAAAGAAGAAGAAGAAGAAGAAGAGGACTGAGACAGAAAAATCTGAGAGGGAATGATCAGGGCAAATATGTGATATTTAAAACCCTTCAGTATCTGACATCGACATACCTCTTTAGCCTCCTTTATGGCCACAGCTTTCTAGTGCACTTATGCTTCGGCCACTGCTCACCACAGAAGCCCTCCTGTACTCTAATGCCTCTGTGATCATTCAAGACATTTCCTCCTTCCTGGAATACCCACCTTTTATCTGTTTTGGTTTTTTCCCCCTCTGCTTCTTGAAATGTTATTAATCCTTCCCTATCCAGTTCAAATGAATTGCTTCCACAAAGCCACTGTGACCCTGTTCCCTAGAAAGAATTAATCAAGCCCTCCTCTGCTTTGATAGCACTATTATCACAGCATCCATCCCACATTACAGTTGTAACAGGGATAGACTGTGAGCTCTTTGCGGGAAGGAACCATCTTTTAAATCCTAAGGTGCTGAGCAGCACTCCTGTCATCACCCATCAATCCCTCATAAAATACTGGATAAGTGGATAGAAACACGAGCAGAATCTTCAGAGGAAATAAGTCTCTAAACAATGGAAAGGTCCTTACTGATGCTTCGCTGACTATGAAGAAGAAATGAGAGAAAACGCAAGAGAGGAGAAAGGGAGTGGGAGCTAATGAAGAAAAAATTGTGACAACTAGGTCCCCTTAATGAAGATCCCTGTCAGTAAGGCCAAGAAATGAAAATGTAAACCATGCGATCACCTTCTTAATGGGGGTTTCCAATAACAAGGAAAAGTGGAATTTATAACTGATTCTAAAACCTTAGGCTGGAAACAGACTCTTAACTATAGAGAGCACACTGAAGGTTGCTGGAGAGGAGAGAGGGTGGGTTAAATGGGTGAGGGGTTAAGGAGGGTACTTGTAGTGATGAGCACTGGGTGTTGTGTTCTATACCTGAAACTAATAGTATACTATATGCAAACTAACTGGAATGTAAATAAAAACTTGAAAAATAAAAAAGAAAAATAAATAAAACCTTAGGCTATACCTTGAAATTCATCTGGGCATGGTGCTTTCTGGAAGAAAACTACAACTTCAATTTATTTAATAGTTAAAGGTTTTCAATTTTTTCTTGAGTCATCTTGGTAAGTTATCTTTTGCTAGGAGTTTGTCCATCTTATCTAAATTTCGAAATAAACCAAGATAGTATTCATAGTAGTCCTTAAACTGAGTGGCAAAAATTAGGCTAAAACGGCGAGAAGAATGGAATAATGGCAGGGCCAAGGATCCAAGACATAAAGATCTGAGATTCCAAAATATTGCAACATTTTCATGTTATCTCTGTGTTCCCAGAATATAGGCTTCTTTTGGACACGGGATCATGTTGGGATCATGCTGATCATTACCCCTTCATATATAATGTATTCTCAGAAGTATTTGATTTCCTGTATCAAATAAAAAAGACAAAATTGATAATTCAAGTCAGTATTATTTTAATAAGTTGATTTTGGTTAATGCATGGTTTGACCAGAGTGACACCTGCAGTAGTCTTTAAAATAAAGGCTCTTTTAAACTAATTTAAAATAAAGGCTCATTTAAACTAAGTAAAAAGTGGTTTCAGAGGCCACTCATTCATTAAATTAGACGTAAAAAAACTACCCCTTTAAATACAGCAATTCACTGAATTTAAAGAAAAAATCAGAAGAAATTTAACAGCTTTTATGTGTTATTTTTAAAAATAAAAATGTAGTTATTAAGACTACTATTACTATAAAAGCACATTTCATGATATAAGAAAAAAAGTCACTTCAGTGGCTAAAAAAAATTATGCTAATCACTTGTTTTACCTACTCCTTCCCCAAAATTTATGCTACAGTTGCTAACTAGAAGGAAAACTACCTGATTTAAATTTCAGTGTCCTTGTTGTCTTTCCCTCTCCTGCTCTAGTGGAGGTATACTTGGTTAAATACATTCTGTTTGAGGAAAAAGCAGCAAAGAGATAGTCCAATCTTTAAAATCCAGAGCAGATTGTACTAAAATAATTTGGAAAGCGTATTTAGAGATTGACCAAAAAATACTAGTCTTCTATTAGTGAAGGTCAATATCTTTAACTGGACAGAGCTCCAGGACAATGAAGTTGAAAATAAATATGATTAGAAAAATGGGAATAGACACTACCTGGGAAACAGATCAATGAGACAGCATATCCTCCTGATTGTACACTGGCATAATCCTTTTTAACTAACATTAACACTGCCTCCAGCACTATACAATAAGGTTTTTCCAAATATCTATGGGAAGTTGACAACAGTAATACTTCTCTGCCAATCTAGTAATATAGATGCATTTTACCAGCCCCTCTCCTTGTAGAAATCATGTTAATAAAGATGTTTGGAGATTTATGGTTTTAAATGCCAATATTTTAAAAAACTGAACAAGTGTTACAGAAATTCTTATTGGTATTTTTCAGTCTTGGAGGAAATGGGGTTTGACAAAGAGTATTTCCCAAGTGGTCTGGACGGAAGCAAAAGAATTAGCAAAATTGAGAGGAGAAAATATGAAAATGCATCAGGTGAAAGCCTGAGGTTTGTTGGCAGGAGAAAAAAGTGTCTGTATTGTGTAAACTAGAATCCATGGTAAACAAAATTCAATTATAATGAAGCAATTATCATGTCTTGTCACATTTGTTAAAACTGGAATCTGCAAAGCAGTATCCTTTTAGGGTGTCCATTCTTCTTGGTTTACATCAATTGTCCCACAGTAATTATTAAAAGTATTCCCTCTTACTCTTAAAAGTGAACCGGTTTAGGGGCACCTGGGTGGCTCAGTTGGTTGGGCATCTGCCTTCAGCTCGGGTCATGATCCTAGGACTCCGGGATCGAGCCCCGCATGGGGCTCCCTGCTCCTTCCCTCTCCCTCTGCCTGCAGTTCCCCCTGCTTATGCTCTCACTTTCTCTGTCAAATAAATAAAATATATTTTTTAAAAAGTGAACTGGTTTATACAATAAATTATATGATCACCCTATCCTTGAAGAACCAGGAGGCAGCGCTGCTAAAACAGCTCAAAGTTCAGGATCCGATCATAGTCCCAACTAAAACTCAGAACAGATTTACTTCTTTCATGTAGCACCATGAACAGAACAGCAGAATAGCACTGTGATTAAAAACACAGTGGACTGGAATCAAATGGCTTGAGTTCAAATCTCAGCCCTCCTACAAAAACTCTTTAGCCCTGTGACCTCAGGAAATTTTTTGTTTTACTCTTTATTTTGAAATAATTTCAGTCTTGGAGAAAAGTTGTGAGAGTATTACAAAGGACTCAATCTTAAGTCCTCCATCTAAGTTTACCAATTATTAACATTTTACCACATTTATTCCCCACCCCTTTCTATTATTACTAATTTTTTAAATCATTTAATAATAGTGGCTCCTGGGTGGCTCAGTCATTAAGTGTCTGCCTTCAGCTCAGGTCATAATCCTAGAGTCCTGGGATTGAGCCCTGCATTGGGCTCCCAGCCCAGCAGGAAGCCTGTTTCTCCCTCTCCCACTCCCCCTGTTTGTGCTTGTGTTCCCTCTTTTAGGTCTCTCTGTCAAATACATAAATAAAATCTTAAAAAAAAATCGGGGCGCCTGGGTCGCTTAGTCGTTGGGCGCCTGCCTTCACCCTGCTGAGCAGGGAGCCCGATCCGACTCCGGGCTCAATCCCAGGACCCAGGGATCAGGACCTAAGCCAAAGGCCAAAGGCAGACGCTTAACTGACTACGCCACACCAGGTGCCCTGATGATACAATATTATTATCTAACATAAAGTCCATATCTAAATTCTACTTTTTTTTTAAAGATTTTTTACTTTTATGTAATCTCTACACCCAATGTGGGGCTCGAGCTCACAACCCCGAGATTAAGAGTCACACGCTCTACCAACTGAGCCAGCCAGGCACCCCCATATCTAAATTTTAGATAACATTGTCCCAATAAGCTTTTTTTATTTAAATTCAATTAATTAACATATACTGTATTTTGGTTTCAGAGGTAAAGGTTAGTGACTCATCAGTTTTATATAAGACCCAGTGCTCATTACATCACCTGCCCTTTTCCCCCTCAACCCAGGATCTCTATCCAGAATCACGGGCAGGTTTCTTAATCTCTTTGTGTATCAGTTTTCCCATCTGTAAAATGGTAGATAATAGTATCTATCCCAGTATGGGAATACTGGGAGAAATAAAGGAGTAAATATACACAAAGACTTTAGAACAGCTGCTGACATTCAGTACAGACAGCGTTAGCTGCTTTTAGGGAATGACAGACTCTCTGTAAAGTAGAACTGTGTCAGATAATGGAAACAACTCTTTAGACATTATACTTTCTAAAGCCATTTTAATGAAAATTTCTATAAAATATACTGTTTATTTCCTAAACAGAATATACTATATATAATTTAACCTTTTCTTGGTAACTCAGGGCCTTCACATCAGCAGTATTATGCTATGAAACTATGATGCTGCCAGGGGCTCCTGAGGTGTGAGGGCTGTATGCCTCTGTAGTAAAATGGCTGTAAAGTTCTGGACAGACATCTTGAATCTCCACTTCTGCTGTCATGCTTCTGATCACTTGTATGTATTAATGCCTCTAATCTATATTACTTTTTTTTTAAAGGTTCTATTTATTTTTATTTATTTTTTTAAGGGTGAGCGAGAGTGGGGGAGGGGCAGATGGACAGGGAGAGAGAGAATCTCTCTCTCTCTTTTTAAAGATTTATTTATTTATTTGATAGAGAGAGGGAAAGAAAGAGAGCACAAATAGGGGGGAGGGGCAGAGGGAGAGGGAGAAGCAGATTTCCTGCTGAGCAGGAAGCCTGATGCGGGGCTCAATCCCAGGACCCTGAGATCATGACTGAAGCCGAAGGCAGCACTTAACCTACTGAGCCACCCAGGCACAGAGAGAGAGAGAGAATGAGAGAGAGAGAGAATGAGAATGAATATCTTAAGCAGGCTCCACGCCCAGTGCAGTTCCCATGACCCTGAGACCATGACCTAAGCTGAAATCGAGTCAGATGCTTAACCCACTAAGCCACCCAGGTACCCCTAATCTATATTATTCTAATAATGCTTATGGTCATACAAAGCTTCTGGTTAAAAAAGCACTTTCATAGCGTCTCTCATTAATTCAATAAATACTACTGTCATTTGATTAATTAGCTGATTTGAATCTCTCAAGAAGTCTGTGATGCAAAAAGAACATGTATTACCCACTCCCCATTTTAATTATCTCATTATAGATGAATAAATCAAGGCTCAGAGAGGTCAAGTGACTTACTTTGGGCCACAGAGCCAACAGGCAAACCACCAACCCTCACACACCTGGATCCTCTGTCCCTCAACATACACAGTTAGCTCTGAGTGAGGCCCTAGGGTGATGTTACTTTTGAGGTAAAATGAACAACCTTTCTGAAAGCTCTTTGCCACTCAAAAGCACTTCCAGCTTACTTTTAAATGCAAGGAGTTACGTTCTGGTTGGCTGAAACTGCCAGATGTCTGACTTTCAGATGCTCTTCCTCTGAACTTTCTCAGTATTCTTTCTAAAATTCTCTGAACTTTCTGGCAACCCTTTATTAATATAGACTCCACACATTTGCAACTTGAGATAAATTCAGACCTGAAATAAAGTTTACCTCTGCACTCTAATAAAGACTGGCTAAGAAAACAGTATAAGTAAGATTGCAGGGAGAAATGTTTAATGAGCTGTTTTTAAGCATTCAGGAGTCTAATTTACATACAATTAAAGTTAAATTGCACATCATTCTCAGCTATTCATTAAACCAGGTACAAGGACCTCTACCTAACAAAATAACCTGGTAACACTATTAGCCTAGTTTCAGCTACTCTATGACTCAAAGTAACAGCAGCACCTAAAGAAAAACAACAGACAACATTCTCACTAGGATTTACCCCAATTAGCCCAAATTAATGAGGTTTGATTGTACCTCCAATGATGACCCACAAAACCTATCTTCCCCTGACAACCCTGAGTAGAAAGAAGCTCAAATGCAGTTAAACCATCAAACTAGGTAGAGGAAACAAGACAAAATGGCCATGATATAGAGCTAAGAGCTAGGGTGCTAAGCCAGATTACACTGCTGAATCTGTGTGACCCTGGTTTAATCACTCTACTTCTCTAGCCCTCAGTTTCCTCATTTACCAAATGAAGGAGCCAATAATGTGGTCACTAAAAGGATCCAGAGCTCTTTGGCTAAAGGGCAGGAAACGTGCAAGACAAGTCTAGAACATCTTATACTAGAAAGCAAGAAACACTAATCAAAGCCTACTGCAGTTACATCAAAAGAAATCAGGAGCTGGAGGGCGCCTGGGTGGCTCAGTTAAGCATCTGCCTTTAGCTCAGGTCATGATCCCAGGGTCCTGGGATCGAGTCCGCATGGGCTCCCTGGTCAGTGGGGAGTCTGTTTCTCTCTCCCTCTCTTCCTCCCCTCTGTGCACGTTCTCTCTCTCTCTCAACTAAATAAAATCTAGAAAGAAAGAAAGAAAGAAAGAAAGAAAGAAAGAAAGAAAGAAAGAAAGAAAGAAGAAAAAAAAAAAAGAAATCAGGAGCTAGGGCACCTTGGTGGCTCAGTCGGTTGAGCATCTGACTCTTGATTTTGGCTCAGGTCATGATATCAGGGTCATGGGATTGAGCCTCATGTCAGGCTCCATGCTCAGCATTGAGCCTGCTTGAGATTCTCTCTCCCTCCCCCGCCCCCCCATCCCAGATTGCACACTTGTGCGCCCGCACGCGTGCTCTAACAAAAAAAGAAATCCAGAGCCAATGTGAAGAGGCCCCCACTGATCCAAGATGGAACAAACTGAATATCAATAAGAATAACCACAATGGATTAAAACATCAACTACGTTAAAACCCATAAATTTGTAACGATCCTTTAAAAAAAATAACAAACAACTCACTGATCCCCTTTGGAGTATGTCAGGGAACCAACCCATTATTTTGAAAACTTGTAAATAAAGGAATAAAGGGAAAGAACCAAGTACTTATCCTGCCTGTCCTGTACAAACCAAACCTCAGGGTAACCGAAGAGTAGATAAAGGAATTTTTTTCTTTTTTGAAGTATTCCAGCTAATAAATAAAGAATGATAAAATATCACCATTTTGCAAACATCTAATGAAATTATCCATGACCACTTACAATACAAAAAGAGATAGCTGAACATTATAAGCCTCCTGATGGAAGACTCGTATACCACTTATGAAGCATTACTGCCAAAGCAGGAAACCTGATTCAGGCCAAGCCTCTAGAGCTGTGCTATCCAACAGGTAGCCATACACACGTGTAGTTATTAAGCACTTAAAATGCACCTCATCTGAACAGATAAGTGCTAAAGGTGTAAAACACACCGAATCACAAAGATTCAGTATAAAAAATGTAAAATTTCTCATTAATACTCCTTATATTCATTACATGTTGAAGTGATAATAGTTTACAACTACTGGGTTAATAAAAAAATATTATTAAAATGAGTTTCACTTGGGACACCTGGGTGGCTCAGTTGGTTAAGCATCTGCCTTTGGCTCAGGTCATGATCCCAGGATCCTAGGATGGAGCCCCCCACCCCCATCAGGCTCCCCGCTTGAGGAGAACCTGCTTCTCCCTCTTCCTCTGTTCCACCCCCCACCGCTTGTGCAGGCTCTCTCTTTCTCTCTGAAAGAAAGAAAGAAAGAAAGAAAGAAAGAAAGAAAGAGAGAGAGAGAGAGGGAGAAAATTCAATAAGGGTGATGGAGTAGGCAGTGGAAGTGGTACAGATGAAACAAGACTGACTATGGGTTGACCATTGTTGAAGCTGAGCAATAAGCATATAGTGGTTCATTATATCATCCTCTCCAAATTTATAGATGTTTGAAATTTTTCAAAACAATTTTTTTCTTTTTACTGAGAGGAAAATTTATATATAAATTTATCTAAAAGTTTTTCAATCTACAGGGGCGCCTGGGTGGCTCAGTTGGCTAAGCGTCTGACTCTTGATTTTGGCTCAGGTCATGATCTCAGGGTCCTCGGATTGAGCCTGCTGCAGGGGCTCGATGCTAGCAGGGAGTATCGCTTGAGGATTTCTCTCCCTCCCCCTCTCCCTCTGCCTGCCCGTGTTCTCTCTCTCTCTCTAAATAATTTTTTTTGGAAGATTTTATTTATTTATTTGTCAGAGAGAGAGCATGCGTGTGCAAGGAGAGGGAGCAGCAGGCAGAGGGAGAAGCAGGCTCCCTAAGCAAGGTGCCCAATGGAGGACTCAATCCCAGGACTCTGGGATCATGACCTGAGCCTAAGGCAGACGCTTAACTGACTGAGCCACCCAGGGGTCCCAACAGATAAATCTTTAAAAACAAAAACAAATCTTTATAAAAATTAAAAAATAGAAGTTTTTCAATCTACAAAATCTATGAAAATAAATCACAAGGTTGGCTAGTACCTCAAGAGGTATTAAATCTAGTTTTCCGGGGTGCCTGGGTAGCGCAGTCGTTAAGCGTCTGCCTTCGGCTCAGGGCGTGATCCCGGCGTTCCGGGATCGAGCCCCACATCGGGCTCCTCGGCTAGGAGCCTGCTTCTTCCTCTCCCACTCCCCCTGCTTGTGTTCCCTCTCTCGCTGGCTGTCTCTCTGTCACATAAATAAATAAAAAATCTTAAAAAAAAAAAAAATCTAGTTTTCCACCTCCAGGAACATTATCTTCAATGTTACCCCGCTCAACACATATTTATAGAGGACCCAGCACTGTAGATGTATAGAAATACAAGAAACAGTTTCTATTTGAAGAGTTCAGTCATATAGGAGAAATGAGAAAAGTGCACAAATATAAAACAAAATAAAAAGTGATGAAGTTATGGTTTACTTCTGGTTAAGTAAATCACAGAAGCATCACAGAGGAGTATCATGTAACTGGACATTAAAAATAGGCAGGATTTGGATATACAGAGACAAGGAGTATTATATCTGAGGTGGACAGATAATGTGAGCAGAGGCACATAAGCAGAAAATAATGAGACATCTCTGGGGAATGAAAATGAGTACATTATTGCAAAAGTAGCGAGAAGCAAGGCTGGAAAGACAAGTAGGGCCAGATCACAGAATCTTAAACAGGCTGAGTTTAAACTTTAGTCAGTAAGTGATGAGCGTCACACAACTGGAGTTACAGATTACAGAATATTTAGGAAGATGCTACACATCTCACTTAAGCAGAGAAGAGACTAGAGCTGGGGAGGGAGACAAGAATTAGGCACAAGAGTCATGGCATAGGTAACAAAGGATCTGAATTTGAATAGTGGGAGAAAAAAACATGGAGGGACCTAAGCGTCTTGGCATGAAAAGAGGTAGGGCGTTCAGGAAAGTCAACAGTAACTGAAGTCTTACATCTGGACGAACTGAGAAAATAGCGGGGCCAATGCTTGGTATGCTGGCAGACCTATAAGCCAGCCCTAAAAAGTGCTGACGGGCATCTGTGCGGCTCAGCTGGCTGAGCATCTGACTCTTGATTTCGGCTTGGGTCATGATGTCAGGATCGTGGGATGGAGCCCGTGTCAGGGTCTGTGAGTCAGAATGCAGAGCAGCAAGTCAAGGGATTTAGAGGTGAGGAATGAGCAGAAGGTAAGCTTAGCCTTCTCATTTTAACCTATGAGGAAGTCAAGGTCCTGAATGAAAATGCTGCCCAGGTGTGCTAAATATCTTTTCTAGAGAAGCAAAGCTTCCATCATTAAAACATGTATAAAAGGTATAAAATCCATCTTTAAAACCTGTAAGCACATCTCCCAAGCAAGAAAGAGACAAGTTGTACCAATCTGACTACAGGTTAACAAAAGCAAACAGTCCAAAAAAAAGCTGGAGGTACAGAAGGGATACCCAGGTAGAGTGATCCAGTAGAAATTCTGGGACTGGGGTTCAGAAGTGAAAATACGGATTTGGGAGTTTTACTACATGGAGGTTGTAGTTAAAGACACGAAAGAGTAGGGGTGCCTGGGTGGCTCAGTCGTTAAGCGTCTGCCTTCGGCTCAAGTCATGATCCCAGGGTCCTGGGATGGAGCCCCGCATCGGGCTCCCTGCTCAGTGGGAAGCCTGCTTCTCCCTCTCCCACTCCCTCTGCTTGTGTTCCCTCTCTCACTGTGTCTCTCTGTCAAATAAATAAAATCTTCAAAAAAAAAAAAAAAAAAAGACATGAGAGAGTAGATAACCTCCCAATACAAAAGCATAAACACAGAGGAAGAGTCAGAGGACAACTTAGAGACTGACAAAGAAGGAAGCATCAAGGAAGGCAGGAGAACCAGAACAATGCTTTGTCATAAAAGCTAAGAGAAGAGTTTCCAAAAGGAAGGCATGCTCAATCCTGCTCTTCTTCCTTGACCCACATATCTAATTCATCATCAAATCCTATCTGCTCTACCTACAAAATATATACTAATTAAAAACATCTACTTCTCTCCATTTCTTTTTTCACCAACCTGTATCAAGTCTCTATCATTACTCAGCCTCCTGCAACAGCCTTCTATTACTCACTGCAATCAGTTCCTGCCTCCAGATAATTCATTTTCTTTGCAGCAACTGGATTAATCTTTTAAAAATGGAAATCATATGGGGCACCTGTGTGCCTCAGTCAGTTAAGCGTCCGACTCTTGGTTTGAGCTCAGGTCTTGATCTCAGGGTCATGAGACTGAGCCCCAAGTCAGGCTCCAGGCTGAACATGGAGCCTGCTTAGGATTCTCTCTCTCCCTCTCCCTCTGCCCCCCCTCCATGCCCTGCTCACACACACTCTCCCCCTGCCAAAAAATGACAAAATAAAATAAAATAAAATAAATAGAAATCATATCATATATATATACCCACCCTCTGCTTAAAACTCTTTAAATGACTGGATATTTAAAGATATTATGGTGTGACAAAGCTAACATAATTATGTTCCGGGGCACCTGGCTAGCTCAGTCGGTAGAGCATGCAACTCTGGATCTCGGGGTTGTAAGTTGAGCCTCATGTTGGGTGTAGAGATTACTTAAAAATAAAATTAAAAAAAAAAAAATTCCAATGGGGGAATACTTGTATTTTTGAGATATATGCTGAAATATTTACAAATGAAGTCTGAGATCTGCTTCAAAAGTAATAAGGGCAGATACATCTGAACTTACTCTATGAAGCCAGTATTACTCTGATATCAAAACCAGACAGATTTTCCCCTCTAAGATCAGGAACAAGACTATGATGTCCAGTCTTGTCACTTCCACTAAATAGTGTACTAGAGGTTCTAGCCAGGTCAATTAGACAGAAAAAGAAATAAAAGGCATAAAACTGGAAAGGAAGAAATAAAACTCTATTTGCAGATGACATGATCTTGTATATAGAAAACGAAAAGGAGGGGTGCCTGGCTGGCCCAGTCTGGAGAGCATCTGACTCCTGACCTCAGGGTTGTGAGTTCAAGCCCCATAATGGGTGCAGAGATTATTAAAAAATAAAATCTAAAAAAAAAAAAAAAAAAAAAAAAAAGCTATGGAATCCGAAACAAAACCACCCAGAAAACCTTGCCAGAACCAAGGTAGCAGAATATAAGATCAATATACAAAATCAACTGTACTGCTATGCACTAGCAATGAAAAATTCAAAAATGAAATTAAGAGAACAATTTCATTTACAACAGCATCAAAAAGAATAAAATACTGGAGTGCCTGGGTGGCTCAGTAGGTTGAGTGTTCGACTCCTGATTTCACCTCAGGTCATGACCTCAAGGTTGTGAGATCAAGCCTAGCGTCTACCTCCATGCTGGGCAAGGAGTCTGCTGAAGAGTCTTTCTCCCATGGGGCAGTGGCTCAGTCCTTAAACCTCTGCCTTCAGCTCAGGCCATGATCCCAGCGTCCTGGGATGGAGTCCCAATCGGGTTCCTTACTCTGCAGGGAGCTTGTTTCTCCCTCTGCCTGCTCTGCCTGCCACTCTCCCTGCTTATGCTCTCTAACAAATAAATAAAATCTTAAAAAAAAAAAAAAAAAAAGATTCTCTCTCCCCCTCTGCCTACCCCCCCACTCATGTACTCTCTCTTAAAAAAAAAAAAAAAAAAGAATAAAATACTTAGGAATAAAATACAGATAGAATAAAAAACTTTCAAAGGCACTCATAATAAACTGTCACCAGAAGCAAGCTTTAAACAAACAGGTTATTGAGGCTGTGTGACCAAACAGTGCTTAAGGATTAGCCCAGAAACACACAAATATGTTGATGTAAGTACCAAATTTTTTTAAATTTATCTTTTTGAGGTGCCTGGGTAGCTCAATCGGTTGAGTATCTGACTTCGGCTCAAGTCATGGCTGCAGCATCCTGGGATGGAGCCCCACGTCAGGCACCCTGTTCAGCAGGGAGTCTGCTTGTCCCTCTGCCCCTTCCTCCACTCGTGCTTATGCTCTCTTTTTCAAGTAAATAAATAAAATCTTTTAAAATTTTTCTTTTTCAGGAATCCTGGTAAATATGCAATATAAATACAGAAATATAGATTTGAGAAGAATTAGAACACCAAGAACTAAGAACAAAACAATGACTCCCACCCATGTAATGCTCAAAAATCACCATACCTGAGGTAGTTATGAGATTTAAAAAAAGAAAGAAAATATGAATAAATTTAACAGAAGGACAAGACTTGTACGCTAAAAACTACAAAACATAGAAAAAATTTAAAGACTTAAATAAATGAACAGACATGCCATATTAATGGATCGGAAGATTTAATATTGTTAAGATGGCAATACTCCCTGAATTAACTTGCAGATTGAGTGAAATCCCTATCAAAATCCCAGCTGGCTTTTTTGTAGAAGTTGACAAGCTGGGCCTAAATTCAGGTGGAAGTGCAGGGGACTCAGCATAGTCAAAACAATATTGAAAAAGAACAGGGTGCCTGGCTAGCTCGGTCAGTGGAGCATGCAACTCTTGATCTCAGGGTTGTGAGTTAGAGCCCCATGTTGGGTGTAGAGATTACTTAAAAAAGTACAATCCGGGGTGCCTGGGTGGCTCAGTCGGTTAAGCATCCAACTCTTGATTTCAGCTGAGGTCATGATCTCAGGGTCCTGGGATCAAGCCCCATGTCAAGCCCCATGTCTGGCTCTGCTCTGACATGGAGCCTGCTTAAAATTCTCTCTCCCTCTCCCACTGCCCTTCCCCACCTCGCGCTCACGCGCACTCTCTCTCTAAAATAAATAAGTAAAATAAAATCTTTTTTTTTTAAGTAAGCTCCACACCCAGCATGGAGCCCAATGCTGGGCTTGAACTCATGACCCCGAGATCAAGACCTGAGCTGAAATCAAGAGTTGGATACTTAACCAACTGAACCACCCAGGTGCTCTGATCATTCCCTTTAAAGCACAAAAGTTTTTAATGTTGATGAAGTACAACTTATCTGTTTTTTCTTGGTTTGTGCTTGTAGGTGTCCTATCTAAGAAACTACTGCCTAATCTAAGATTGTAAAGATTCACACCTGTTTTCTTCTAAGATTTTTATATGTTTAGATCTTATACTTAGGCCTTTGATCCATTTTGAGTTAATTTTTATGTATGGTGTTAGGTAGGGTTCCAACTTTATTCTTTTGCATGTGAATATCCACCTGGGGCAGGGGGCAGGCAGTGGGGCAGGAGGAAGTGATTACAAAGGGGCAAGAGGAAACATTTAGGGGTGATGGATATGTTCATTTTCCTGACTATGGTGGTGGTTTCACTGGTACATACATAAGTCAAAACTTACTAAATATTACATTTTAAATAGATGTGGTTTACTGTATGTCAATATTTCTTTTTAATTTTTTTATTTTAAGTAGGCTCCACACCAATGTGGGGCTTGAATTCATGACCCTGAGAATAAGAGTCACATGTTCTACAACTGAGCCAGCCAGGTAGGTGCCCCTTAGTAACATTTCAATAAAGGTTATAAAAATAAAACAAAAGCACCATTAACTCAAGTATTTAAACTGCTGGAGTTCTATCGGACAGACGATAATTTTTTTTTTTAAGATTTATTTCATTTTTAGGTGCCTAGGGGCTCAGTCAGTTGAGGGTCTGCCTTTGGCTCAGGTCATGAATTTGGGGTCCTGGGATCAAGCCCCACATCAGGCTCCCTGCTCAGTGGGAAGCATGCTTCTCCCTCTCCTGCTCCCCCTGCTTGTGCTCTCTCTCTCTGCCAAATAAATGAATAAAATCTTAAAAAAAAAAAAAAAAAAGATTTTTTAAGTAATCTCTACACCTGACATGGGGCTTAAACTCACAAACCCCACAACCCCAAGATCAAGAGTCACATGCTCTTACCAACTGAGCCAGCCAGGAGCTGCAATAATTTTATTTATCTTTTTTTTTTTTTTTTTAAAGATTTCATTTATTTGAGAGAGAGCAAGCGCACACAAGCGGCGGGAGGGGCAGAGGGAGAACCAGAGGAGCCTGTGCTGGGACTCCATTCCAGGACCCTGAGATTATGACCTAAACCAAAGGCAGATGCTTAACCACTGAGCCAGCCAGGAGCCCCCATGTTTCATTTTTTTAAGTAAACTCTACCCCCAACATGGAGCTCGAACTCAGGACCCCAAGATCAAGAATAGCATGCTCCAAAACAAAAACAAAAACAAAACAAAAACAACAAAAAAGTACCATGCTCTAGCAGCTGGCTCAGTTGGTAGAGCATGCAACTCTTTATCTTGGGGTTGTGCATGTGAGCCCCAGGTTGTGTGAAGAGATTACTTAATGAAATTAACAACAACAACAACAACAACAACAAAAACCCAAAAAAACAAAACCACACTTTTTTCCCCCAGAGAATTCATTTAGAAACAGGAATAAGAAAGTTGGATACAGGTCCCTTTTAGATAAAGATGTATAAACAAAGGAGTCCCCCAGGGATTGATGCTGAAACCTACCCCAAGTAACATTTTTAGAAATTATCTAGAAAAAACTATCTAGTGAAATCTTCTCTGTTGGCAGATGACCCTATAGCAGTAGTAGCTAGAAGTATGATGGTAGAAAGTTGTGTGTCGAGAAATGTGGAAAATAGCTTCCGTGTAGATAAAAATAAGGTAATGCAGTAATGGAAAAATAGTCCAAACTGTAATTATCAGATGATGAGCTAAAGCTACCTGTTACAATATAAGAAAAGGGTTTCAGAGTCCCTAGACTTATCCTGAATACAGCTACAAAACGCAACAAAATGCTGGCTGTTATTATGAAAGCTCTGGAAACACAGAACACATTATCCTGCCCTTGTACAAACCAAAGTGTATCTGTACCTAGAATAGAATGTGCAGTTGTGGTCATCACTGCACAAAAAAGGTAAAATAGAGAAGGCCTATAAAGGTATCTAAAAAGACCAGAGGAGCTTCTGTATGCTTGCAGATTAAAAAATAATAATATATAGGGATGCCTGGGTGGCTCAGTCGGCTAAGCGTCTGTCTTAGGCTCAGGTCATGATACCAGAGTCCCAGGATGGAGTCCGAATCACGCTCCTTGCTCAGCAGGGAGCCTGCTTCTCCCTCTGCCTGCTGCTCCCCCTGCTTGTATGCACGCTCTCCCTGTCTCTCTCTGGCAAATAAATAACGTATATATACATATGACACTTTATTTTTTTTAAGATTTTATTTATTTATTTGAGAGAGAGAGCGAGAGACAGGGAGAGCACGAGCAGGGTGAGGGGCAGAGGGAGAAGCAGACTCGCTGCTGAGCAGGCAGCCCAATGCAGGGCTCGATCCCGGGACCTGGGGATCATGACCTGAGCCAAAGGCAGATGCTTAACCGACTGAGCCACCCAGGCGCCCCAATATATAGGATACTTTAATATAAAACAAAGACAATGTGAAATGCTAAACAGATTCTGCACAAACCTTAGAAATTACAAAGCAGTTAGAAGCCTAAAGAAACAATAAAGTATATTAAATTACTTTTGAAGCCCAGATTTTAGAATCAGATAGGAGTTTTATGTCCAAAAAAAGGGGGGGGGAGGAAAGAAGGAAGACTTTGAATTCTAGTACCAGTAGGCTTAGCTGTGACCAAGGGCATGTTACTTAATTTTTTCCAGCCTCACTTTTCCCATCTGTAAATAACAACTAATTTGACTGCCATGAGGAGGAATGTGCACACTGCCTGGCACAAAGTATATACACTTAGTACCCAGCAGCTACTGCTTTTATTAGGACCAATAAAAAGTAATAGTTTACTACCCAATCCAGCATATAAAGTAATAAAACTCATTACTCAGATGAGGTGTACAGAATACAAAAAAAAAAAATTATTTATAAAGTCTAGATAAATGCACAAGTAACATTTCCATAATAAATTCCTAAGAGAAATTATGAATTTTGGGCAACATAGTCCTAAATTTTGAAGCTGACATTTTCATCCCTTTCCCACAAGCAGAATTCCGGGCTAGATCATGTATCCAACCAAATATGCCATTTCTTAATTTATAACAACAACTGTTAACATTTATTGAGCACCAGACCAAGTAATAATGTCATTTAATTCTTCTAATACCCTTTGAGATTCTAATACCCTCTGTATTTTACAGAAAAATGACACAGGTCTCCATTTTACACATGAGAAAACTGAGGCTGAGTCATTGCCCGAGACTACATTCAGAACTAGTGAAAGGGTCTACATCTGAACTCAGACTGACTCCAGAATCAACACTCATAACCATAGAACTATACTGTCTCCTACTATGCAAGAAATGTTGGCTGTTAGATATTCAAGAACGAGGTGAATGATGAAAGAGTGCACAGGAAGGAAATATTAAAAATGATGCCCAGGAGTGCCTGAATGGCTCACACAGTTAGGTGTCTGCCTTCAGCTCAGGTCATGATCTCAGGATCCTGGGATCGAGCCTCGCATCGGGCTCCCTGTTCAGTGGAAAGTCAGCTTCTCCCTCTCCCTCTCCCCTCCCAAGCTAGAGAACTAGCTTGTTCTCTCAAATAAATAAAACCTTTAAAAATGAATAAATAAATAAAAAATGGTGGTCAATGAGGCCAACCCAGCCAAGATCACTGCCAGCTACTTAAATTTAGGACGGCCAAAAGCATAGACACTGAAACAACAAAAACTGATTAACATGGATGTGACAAACCTAATGGAAGAAGGGAAGATCCCTATACTATGGTCTCAGCTATGGTAAACAAAATGCAGAGAAAGAGGAAAATTATGTGAAAATGCTAACTGGTAGTGAGGCACCTGGGTGGCTCAGTCGGTTAAACTTCTGACTTTTGGTTTCAGCTCAGGTCATGATCTCAGGTTCCTGGGATCACTCAGCAGGGAGTCTTCTTCTCCCCTATCCCCCCACGCCCCCCCCCACTCTCCTGTGCAAGCCCACACCCTCATGCGTTCTCTGTCAAATAAATAAATAAAATATTTTTATAAATAAATAAATAATGCTAACTGGTAGGATCATGGCTGATTTTTTTTAAAAGATTTTATTTATTTATTTGAGAGAGAGAAAGCACAAGCAGGGGGAGAGGCAGAGGGAGAAGCAGAGAGAGAAGCAGGCCCCCCGTCGAGCAGGGAGCCTGATGCGGGGCTCCCCCGGGACTCTGGGATCAAGAAGGAGCAGAAGGCAGAAGCTCAACCTCAACCGACTAGGCCATCCAGGCACCCAAATCATGGATCATTCTTATTCTCTGCTTCATACTTTTTGAATTTGGCAATTAAAAAAAATTTTTTTTACAAAGGGCACTCATTTTCATAATTGGAAAAAGGCAGAAATAAAAATAAATCTAAGGTAACTTTCACTCTTTATTCACTTCTGATTGTGTAATTTGCTGCAACGAGCATGTATTACTTCTGTAATTTCAAAGAGATTTTAAAAACAAATAAATCTAAGGTATTAGAAAAGGGAAGTAAATTACATGCAAATACCAAAGCAAAAAAAAAAAAAAAGGATGTCATGTAAATTAAGCAAATTAGAGGAGCTGCAGTTTGTTGGAAAGAACTCTAGATATGCATCAAAAGACCTGGGTTCATACTGATATACACATCAATGTGGATGAATCTCAAAAATTTTATACTGAACAGGAGAATTCAGACACAAAAGAATGCATATGGTAGTAGTCAAAAACAGGCAAAATTAATTTGTAAGGACAGAAATCAGAACACTGGCTGCCTCTAAGACAGTGGGGACTGACTGGAAGGGTGTGTGACAGGAACATTGGAAGGTTATGGAAATGTTTTTTTTTTTTTTTTTTTTTAAGATTTTTATTTATTTATTTATTTGACAGAGATAGAGACAGCCAGCGAGAGAGGGAACACAAGCAGGGGGAGTGGGAGAGGAAGAAGCAGGCTCCCAGCAGAGGAGCCTGATGTGGGACTCGATCCCATAACGCCGGGATCACGCCCTGAGCCGAAGGCAGACGCCTAACCGCTGTGCCACCCAGGCGCCCCAAGAAATGTTCTATCTCTTGACTGAGGTGTTGGCTACACATATGTTTACACTTATCAAAACTCATCTAATTATAGACTTGCGTTTCTGTCCATTTCACAGTATGTAAACTGTACCATTAAAAAATCTGATTAGGGCACCTGGGTGGCTCAGTTGGCCAAGCAACTGACTTCGGCTCAGGTCATGATCCCAGGTCCTGAGATGGAGTCCTACATCGGGCTCCACCTGCTCTGCAGGGAGCCTGCTTCTCTCTATACCTCTTCCTGCCACTCCCCCTGCTTGTGCTTGCTCTCTCTGTCAAATAAAATCTTTTTTAAAAAATACAAAATCTGGCTTCCTCTTCCCCTCAGTGGCCTGAGGGGACCTCTGAAGATGGTTAGCTATTCGCTTGACCCAGAAAACCCTATGAAATCATGAAAATCAAAAGATTCAAATCTTTGTGTTCACTTTAAGAACACACGTGAAACTGCTCAGGCCATCAGGGGTATGCATATCCGAAAAGCCACCAAGTATCTGAAAGATGTCATTTTGCAGAGGCAGTGTGCGCCATTCCGTCACTACAATGATGGAGCCGGTCGGTGTCCCCGGGGCCAAACAGTGGGGCTGGACACAGGGTCGGCGGCCCAAGAAGAGTGCTGAAATCTTACTGCACATGCTTAAAAATGCAGAGAATAACGCTGAACTTAAGGGTTTAGATGTCAGTTCTCTGGTCATTGAGCACATCCAGGTGAAAAAGGCCCCAAAATGCAGCGTAGAACGTATAGGGCTCATGGTCAGGTTAACCCATACATGAGCTCTCCCTGCCACATCTCTTTTACTTTTTGAAAAAGAGCAGATTGTTCCTAAACCAGAAGAGGAGGTTGAACAAAAGAAAAAGATATCCCAGGGGCGCCTGGGTGGCGCAGTCTTTAAGCGTCTGCCTTTGGCTCAGGGCGTGATCCCAGCATTCTGGGATCGAGCCCCACATCAGGCTCCTCCGCGTGTTCCCTCTCTCACTGGCTGTCTCTCTGTCAAATAAATAAATAAAATCTTAAAAAAAAAAAAAAAAGAAAAAGAAATAGATATCCCAGAAGAAACTGAAGAAACAAAAACTCATGGCCCAGGAGTAAATTCTGCACAGAATAAATGCAAATAAAAAGAGAAAAAAATTACAAAATCTGATTAAATTCAAAAAAAGAAAAAAATCTCACTAAAAAAAGTAAATGAAAGGGGCCCCTGGGTGTCTCAGTCAGTTAAGCATACGACTCTTGAGCCTGGCTCAGGTCATGATCTCAGGGTCCTGGGATCAAGCCCCTTTGGGCTCTGTACTCATTGCGGAGCCTGCTTCTCCCTCTCCCTCTGTCCCCCCCCCCGTGTGCATGCAAGCACTCTCTCTCTCTCTCTGCTCTCTCTCTACCAAATAAATAAATAAAATCTTTTTTTTTTTTAATTAAAAATAGGGATGCCTCGGCGGCTCAGTCAGTTAAACATCAGCCTTCAGCTCAGGTATGACCTCAGGGTCCTGAGATCGAGTCCCCAGTCAGGCTCCCTGCTCAGCAGGGAGCCTGTTTCTCCCTCTGCCTGCCACTCTCCCTGCCTGTGCGCGCTCTCTCTCTGACAAATAAATAATAAAAAATAATATTAATAAAAATAATTAATTAATTTAAAAAGTAGAAATAAAGGACAGAGGGCTGGGAGGATGGGCAAGATGGGTGAAGGTGAGTGAGAGGTACAGGCTTCTAGTTATGGAATGTGTTAAGTCACAGGGATGAAAGGTACAACGTAGGGAATATAGTCAACTGTATTGCAATGGCCCTGTTATGATGACAGAAGGTAGCTATACTTGTAGTGAGCATTAAGTTATCAAATCATTATGTTGTCCACCTGAAACTAATGTAACATTGTGCGTCAACTATACTTCAGATAGATAGATAGATAGATAGATAGATAGATAGATAGAGGCTATAGAGTACAATGAAGGGGGAAAAGGTGTTCAACTCAAATTTGCTATTTATTAGTTGAGTGACTTTAAGGAAGTTACTTAACCTCTCTGAGCTTGTTTACCCGTAAAATATAGCTACTAACACAATATAACTTATCTCAAGTGCTGGGGAGTGACCTTAACGGTATATACCAAAGTGGGAGCACAGCGCTTTGCAATTTTTCAATGCAAATGAATGCTAAAGGAGTTTTAAAAGTAAAGAAGGGGCAAAATTGTTCTACTTCTCCCAATTCCACAAATGACTTTGGTATCAAGAATACTATTCTATAAGGACTATCAATATTCTACAAAGGCAAATTTAAAGTTCTCAATTGTGAACGGAAAGGTACAACAATACACATGACCTAAGACCTCCTTCTACAGAGTTAAACACAATTTCTCAAGATATGATTTAAGAGAAAGCTTTTTAGGGGCACCTGAGTGGCTCAGTTGGTTAAGTTAAGGGTCTGCCTTCAGCTCAGGTCATGATTCCAGGGTCCCGGGATCGAGTCCTGCATAGGGCTCCCCGCTCAGCAGGGAGTCTGCTTCTCCCTCTGCCCATCCCCCTGCTTGTGCTTGCTCTCTCTCTCAAAAATAAATAAATAGGGGCGCCTGGGTGGCACAGCGGTTAGGCGTCTGCCTTCGGCTCAGGGCGTGATCCCAGCGTTATGGGATCGAGCCCCACATCAGGCTCCTCCGCTATGAGCCTGCTTCTTCCTCTCCCACTCCCCCTGCTTGTGTTCCCTCTCTCGCTGGCTGTCTCTATCTCTGTCGAATAAATAAATAAAATCTTTAATAAATAAATAAATAAATGAATGAATAAATAAATAAATAAAATTTTTAAAAAAGAGAGAAAGCTTTTTAGACTGCTTTTTAGTACTTGTTACAACGATGGCATAATCAGAGAAGAAAAAGGTCTCACTTTTGAATACTTGAGAGTAAAAGAATTGTTATTTTACTATGCCAATTACAAACTTTAAATATCACCATAAGTCACATCATACATGTGTATATATGTATGTGTGCATACATACACGCATATTCACTCAAATTGGAACTAAGCTGAACCACTGCTTCTTTTCAAAAGGGCTTCTATATTCTAAAAATAAGAAACTTACTTCTGTTCAACTGGAATTAATCTTACAACTAAGAGAGTATGCCTCAGACTCCCATATTTTACCAGAAAAGAAAAACAGCTTGAAAAGTAATATTATAGGCAAAGTTTAATAGCCTCTCCCATCAATCTCAAACTATTTTTCTTTATTGGCATGCAGAAATCATGAAGAGCAAATTTTTCTGAGATATTTCTATATCTGAACATTATTTCCTCTGCAAGCATTCAACAATTCTTGTTTCTATTCTTCTCTTTTCTAATTCAATTCTGTTTGGTTTCTAAGTTAAGAAGTGTGTTTCATTTGCATAAATGGTAACTATTCTGAGATACCATTCATAACTATACATTTGAATTCTCCAGAGTACCATTCACAACTTCAAATGGAACAGGAAAAAACTCATTCAACATCACTGTAATGGTGACTAAGACACGAATGATTATAATGTTATATTGTGGAGGATTGGTCAAAGGAGGGAGAAGTCCCCAAATGTTACTACTAACTTGTAATCACTTTATGAATGCCCCAAGGGACCAAGAACCATTGCCTTGACCAATCTACCTACCACAAAAAAATCTGAGCTTAGAAAAACACGCCCATTAGCTAAACATAATTTTTTAAGAGTTATAAAGTACCTATGCAGGGCTTTTTTGATAATTTTGACAATATTTTGATAATCAAAATTTTGATATCAAAATTTATTTTGATAATCAAAAATTACCAAAGAAGAATCCTGACAAGTCCTGGCAAGTTTTCTATAAAACCAATGCTGATTTTTCTCTAGGTGTTAAACTTTTCAGCTATGAGCTTTTCTGAGAAAATCTTTCATGCAAGGTAGTAAGAGTCTAGTAGTCCTTTACTCCACTAATCAGTGGTAGAAACTAAATTTACATAGATCTGCATAAATAATTCAGCTATCTATCTGTACTGCTCTAATATATTTAAACCAAATAAAATAAAATTTGAACAGAAAAAGAAAATAATAGGGCTATTTTAAGGCTGTCACTTCCTGGTTTCCTTCATTCTTTTCTTTCTTTTTTTTTTTTTAAGATTTTATTTATTTATTTGAGAGAAAGATAGAGCTACCTAGGCGCCCCTAAAGATTTTATTTGTTTGTCAGAGAGAGAGAGAGAGCACACAAGCAAGGGGAGTGGCAGGCAAAGGGAGAAGCAGGCTCCCCGCTCAGCAAGGACCACAATGCAGGGCTCCATCCCAGGACCCTAGGATCACAACCTGAGCCGAAGGCAGATGCTTAACCAACTGAGCCACCCAGGCGTCCCCTCATTTTTCTTTCTTATCCAAAAGTCATAAACAAGAGATTGTATAACTAGAAAGAAGGAATAAAAGGAGAGTGTATACCTAAGAATATTTACACTTACTTCCCTCTGTGATTCCTCCACCCCTATCCTCGATATAGTAGTTCTCAACAGGGGGCAACTATGCCCCTTGGGAGACATTTCACAATATCTGGAGACATTTTTGGTTGTCAGAGCTAGTGAGAAGAGGGTACTAATGGGTACTGAGTAAAGACCAGGGACGCTGCTAAACATCCCAGAACACACAGGACAGCCCTCCACAATGACAGATTATCCCACCCAAAATGTTAATAGTGTCAAGGTTGAGAAACCTTACCCCAAGTCGTAAGAAAGTCCTACCTCTCAGAAGACACTCAATAAATGTTTACTGATCTGAACTGAAAAGACCATGAACTGGAAGAAAAGCAAAACCTACAAGAATAAATTAGAAGACAGAGGCCATGATTTAAGCATTATTAGCATCTACTAAGCCTTTATTGTGTCTTGAGCACCAGTCATAACAAAAATGAACAACTGAGTCCTGCTCTTAAGAAGCTCATGATCAGGCAGGGAGAAGAGTTTTGTAATTTGTCTAATATCAGATTTGACAATCTGATGAATATTTTAACAAGGGAGAAAACAGGGGCGCCTGGGTGGCTCAGTTAGAGTGAAGTTAAGCGTCTGCCTTTGGCTCAGGTCATGATCCAGGATCCTGGGATCAAGCCCCCGGTTAGGTCGGGTTCCTGCTCAGCGGGGAGTCAGCTTCTCCCTCTCTTTTTGCCCCTCCCCCTACTCAAGAGCTCTCTCATGCAAGCACTCTCTCTCAAATAAATAAAATCTTAAAAAAAAAAAAAAAAGAGAGAGAAACATACAAAGGAGTCACTCAATTTTTCCCGGGAAGGCTTCGTGGAAGAGATGACATCTTATAGCTCAGTTCAGAAAAGTAGGAAGTGCCTTATTTCACAGCTTATAAGCCTCTTTCCAAACAAAGAACCATTCATTTCCTCAGTCAACAAAAAGCTATAGAACACCAATTTTGTTCCATACATTGTGTTGTGTGTTGGAGACCCAGTCAAATTAAACCTTTCATTTTACCCCTTGGCATCACTGGTGCCCAGCAGCCCCCTTCTCTCACCCAAATCCCAAACAATTATTGCATTTGTACCTATTCTCAATTAAGCAACTGTCACCCTAATCAGTCTTACTCAGTAAAACCACTACCCCAGAAATAAACAAAACTTTCAGTTGCCTGTAGACACAGACTCTGTCTAATCCTGCATAAGTCACAAAATCATGGCAGAATAACTAACTAGCAACAAACTAACTACAGGTCCAGATCTGCCAACTGTGTCGGTATCTTGGAAAGCTATTTTGCTGGGGCGCTTGGATGGCTCAGTTGGTTAAGCATCCCACCTTTGATTTCAGCTCAGGTCATGACCTCAGGGTTGTAAGATCGAGCCCTGCATTGGGCTCAGCACTGGGCATGGAGCCTGCTTAAGATTCTTTCTTTCTGGGGCGCCTGGGTGGCTGAGTTGGTTAGGCATCTGCCTTTAGCTTGGGTCATGGTCTCAGGGTCCATCAGACTCCCTGCTCATTGTGGAGTCTGCTTCTCCCTCTTCCTCTGCCCAACCCGGCTCCCCCACTTCCCCACTCATGCTCTCCCCCCTCCGCCCCTTCCTGCCCTCACCATCTCTTAAAAAAAAAAAAAAAAGGCTATTTACTGTATGAAAAATTCCGCGTCCTCTTCCACCCTACCCACTGCATGCCAGGACCAGCAGCAAAGTAACCAACATACAGGGGCACCTGGGTGGCTCAGCTGGTTAAAGTATCTGACTCTTGGTTTCAGCTCGGGTCATGATCTCAGGGCTGTGGGGACAAGCCCTGTGCACCAGGCTCCATGCTCAGCGTGGAGTCTGCTTGTTCCTCTCCCTCTGCTCCTCTCCCTCCCCCCACACTCACTCTCTCTAAAATAATAATAAACTCTAAAAAACAAAAAAAGTAACCAATATATATTTATTGAGCACTTACAATATGCTTGTATCAATGGTTCTCAACCCTGGTTGTATACTGACATCAGAGATCCCAACCCAGATATGAAGATGTTTTATTTATTTTTTTTTAAGATTTTATTTATTTACTTGGGGGGGGGGCACAGAGAGAGTGAGAGGGAGAAGCAGACTCCCCGTTGAGCAGAGAGCCCAATATGAGACTCGATCCCAGGACCCTGGGATCATGACCTGAGCGGGAAGACAGATGCTTGATCACCTGAGCCACCCAGGAGCCCACGGATATATTTTAATGGTAAATTTTAATGCAAGCAAGTTTGATGCATTACAGAATACCAAAGAAGTACAAGACACAGTTCTTGCCTTGAAGAGCTTATCCAGAGTCACAACAGAGTAATGTGGAAAAGGATGTTAGTCCACCAACTGTAGTCCTTTTGCAATACTATCAGTGTTTATAAAAGAGGAGAAACTGGGGTACTCTGGATAAGAACTGCTCCTATTGCCTAGTCCGTCGTACACCGAATCCACCTGCAACTGCTGATATGCTCTTCTATACCCCTTCTACATCCCAGACAGTAGAAGCACCATTCTCAGGAACTATGGAGACACCCCCAGTAGGAGGATGAATTGAGGCCCACAAATCAGGAGGCTACAGGGTATCCTGAAGGCCAGAATCTCTCAAATTCATGCTGTCATGGGGCTTCTCCTTTTTTTTTTTTTTTTTTTTAAGATTTTTATTTACTTATTTGTCAGAAAGAGAGAACGAGCGAGCAAGCACAAGCAGGGAGAGGGGCAGAAAGAGAAGCAGGCTCCTCACTGAGCAAGGAGCCCGAAGGGTCCTGGGATCATGATCCAAGCCGAAGGCAGACACTCAACCGACTGAGCCACCCAGGTGTCCCATGGGGCCTCTTTCAAAGAGAAGAAATAATTCTTCAACCTCCAACACCACCAATCTACCTCACTCTATAGCTGAAGTGTCCAACAAGAGTAAAGAACAGAGTTGTGTTGTTGTTGTTGTTTAATTTGCTCCTAGAGGACCTGGCCAGTTAAAGAAATCACCCAAATTAATAAGGCTGGTAAATTCGAATTTCTCATATAGCATACACTTAAAATAAAAATACTCTAAGTTAAATATATTTTAGTAAACTTCTTACCAAGATATTCAAATTGTGGAAGCTTCAAAAATTAAAAATAAAAAATATTGTTAAATAAACTCTACACCCAAAGTGGGGCTTGAACTCACACACCCCCAAGATCAAGCATCACATTCTCTACTGACTGAGCCAGCTAGTTCCAAAAAATAAAAACTTTTCAGTTGGTACAGGATGCAACTCTTATTCTTGGGGTTTTGAATTCAAGCCCCACACTGGGCACAGAGCTTACTTTAAAAAGAAATCTTTTTTCAACCTAAATCCTACC
This sequence comes from Ursus maritimus, assembly GCF_017311325.1. NCBI lineage: Eukaryota > Metazoa > Chordata > Mammalia > Carnivora > Ursidae > Ursus > Ursus maritimus. The sequence continues at coordinate 20,373,769 of NW_024425786.1, forward strand.
CAGCAGTGATAACCTCATACTAAAGACCACCCTGAAGACAGCATGAGCTTTAAATTCTGCAAACATTAATCTACAGATCCTCACCTGATTAGTCTTTCTCTGAATTATACAGAAAAAGGTATAATTCTCTTCAATGTTACACAAAAACTGGTGAGCACAAGATCCTATAAATAACTTTTTTAAAAAGAGATGTAGGAAAAAAATAGTAAAAATTAATTAAAATTAAAAAGTGGGGTAGAGTGCCATTCAAAAATATAAAACAGGGAACAAGGCGGGTATTAAGAGGTAAATTTGGGTACTTAAGGAAGAATGTACATAAAGCAGCACACGGAATAAAAGTGTCTTCTATGCACTACTGTGTTTAGGACCCATAGCTTTGAAATTAGCTTGGCTTACAATATTTTTCCTTGTAATTGTCCTTGTCATCATATAACTTTTATCCAAACTTATATGGACCCATGTAAGTTTTATTCATTTATCCACAATCCCTTAACTTCAATTCCAAAATCTAAAAGGCTGTAAAAACAAGTTTTTCATTATTCACTTGGTGGCAAAACCTGACATGAAATGACATGAGGCTATTTATAGTATTTATTTATACCAGTTGGTGTGAACATTCTGACATTTTACTACAGAAATGGTAATGTGTTTGATTACAAGGTGCTGCCCCTGACCTGTCTGGGATGTTACGTAACACACAGTATATGTACCATATTCCTTTTCTAAAATCCCAAAAATTCTATATTCAAAAAATATCCCAAGAACTGTTGTGGTTTTTCTTTTTTTTGGCCCCAAGGTACTATGGACTGGTATGCTAATTAAGACTAAATCTTATACAGAAAATATAACTAATATAGAGAATGAAGGTACATCTTCAGATACAATATATTCAATGCCTTAACAACTATTCACACATACAATCCTGTAAAATGAAGCATTAAAAAGACTTTTGACAAATGTCAAAACTCAAACACACCATTATGTGTTTTTTCAAGTGATGGTGATAATTTGCATCATCCAGTATCTAGATCAATTCTTCTTAGATTGAAATTCACTAATTTAAATCGCAGTTAAGATAGACCAAAAGACTGCAATTGGCAACTAAGTTGAGAGAGAACCATCCACTGGTAAATAAGAAATGTTCTATTTTTAAGAAATTTATCTCAGAGGGTTTCATATCTAAAATTATCATTCTAGGGATGCCTGGGTGGCTCAGTTGGTTAAGCCTCTGCCTTTGGCTCAGGTCATGATCCCAGGGTCCTCCGATCGAGTCCCATATCCGGCTCCTCGCTCAGCGGGAAGCCTGCTTCTCCCTCTGCTTGCAGCTCCCTCTGCTTGTGCTCTATCTTCCCGCATCCGGCTCCTCGCTCAGCGGGAAGCCTGCTTCTCCCTCTGCTTGCAGCTCCCTCTGCTTGTGCTCTCTCTATCTTAAATAAATAAATAAAAATAAATAAATAAATAAATAAATAAATAAATAAATAAATAATAAAAGTACAATTTCTCAACTTTGAACAAATTACAATTGACTTTTTCTGTGAAAGCAGGGCCTCGGACAGTGACAGCTCTTAAAGTTCAAATATTTGGACTGGAAGAAGAGTTTCACAGTTCTTTCCTTCCTTCCTTCCTCCTTCAGTTGCTGCTTTTCTGGTTTTAGAATTTCAAACAAAGAAATACATATTGGCTCCACTGCTAAGAAACGCCCTCTTTCTCAGCAACTTCCTCTTCCAATTTTCTTCCCTACCATTGACATATGAGAACAATACACACTGCCGGTCCTACCATTTTGATTAACCAAGAGCTGAGGCCTGGAAAAATTAAGGGCTACAATTTATCGTATCCAACTACTAGTCTCTGATTCCAGGTCCACAATCCTCAGTCATCTAGAAGTCAGATAACAGGGAACACAAAGAAAGGAAGGAACATTATGCTTCATCAGAGGCAGGGTAAGGTTCAGACCTTTCCTTCCAGGAATCTAAAGAAATCTGAACAAATGGGAAAGTTCTCTCATCCCAAGAAAATTTAGCCTTCTTAGGGAGGAGAAAAAGTTACTGGGCTGGCACCCCTCTGAACCAAGAGTCAAGTCTATACACCAACAGTTGGTGAACTTCACAAGCCACCCAGTCAAGAGTCAAACTGAGTTCTTTGAGGTTCTGACACACTTCAAAGTAACTTTTACAATTACAATTTAGAAATGGTCCTTTCCAACTCTCAGACTGCAGAAAGGGAATGCACTTATAATTAGCCATCCAGAGATCAAGGTCCAGCCGTCCCCATGCCAGAGGTCAATTCAAGTGTCTGGGACCAGACCCCTCCCCCCATTTGTGACAAAGCAAACTTCTTTGAAGTGGACAATGACTTCCCCCTTGTCTGGTGATTCTCAGAGGAAACCATCTTATGGTTGGTAAGCTCTGTACCTCACCGTGTGACCTTGGACAAGTTACTTCATTTCTCTGAAACTCAGTTTCCTTATGCGTAAATTCTCAACAGCGGCTGTAAAAATTAAGTAAGACGATAAGCCTAAACAAGGGCTGGCACATAGTAGGCGCACCATAAATGCCCTCCTCCTACTCCTAACCCTCCTGAATTCTTTCCGGCCTAAATGTCAATCATTGCCCCAAGAGGTTCCAAGGATGCTTTCCTCTCCTCTAATGCTATGGAGCACCGGTGTATAAAACTTTGCCGGCTCAGAGGCTCTAGGATCCTAGAGGACCAAGACAACCGGAGTCCAACTCATCATAGTCTGGGGGCCTTCCAGAGCCTTCACGGAAGAGCCCCTTTAGCCAACTCTCCACCTTACCCTGTAGAACCATCCTGTACACATACATACATAGGCACACACACGCACGTACACACAGTTCTCTCCGCCACTCCTCGACTTAGCAGGCCAGGGATCTCAAAGAGCACTACAATTCCTTCATGGCCCAGAGATGGAAACTGGGGAAGACCCTGCCCAAGATCTCCGAAACCATCTGAGATCCAACTCATGTACAACTGCCTGCAAAGCCTTCGTTTTACAAATAGGGAAACTGAGGCCCAGAGAAGGCAGTGACTTGCCCAAAGTCACACGGCGAGTTAGTGGCAGCGCCAGGTCAGGTTGGGGGCACTTTCGCAGCCTCACAGATTCGCGGGCCCCTCCAAGTGTCCATGGGGATCTCCAGGACACCTCCTCCCTGGGCAGGGGAGTGTAGCGTGAGGCCACCCCGCGCTGACCACTAGCCGGGCCACGGCCAGTCCGCGGCAGGAGGCGCGCCACCCACTCCCCCGGGACCCAGCAAGGCTCAGGGCAGGGGGTGGGGGTGGCGGCGCGGCCGGGCCCGGCGCTTCACGGCGGGGCCCGCCCGGGGGACTTGTTGCTCACCTGGTCTCGCGCGGTCTCCCTCAGCGATAGAGGGGCCGGCCAGTCACCCTTCTCCGCACGCGGACTGTTCCCGCGGGCGGCCTCCCGGGATGCCAGAGCCAGACCCCCCTCAGCGCGCTACGCCCCCAGCCGCGTTCACCCGGCCCGCGTCCGCCATTACGCGATTCCCCGCCCTGGGACGCGGCCACACCCCGCCAACGGCCCTGATTGGCTCTCTGCCCCACCCTCCTGGGGCTTTCGGGCATTCCATTGGCCTGAGTGGAGTGCCAGTTAAATAGCTACGCAAAAGACGTACTCAAGTGTACCGTCTGGGGAACTCCACCCGAGGTACTTCCGCAATCGGAGTAAACAGCGGGAGGGCAAACCAAGTGAAGTGGGGGTGGAGATTAAGCCGAATCAACTCCTGAATTCAGGGTAGGAAAATACCACCTGAGAAAGTGTACAAACTCGTACAAAGTGTATTGAAAGATGGATTCGTCTTGGTAGAGTTCAAAGGACAAGGATTTTTGGTAGAAGGACGGGACCAAACCCATGAACTTTCTATGGACACCCCTCAAGTTGCAGATAGTTTTGTCCCTTCTCTCCCCGTCTCAGGCCCGACCGAAAGTAGGGTGGGGAGAATGAGTCATAGGCTCCAGCCCACCGGTGAATGATTCTTCCGGGGCGAGGTCTGGGGTCCTGGGACTGGGAGCTGGTTCTGAAAGGCCAGGGTCAGGCGAGCGAGACCCTGGTCAGCCGCCACCTCATTCTGCGACCTCAGACGACTTCCTGAACTTATCTGGGTCTCAGTTTGTCCTCCTGCAGGATAGGAGCAGTCATGTCTGCCTCCTGTCCTGGCGGTTTGTTGAGGCTACACGCCTGAGTTGGGGATATGTGCGCCTTGTTGATTATAAAAGGCTGCAGCTGGATACCATTTGACAAATTCACAAGTTAGCAAAAATCTCATTAAGTTCTCTAGAGCAACGCTGTAAGGCGGATGTTGTCTTAGTTTTGCAGGCGAGAACATTGAAAACTCCATGACTTACCCTGGGTCATCCAGGGAATTTGAAACAACCGTAGGACTCAAACTTGTATCTTTTGTCTTCCACTTCTGTGTTTCTCCTTCCAGGCCTGGTACCCCCTGAGAAAGAAGTTCCTCCACCAACCCTTTAGCATTCCAGGGAGTGTCTTGAGAGTACCAGGACAGTTCTCCTCTCTCTGGTCACCATAGGCCTCAGCTGTTTCTAGGGTGCTAGGAATCCGGAGGTGAGTAGGGGTTGGCAGGTGGGTCAGCAACCCAGACAGAATCCCAAACAAGGACACAGAGGGGCAGTGACACCATTGTGGGCCCTCAGCAGGGCTGCCTCCCTGCCAAGACTTAAATCCAGGTCTCTCTGCTCTCAGAACAGGGCTCTTTTCATTGCAGGATTGTTTTTCCCAGAAGGGCTGCCTTGGCTGTAATTCCTAGTCCTTTTCCCTCTCTCGAAAGGAAGGAGGACAAGACGGGAGTGGGAGGGGGAGCAGCGTAAGACTTTAGAAGGGCAGAGACCACCAAGTGCGTGGTGCTGAAAGAGCCTCAGTGCTGTCTGAGTCAGTGACCTCCAGGCTCAAATGAGGACGTGTGGTCTGACAACCAACGACTATTTAAATCGTGACTGTGGCCATTGGGTGCTGGGAGGCAGCAGGTGCTATGCAGAAGTCAGTGGCTTTGGGTCAGCCTGACCTGAAATTGAATCCAAGCTCCACCACTTTCTAGCTCTCCGAGCCTCACCTATGTCTTCTCTAAAATGGGGACAACAGGGCACCTGGATGACTCAATTGGCTAGGCATCTGCCTTCAGCTCAGGTCATAATCTGGGGGTCCTGGGATTTATCCTTGCATGGGGCTCCCTGCTCAGTGGGGAGTCTGCTTCTCCCTCTGCCTCTGCCCCTCCCCCCACTGGTGTGCTCTCTGGAGCATGCTCTCTCTCAAATATATAAATAAAATCTTTTAAAAATAAAATAGGGACAAGAGACATCACTGCTAATACACACACACACACACACACACACACACACACACACATATACACACATAGGGGCGGCTGGGTGGCTCTGTTGGTTAAGCATCTACCTCCAGCTCAGGTTGTGATCTGGGGGTCCCGGGATCTAGCCCTGCATGGGGCCCCTTGCTCAGCAGGGAGCCTGCTTCTCCGTCTCCATCTGTCTGAGGTCCCCCCTGCTTGTGCTCTTTCTCTGTCTCTGTCAAATAAATAAATAAAATCATATACATACATATATATGTGTGTATATATATACATCAGTGCTAAAAAAATGAAAATTAAAAAATTAAAAATAAAACAAAATGGGGACAACAGGGCAATTGTGAGGATTCAATGAGTTAATTGTGCGTGAGTCATGTGTGTAAAGTACCTGGTAGCTGTCTATTCATTCATGGATTCATCTATCCAATAAAAAATTATTAAGCACCGGGGCGCCTGGCTGGCACAGTCGGTAGAGCATATGACTCTTGATATCAGAGTCAGTGAGTTTGAGACCCATGTTGGGTGTAGGGTTTACTTAAAAAAAAAAAATTATTAAGCGCTGACTATGGGTAGGCAGCCTGCCAGCGGTACAGCTACAAGGGTGGGCAAAACAGACCCTCAAGGAGCTTACAGTTTAGCGAGGAAGTAAGTCATAAAACCAATGACCACACGAATCAAAACAGAGTTAGAAACTGTGATAAGGAACAAGAAGGCAAAGTACAAGGTGTTTATGACAGTGAATGTTGGGATGGGGTGGGGCCAGAGGAGGCTTCCCAAAGAGGTATCTCAGGACGAGTTGGTGAATGGGGGTTAACTAGGCAGCAGGTGTTTGGAAGAAGCACTGCAGGCCAAGAGAAAGGCATCCAGGCCTATTGGGATAGGTGGCAATAGGGAGGGAGGGCAGAGCTCATGCAGGGGCCTAAACAAATGAGGTCGTACAGGGGAGGGCACCCGGCTTTGAAAGTGAGGCTCATTTCCAAGGGTCTGTGTACTTTCCCGGTAGGCCAGTAGGCCCTGAATGCAAGCTTTGAGGCCAACCCAGGGTTTGAATCCTGGCTCTGCCATCTCACCTCAGACTGTGTGACCTTGACCAGTCACCACACCTCTCTGTGCCTCATCTCCTTTTCTAAGAAATTGGGATAATGATAAAGTGTCACAGGGTGGGGGTGAGGATTCAATGTGGAACTCGTCTAAAGCGTTCCGGCACATAGAAGGCATTCCATAAAAAGTGCTCAGTCTTCCCAGCAGAGAGGGAGGTGAGCCTGAGGCTGCAGATCCAGCAGATAAGTTTGAGAGCTGATGCAAGCGTCTATACACTGGGCAAGTTGACTTCTGACCTTCATTGTTGGGGAAGACTTGGAAGCCAGGCGAGCCTGGATTCAAATCACAGCTACAGCACTTCCTAGCAGTGCGACCTTGAGCAAGTGACTTCACCTCTCTGAGCCTCAGTTTCCTTATCCATAAAATGGGAATCATAATTGTTTTTATCTCCCAGATCTGTGAAAGTTAAAGGAGATAATAAATGCAAAGTGCTTAGCACAGAGATTGGCACATATAGTAAGCAGCTGTTGAATGTTAACTTTAATATATTGTCATTGACTCTAACAGTAACTTTATTAGTAATTAAATAATAGTTATTTTATTAATTAATAATTGTATATTTATGTATAATTAGAATAATTATTAATTAATTAATTAATTATTATTGTTGATATCAGCATTACCGCCCGTCCTAGGTAAGATTCTGGAGTTTTGCTCGAAGGTTGTCTGGCAACCTCCTTTTAGGCAATGGACATAGACGAGTTGCTTTCTGAGGGGATGGTGCTGAACACTTTAATAGTGATATTAGTAAGCACTAACACCGAGCATTTCCTATGTGTCAAACGCATGCTAAATGCTGTCATGCATTAACTCATAAATCCTCCTAGTAGTCCTGTGAGTGAGGTCCTGTCATTACCATCATTTTACAAATGAGATCAAGGAAGCACAAAGAGGTGAAATGACTTGCTCAAGACCACCCAGTCAGCAAGCAGCACAGCTGGAATTTGAACCCAGCCTCTGAACATGAGTGGGCTTACTGCTCTTGAGGGTAAACCCTCTCTCTTCTACCCAAGCAGTTAGACCTATCACCTGGAAGGATGAAATTATCCACTGCCAGTAGCTGAGTCCCAGGTTCTGAAGGCCAAGCCTGTTCCTTTCCCACCAATTCTGAAAAGTAACCCCCGCCTGTTTGTTCCCTGCCCCCTGAGGCAGATTAGAGCAGGGAACAGACCCTCTTCCTCTGCACGGGAAAGCAAAAAGACATTTAGAGTCCCTGGAATGGGGTCCAAGTCCCAACAGTCTTGGCCAACTCACACCCCCTGTCTGAGCCTCAGTTTCCTTATCTATGAAATAGGCATGATAGCAGCTCTGCCTACAGGGCTGTTGTGAAAAGCAGAAAAAATAAGGCCTGCATCAACTATGAAGCGCTCTCAGCATAGGCGGGCCGCTCACTGTTGCTATGGGGATGGCAAACACCCCGGGGAAAGCAGCCTAAACCGGTACAGCCGGCAAAATTGCCATCTCTAGAAGAAGTCCTGGGTTTGAGTCCAGATCCGCCTATTACACCCTGTGTGACCTTGAGCAAGTTACAAAACCTGGCGGAGCCTCAGTTTTCTCATCTATGAAATGGCGTGAATAATACTGATCCTGTAGAGCTGGGGAGGAAAACACATTGAGGGGATCCATAAAAAGCCATGAGGCAATTCCCGGTCCAGCGCTGGCAGAGCCCAGTGTGCTAAGGGATTCTAGGGGAAGAAACAAAGCACAGGGACCATGAAGAATCACAGACCCCCCTCTTCACCACCCCTGTGTGAGGGGAAGAGGATGGAGACCACTGTGTTCAGGGCCCAGGAGAGTCTGAAGCCCCTACCCTACCTCTAGCATCCTCAGCTCTTGCTGGGTCCACTGCATATCTTTCTCTCCCCCTCTCTCTCCCTCTCTCTCTCTCTCCCTCTCGTCAAACAAGTTCTTCTCCACTGAGCAATCCCAGGGGGCCCCGAACCTCGGTTCCAGCCAAGCTCGCAGGCTTTCCCCGCCTCCACATCCTTAATCCACAGCCTTTGCATTTGCCGTGCCTTCCACCTGGAATGCTCTCTCCTCCCGGAGCGCCTGTGGTGGGGAAAGGCGGGTGCTGGAGGGAAAGGATCTGGAATGATGCTCCCCTACCTCCTCACTCCCCTCCCCTACATCTCCCACGCTGCATGCCTGACCTCCCCCCTCCCAGCGTGGGGGGATGAGGCAGCATCAGGAGGGGGAGGAAAAGGGGGAGGACTCTGTGAAGGGCCCTCTGTGGGGTTTTTCACCTGCTCAGAAGAGGCAGACGGAAATGAAAGCTCTAGAAAAACGCCTGCCGCTCTGCTCCGGAGGCCCCAGCTCAGGGAAGCCTCCCTGCCTTCCCACTGTGCCATCTTCTCTTCCTCCCCCTCCTCCTGCAGGCAGGTGCCACAGTCAAGGAACATGGGTGGGCGGCAGGCCAGAGAGACCTGGGTTCAAAGCCCATTCCTGTCCCTTACGCAGTGAATGGCCTTCGCAAGAACCTCTGGCCCCCACACACCTCATTTCTTGGTAAAAGGACACAACAACGCTGGCTCTCAGGCTGCTGTGAGGGCTAAGCAAGGTGCCAGGTGACAATGCCTGGCACAACCGAGGTACTTGGCGATGGAGCAAACTCACAAGCACCCATGTGCCCGGCACGGCTCTCAGCACCTTGCAGATGCTAGCCCATGAATTCCCAGTAACGTAGGTACCATTACTCTCCCCTGTTGACAGATGAGGAAACTGAGGCACAGAGAGATGATATACCTTGTCCGAGGTCACGCAGCCAGTAAGAGGCAGAGCTTCGTCTCCGTTCTTAGCCGCCACACTACGGCGCGCTCAGTACTGGTTGCCAGGAGTATTGTTACTGTGATTTTTCATCTGCACTGACTCTGTGCCCTCAGCGAGTACATGGTATTCTTCCCCCACATTCAAAATCTTGCCTGAATTTTCCCTCCTTCTTGACATCTTCCAGGCTGTTCATTCAAAGAGCATATACTGCTCTCACCTCTGGCCAGGCCAAAGCAGGGCACCAGGGACCGGTGACCCATCCACCGAGTCTCTGTTTTTCAGCAGCTCCCAATCTGGTGAGGGAGAAAATACATACATAAAAAATTTTTTTTTGTTTTTAAGATTTTTTAAATTTATTTATTTGAGAGAGAGAGAGAGCACAGGCAGGGGGAGTGGCAGAGGGAGAGGGAGATGCAGGCTCCCCGCTGAGCAGGGAGCCAGATGCTGTGGGGCTCGATCCCAGGACTCTGGGAGCATGACCTGAGCTGCAGGCAGGTGCTTAACCGACTGAGCCACCCAGGAGCCCCTACATACATAAAAATTACAATAAAAGAGGGAGACATCAATTGCAGCAGGAGCTGTGAGCTCACAAAAGCTTAGGCTCAACCTAACACAACTGAGGGCCTAGGCAGGTTCATAGAGGAGGGGTCATTTGAGCAGGGCATTGAAGGGTGAGTAGGAGTTCCTCAGATAGGCTTATAAAGTAAGAACTAGATTATGACGTGTAGGGGTCCCTGGGTGGCTCAGTCAGTTAAACGTCTGCCTTCAGCTCAGGTCATGATCCCAGAGTTCTGGAATGGAGCCCTGCATGGGCTCCTTGCTCAGCTGGGAGCCTGCTTCTCCCTCTCCCTCTGCCTGCCACTCCCCCTGCTTGTGCTTTCTCTATCAAATAAATAAATAAATAAAATCTTAAAAAAAAAAAAAAAGAATATGACGTGTAGTGCAGACCTTGCAAAGAGGTCCGGATAATAAAGGCTAGACCCCATACCTGGGGTCAGTTCTATGCCAGGCCCTGTACTATACGCTGCAGGTATAGAGGCGGAAAGATATCAACTGGGCCCCGAAGATGCTTCCAGACTTGGTGTGGGGGGATAGAAAGCAACAAGTAAAGCAAAAATATCCATATTAAAGAAAAACCCAGAGGAGATTTGACACTACAAAAAAGAATCCTAAACCTGTCAAGGGGTCCGTGAAAGCTCCTGGGGGGGTAGCTGATGTCTAGGCCAAGAGTCTCAAAGAGCAAAGCCAGGTGAAGTCACCTACTGCCACCCCAGCCCATGTATGAATTCAACACAGAAACTACGCTAACTCTAAAATAAGAGTAAGGAACCCCAATAAAGTTCTAAGTTTTCTCATGAGTGCTATTTAATTTTTTTTAATTATCAAACATCAAATTAGTGTTTTAAAATCATATTTTGGGGCATCTGGGTGGCTCAGTCAGGTAAACACCTGTCTTCGGCTCCAGTCATGATCTCAGGGTCCTGGGAGGGAGCCCCGTTCAGCGGGGAGTCTGCTTGTCCCCCTGCCACTCTCCCTCCTCATGCTCTCTCTCTCTAATAAGTAAATAAATAATATTTTTAAAAAATAATACATGTATATTTTTTTAGTGTCCCTGCTTTGCTGGTGCCCTAAACACGTGCCCGCTCTGCTCGTTGGGTAATCTGACAGGGTGACAGGCCAGAGGGAGTCATCCAGGTGAGAGGTGGAGAAGGGTGTGGAAGGCAGAGGGAATTTCACATGCAAAGGCCCAGAGGCAAGAGAAAAGATGGCACTTTGGGGAAAAAGGAAATCCTTTGATGAGAGCTGGCAAGAGGGAAGAGGCGGCAATAGAGAATCGGACTGGATTCTCAGGGAGCCGGGGAGGCAGGGAAGGGCTGCGACTGGGATGCGCCATAATCCCATGTCCCTTTTGCGAGCTCACTCTGAATATCTCTCGAGACCTATTTCTGGTTTGAATCCATTTAGTCCAGAGACACCGTGTACCTACTAGGTTTCCAGCACTGACCCAGGTGCTGGGGCTGCAACAGATAATTAAGGGATCGGAGGGCAGAGCGAGACGAGGCAGGGACACCGAGTGCCACCCTACCGTGGGGCCTGGAGGGACAAAGGCGCGGAGTGGAAGGAGCCAAGCCCTGTGCTGGACGAGGAGGCGCTGAGGTGGGAGGTGGCGTCGGGCTACTTGCCACGAAGAGGCCGGTGATCCCTAAGACAGAAGAATAAAGGAGTGAGCACGGGGGGAGAGGCCATGGCGAGGGCTGGAAAACGCTCCCCTCTAAGCTCCCGAGAAGGCGGCCGAGTGGGCAGAGGCCCCGAGCCCCTTCGGCCGCCCGCGCTTTCCCAGCCCCGCTGAGCCCCGCGGCTGTGTCCTCCGGGCTCCAGAAGTCAGACCAAAGCCTGCAGGAGAGCGGGGCCGGGGACAAGGCCAGCCTCTGCCCAGCAGGGCCTTCCTTCCTCGTGGCTGGGCCAGCCCGGCCGAGGAGCCCGGGGTTACAGGGAAGGATTAAGGAGTTGGTTGCTTTTTTACCCAAACCGTGGCTGCATTTCTCTCTCTTTCTTTCTTTCTTTCTTTCTTTTTTTTTTTTTTTTAAAGAAAAATGTTCCCGTACACGCACCCGGAGGCTTCTGCAGGAGGCGGCTGTTGGAGAACCGGGAAAACAAGCCAAGAAACGAGAGAGAGGAAGAAGACCACGCCTCGCCTGGCAGATTCCTAATGGCCCAGGAGACCTGAGGCTTTACTGTGGGAGGCCGGGCTGGGGGTGGGGGGGGTGCTGGCTCGGGTGGGAGGGAAGGGCAGGCCGAAGGACAGCCACTTGCTGGTCGGTGACCTTGGGCGGGATGCTGCCTGCTTCCCTCTGGTGAGAATGGGGAGGAGGGGGGCAGGGGCAGGGCTGGCCGGCTGAGGTCACAGGAAGGCCCCTTCCAGCCTGAAACGCGATCTCGGGATGTGGGGCCTGCCAACCTGCAGCGACCCTGGGCCAGCAGAGATGAAAGGCTGCCTGTCCCCAGCTTCCGGACCCCCGAGGCCCCAGTGCCTCAGACTTGAAGGGCAGCAAAGCGGCTGCAGCTGGCTGGGGCCGGTTGCTGGACTCCCCACCCCACCTGATGTCATCCAACCCTCCCCTCCCTGTTTGGCTGGGGACACGCCGGCCCAGAGAGGGCTGCCGGCCTGCCCGAGGTCACACAGCAAGTTGGAGGCTGAGCCGGGCTCACCACAAAGTCTTTGGACTCCAAGTCCAGGCCTCATTCCCTTTCCCAGAAACTTGGCTGCCTGGGGACTTACCCCAGGGAGTTGGAGAGACCCAGGGTTCGGGGAGACCGTTGGGAGCTGTGTCCTTTGAAGTCAAGACTTCATGTTGACTAAAGTGCTTTTCTCTTCTTTCTTTTTTCCTTTTTTTTTTTCTTTTTTAAGACAAAAAAGAACGTTCCGGGCCCCTGCCATGAGCCTGGACTTGCTCTGCGGGCTGGGGAAGGAATGCAGCTCTGGCCGCCACAGCCGCTGGTCACCAGCTGCAGCTCAGCTCCTACTGCTCCCACCCCAGTGGGCACGGGGACAAAGGCCTCTTCTCAGGCCTGTGCTCTCCAGCTCCTGGATCTGTGCGGGCAGGGCATCAACCAGGAGGCTTGGTTACTGAGCAGCTAAGTCGCTGCTCCTCTCTGGGCCTTAGTGCCCTTTCTAGAAAATGGGAGCAGAGTATCTGCCTGACCTACTTCTCAGCATTGTGTGGAGGCTCCAAAGAGGTTAAGTTCCAGAAATACGGACCCCTCGGCACCTCCTTCTGCCTACTCACAGACCCCTCTGCCTCACCTGACCTTCCCTCCTTCCCTCCTGCTTCACCTGGCCAGCCCCAGCTCACTGGGCTCGGCTCCGCGGGACCGTCCCTCGCTCTGGGGAGCCTTCCCTCCCCTCCAGACTGCACGCTCCTTCAGGGTATTTATCACTGTGGTAATTAAATAATTAATTGTGTAATTGGACCTGTCTCCCCACTAAAATGTGAACTCGAGTAATAGCTGACACCGAACGCCTACCCAGCACCAGAGACTTTCCATGTACTAACCCACGGAATCCCTGTGGCAGGCACTGTCGCTTCCCCCATCTTACAGATGAGCAAACTGATTCGGGGAGCGGTTCAGTGACTTCCCTGAAGTCACGGCCAGCTGGAGGCTCGACCAGGACTGAGCACAAAGGAGTTGCAGAACCAGGATTCAAATCCAGACCCCAGGTGATCACTATTACCCCGCTAATAAGGCGGGTTTAGCTTATTCCCTGCTTACCCCCAGCTCCGAGAACATCCAGCAAACAGCAGGTGCTCGGCGTATACTGGTGAATGAAAACTCCAACAGGTGATGAATACACATTTTGGAGAAGAATAAAGCACCTTCCAGGAGTGAGTTTTGCAGGTGCCAAGGGTGGAGCTGAGCCATGGTGGGGGGATGGGGTGCCCAATAAATTGTTAAAGACCAATTATTGGGCTTCCCTCTGGAGCGCACACATGGGCCAGAAAAGCCCAGATGTCATCTTTGACTACTCCTTCCATTTCATCCCCAAGTTCTGCTTGGTTTCTCCCCAGGGCACCTCCTCTTCTCCATCCTTCAACCCTCGTCTCTTTCTTGGATTTTTTTAAAGTAAGCTCTATACCCAATGTGGGGTTTGAACTCATGACCCCGAGAGCAAGAGTCACGTGCTCTACTGACTGAGCCAGCCAGGCGCCCTTTTCTTGGATTTTTGTACAACTCCTGCACGAGTTTCTCTGTCTCTAAATTCTCCTCCTTCAAAGTAGGCACTCAGTATAAAAAGCCGAGTGTGAGTGCTATCCCTCTTTGCCCTCCTTCACTAGTGAACCTTCCATGGCCCCATGGCTCTCTGGATAAAGCCCATACTCCTCACCAAGGCTTCTGCCACCACCCCTCTAGTCTTACCCCCTGCCCCCTCCTCCGCATGTCCTTTGCCCAAGCCACTCTCTATAGTAAAAGTTAAGAGCATGGAAGCAGAGAGACCTGGGTTCAAGTCTTGGTTCTGCCATGTACAGCCATGAGAGTTTGTAAACAAATCACTTCCCCTCTCTAAGCCTCAGTTGCTCCATCTAGAAAATGGGCGTAATTCTAATACCTACTTCATAGAGTCATTGTAAGGAGTAAATGAATCCAGAAGGTGCCGAGCACAGTATCTGACATCCCCAATGGTCACTATAATTCTTATACTTTCCTCTGTCACCAAGAACTTTTCTCACTGTCGGTTTTACTTGTTCTTTATGACCCAGCTCAAATGTCACCTCTTAGAGGAATTTTCCTTGATATTCACACCCTGTTCCGCAGGTGAAGTCAGTCTCACTTTCTATACTCACTCGCACTTTGCTCCTCTATAAAGCGCTTGTATATTTTGCTCTCTCTTTCCCCCATTACCCCAAGAATTCCTGGAGAGGAGGAATAATACCCTTTTACGCAAGCGCCTGCCTGGCATGCAGCAGGTGCTCAGTAAATGTTGGTTGAATTGAGTGGAGTCACCACTTTCAGTGCCTCAGTGAGCACCTTGCAGGGAGAAGGCCTGAGTGCTGAGACAGCTGGACTCCGTGGGGCCCTGGTCCTGGGTATATTGATGTGTGTGGGTGTGGGAGGGGGCGAAGGAAACTCCTGACCTCTGGGCTCTTCCTGGTGAGAACCTTTAGTCCTCCAAGGGTGGGAGAGAAGGGAGAGGATGTGAGACGGTCCAGGTGCTGAGCAGGGGTGAGGTGGGGCTATAGCAAGAGCTGGAGTGTGGGTAGGAACTGGCAGACTCCAGCTCCTCTAAGACCAGGGCTGGGTGTGGCAGGACAGGGCCCCACAGCCCAAGTCCCCGCCTGCAACACCCTGCCTCATCCTGGCACCCGGATTAAGTGACTTTTCAAGTCGTAAAGCTACATCTTGATTTGCAAGAAAGCAAAATCCAAGCCTGGCTTTGT
The DNA here is from genome assembly GCF_017311325.1 of Ursus maritimus. Classification (NCBI taxonomy): domain Eukaryota; kingdom Metazoa; phylum Chordata; class Mammalia; order Carnivora; family Ursidae; genus Ursus; species Ursus maritimus. The sequence goes on from NW_024425786.1 coordinate 20,388,932, forward strand.
CTGGTTGCTGAGCAGGGAGAAAGGGGGGTGTTTCCTTTTATTCGTGGTTCTGCATAGGCCATACCTTGCAGCCCTGGGCACATCAAAGAAGATAATACCTGATTTTGCGAAGGCAGGTGAAGGTCACATTATCCGTAACTGTTGCTTCAGTTGCTGCTCCTGCAGCTCCCTCTACTAAAAACCCTTCTCTTGGGACGCCCGGCCTGGCTTGCTCCAGAGAACGTGAGACTCTTGATCTCAGAGTCGTGAGTTCGAGCCCCACATTAGGTGTAGAGATGATTTAAATTTAAAAAAAAAAGAAAGAAAGAAAAAAGGAAAAAGGAAACTTAAAAAACCTTCTCTGACTGCCTAGTACCCTCAGGATAAACTCTCAGTTCCTAACCCAGCCTATAACACCCCGGCTCCTCAGACCCTTACCCCCTCTTGGATTCTCTCACACTTCGCTCTCTCCCTGCCTTCCCTTCTTCTGGCCTTTTCTCAGTTCTTCTAACGTACCTCGCCCCTTCTTTCCTCTGGGCCTTCACACGTTGTTTTCTCCGTCTTGAACGCTTCTCCCCGCCCCCTGACGATTCTGTTTCATGTTTAGTGTGTTTGATGCCTAAGAAATTTTTGCCTATCCCGAGATCATGAAGATACTCCCATACATCTTTTTCTAGAAGCTTTATAGTGTTAGCTTTCACATGAAGGTTCATGATTCATCCTGAATTATTATTTTTTTAAGTAAGCTCTACACCCGATGTGGGCTCGAACTCGCGACCCTGAGATCAAGAGTCGCACGCTCTACCGCTGAGCCAGCCAGGCGCCCCATCTTGAATTAATTTTCGGGCCGTGTAAGGTAAGGGTTGAGAACCATTCCTGCTCATTCTGTACAGTTCAGCTTATCCTCTCACTTCCTTTGAGAAGCCTTCCCTGACTACCCCCGCACGAGCTCGGGGCTACTCCACAGCCCTGAGCACCCTCTGCTTTTATTGTAGCGCTCGTCACAATTGTATAAGCAATTATTGGTGTAACGAGGTACCACCTCGCCTCCTCTACTGTACCGTAGCCTATAAGCTCAAGGCTGGTGACTGTCTTCTAAAAAATTATTTTAATTGAAATATACATTCAGAAGAGCGCGCGTACCAAAATCCACAGCTCCGGAAATTCCACAAACTGGACACACCCATGTAGCTGGTACCCGGATCGAGATGCAGACCATTTCCTGCCCAGGAGCCCCCTCATATCCCTACCAGCTCGGACTGTCTTTTTTACCCTGATTTTCTTAGCAACCAGCATAGAGCCTGGCATTATTAGGCTCTCAAAAAACAAAAACAAAAACAAACACACAAAAACACACACACACACACACACAAAAACCTTTGTTGAATGAATGGATTAGTTGGTGATGTTTAATTTTTCTTCGAAGAACTTGACATGGAATCCAGTCTCAGCTCAAGCACCGGAGTGGTGTGACCTTGAGGAGGCCCCTTCTGCTTTTGGGGTCTCGGTTTGCTTGTTTATGAAATGGGGGTAGATGGAGGGAGGTTGGATTTGGGGCTTTTCCAGATCTGGCAGGAGAGGCAGAATTAACCCCCCAAGTTCTGATAATACATTGTTGGAAACTGTTTTGGTCTTCTGCCTGAAAATGAAGCCCCGGGAGGATTAGAAACGTGATGCAGGCCGAGTGTCAGAAACCTGCACCTGAGAGCCAGAGGACCTGGGTTTGAGTACTGGCCTGGCCTCTGGGTGACCTTGGGCAAGTCCCTTCTCCTCCCTGCACCCTCGGGGTTTCTTCACCTAAAAGGAGGAGTGCTTTGATCTCGAAAGCTTGAAGAACAATGATGCTGGCTTCAGGCCTCTGAGCACCAAGGTTCAGTTCCTAGGGCAGGGGCCCCTCTGGCTCTGGGCTCCTCCCTACCTGGCACTGTGGGGGGAGAGGGAAGCACAAGATGTGATAACCGCCTTGGGGAAGAGAACTCGCAGTCTGGCCAGGGGGACCCAATGTTCAGCCAGGAACCAAATGGAAAATGGGCTGATGGTCCAAATGATTCTCTATGTGTGGGGCTGAAGGGAGAGGAGCTGGAGTGTTCCAAGTAGGGGTAGGAGACCTGGGGGTGGGGAGGACAGAGAAGGCTTCCTGGGGGAGAAGCCTTTGGAAATTGGCAGGGCAGCCCAGGGGCGCTTCCCAGAGATGGGAGGAGGCAGGAAGGAGGAAATTGGGTCCAGGTGACCACAGAGCAGCAACTTGGCCAGGGAGTAGGAGAGGCGGAGCTGGTGGGAGCTTGGGCAGCCGCCCCACAGCTGGGCTTTGGAGAGGAAGGGGGGGCTGCCGCCTCTGCCTCTGACCCTGAGAAAGCGCCATCTTCTCAGGCCACAGGCTGGGAGGGAGGGCATAGCCCAGGCCAGAGGGGCCTCTCTCTGAGCAGCCCCCAGGGCCCTGCCCAGCTATCCTGGGCCCACAGGGCAGGGGGTGAGGAACGAAGGTAAGCCCCACTCCCCCAGCAACTGCCACAAGGCCCTCCTTCAGCCCGGCTCACATTTCTGCCTCTTCCTGGCTTTACAGCCTTGGAGTGCGGGGCATTTTTACCATACCCCATTCCTCGGACAGATGACTGAGGCAGAGCGGTTGCCATCCAAGTTCAGGAACCGAGTTATTACTCTGGTAATGGTAATAGACGGCAGAGCTTACTGTTAAGAGCTGGACCGCTAACATTCAATTCCCAGCTCTGCCACTTACGAGCTGTGTGACTTCAGACAGGTCCCTTAACCCTTCTGTGCCTCGGTTTCCTCATCTGTAAAGTGGATGCCAATAGCGCTTTATCAGAGGGTTGTGGTGAGGATGAAAGAGATGAGATGTAAGCACCGAGACATAAAGCACGGCCGCCTCAGAGGCAAGATGACGAACAGGCTTTGGAGTCATTCCTCCAGGCTGAGCCTCAGTTTCTTCTTCTCTAAAATGGCACTAATAATTCCTTCCTTTTGGGACATTTGTGAAGATCGGTAAGGGCAAGCTGGTCCCTAATGAGCATGTACCAGAGGCCCTTCTTCTCTCCCACCCCCTCCATGCCCCACTCCCAGTGAGTTCAAGGTCTGTTCACCCACTCCCAGCACCTAGCTGTCCCTCGGCCACCCCGCAGGTCTGGAAATCTACCCTGGAGTGGGGTTTGGGTTAGGCAAGGACCCATCCAGGCCCCGGGAGGCTAGCTCAAGGGATTATGGGATCTGGGAACCCAGAGATGGTCTAGAAGTGGGTAGAGGTGGGCGTGGCCCCTTGGCTTCTCTGACTCCTTGCCCAACAGGGAAGGGCTCAGCAGAGGAGGGCCAAAATGGGCTTTCCGAAATGCAGGGGTTCCTGCCTCCCTGGTTGCCTGACTTACGGGTCACACCACTCAAGAATAAACGACAAAGCCCAGCAGAGCACGTAGTAGACGCGTGGGGAATAGTAGGAATGGCCACCATTCAGTATCTTCACCACTACCACTTAAAAGCAGGCACTGCTGAGCCCATTTTGAGGATGAGAGAACTGAGACTCAGAGACGTAGAGTCATTTGCATGGAGTAACACAGCTCTGTGTAAGGGCAGAGCGGAGATTCAGGGCTGGATCTGATTCTGAAGGGGCTGCTCAGATGGGAGCCCAAGGTCACTAGCAGACACTTGTTGGCTTCAGGCCAGGAGCTAGGTGCTGGACTGGGCATGGTGTCTGTCCCAGCCTGATGACCAGACCCACTCAGGACAGAGGGGTTTCATCCACCCTTAGAAAACTGTCTGTGGGGGGGCCTCGTGGCTCAGTGGATTGACTGTCTGACTCTTGGTTTAGGCTTGGCGGTGGGGGGGGGGGTGATCTCAGCGGGGAGTCTGCTTGATTCTCTCCCTCTGTCCCTCCCCCACTGCGCTGTCTCTCTCTCTCTCCAAAATAAATAAATAAATCTTAAAAAAAAAAAAAAAAGAGGAAAGCTGTCTGTGAGTCCAGAGCACAGCCCTCTAGTAGCCTTCTAGTTAAAGTTATTTATTCACTCTACACACATTTGTACCCGCTCCTGCGTGTGGAGCCATATGCTGGACCCTGGGGAGTCTAGATGAATTGGACTTGGACGCTGACCTCCAAGTGCTGCCAGTCTGCTAACAGAGGCACATACATTGCTAGAAAACCTTATTAGAGGGTGAGGCGGCCTAGGGATTAAGCACATGAGCTGTGGCCGCCAGCCGCCTGGGGTTGAGTCCCTGCTCTGTCACTTGTTACCTTTGGAAACTAGGTTAGTCCCTTCAAGGCTCCGAGCCCCAGTTTCGCATGAGTAAAATGGGGCTGATGATAAGATACTTTCGTAAAGAATCTCATGAACATGAAATACTTCTATAACGGGGGCGCCTGGGTAGCGCAGTGGTTAAGCATCTGCCTTCGGCTCAGGGCGTGATCCCAGCATTCTGGGTTCAAGCCCCACATCAGGCTCCTCCACTGAGAGCCTGCTTCTTCCTCTCCCACTCCCCCTGCTTGTGTTCCCTCTCTCGCTGGCTGTCTCCCTCTGTCAAATAAATAAATAAAATCTTTAAAAAAAGAAAAAAGAAAAAAGAAATACTTCTATAAGGCCGAGCAGAGAGGAAAAAGCATCCAGTGAATCGTAGCTCTCTATAAGTAAGTGTAATGGGGGCAGAGAGGGGAAACTTACTCTCATTGGGGACAGGGGTCAGGAGAGGCTTTTGGGGGAGGCCCGTCTGTGTTGGGCCCCGAAGCACAAAGACTTCACCTGGAGAAGTGGGGGAGGGCGTTCAGGGAGGCCAGCACTACATGGACAAAGGCCCGGCGCCAGAGCCGAGAAAGGATGTGACCTGTCCGGGTGTGGCTGAGCAGACTGGGCCGGGGGAGGAGCCATAGGAAATGAGGCTGGCAAGGCGGTTTCAAGGGCCTCGAGTGACTTGCTTGCTGCCCAGGGTTTGGACTTTTAAAGACTGGGGACAGAGCAGGATTTTAAGAGCTGGGAAGGGAGACGGTTGTGCCAATTGTAGAAAGATGATTCTAGCTGAAGTGTGGAGAGTGAAACGGATGCCAGGGAGCAGATCTGAGGGTGCGCCCCCGTGGGTTAAAGTCTCCCAGTGGCCCCCACCAGCCTGCAGATGAGACTCTGACTCTCTTACTTCTGCCTGCCCACATGCTCTTTCCTCTGCGTGGGATACCTTCCCCCTCTCTTTCTTCGGCAAATTCCTCACCCTCCCTCAGGTCTCCGTTTAGCCACACTTTCTCTTGGAAAGCTCTCCTAGGCACCCCTGTTCCAGATTAGGTCCTCCTACTCGTCCTGTGGACTTGTGGACTTGCCCGTCTCCTGGACTAGACTTGGCCGGCAGCAGAGACTGTGCGGTCCTGCTTCCCGGTGCGTCCACAGGGCCCCGCTAGCGCCCAGCACATAGGCGGCGCTCAGGGCATGATCAGATGGACGAAGGAACCAGTGAGTGAATGGATAAGCTCCTTAGGGGGCAGGTGTGATTGGGTGGAAATGATGGGGTCCGAAGTAGCAATGAGGAGAGAGAAGACGGTGGTATGTGGTAGAATTGACAGGACATGGGACTGATGAGAGGTGAGCATGGTGGGGTGGGGGAGTGGGGAGAAAGGGTTGGCAATAACTCCCAGGTCTCTCCCTTGAATAAGTCTGATGTTTTACCCAAGATAGGAAACGTCGGGCACTTGGGAGGCTCAGTCGGTTAAGCGGTTAAGCAGTTAAGCATCTGCCTTCAGCTCAGGTCATGATCCCGGGGGTCCTGGGATGGAGCCCTGCATCAGGGAGTCTGCTTCTCCCTCTCCCTCTGCTCCTCCCCACCCCACTCACACTCTGTCTCTCAAACAAATAAATAAAAATCTTAAAAAAAAAAAAAAAAAAGGAACCGTGGGGGTAGCAGGGGAAGGAGCAGGCCAGGTAAGAGACTGGGGCCCTGGCCCAGGCTCTTCCCTGGAAAGCTCTTCCTCCCTGTCTCCCCACTGGTGGATCCCCGTCAATGTCTGTTGCCCTCTCGGGGAAGCCACACTGACCACCCTAGGTAGACGGGCCCCCTATAAATTAATCTCTGCCAACGCATCCTCTCCATTTCCTCCCAGTCCTTGCCGAGATTGTAATCAGGTCTCTATTGATTTGTATTTTCTCTAGAGTGTGTCTTTCTCACTAGATTGGAAGTTTCAGGACGGCAGGCATGTTGCTGGTTTTACTGACTGTGTGTATACCCGGCAGTCTCCCTGGCACATAGTAGATGCGCAAAAAGCGATTTGTTGTATGAATGAGTGAGCGGATGAAGAAATGAATGAATGAAAAGGCCTTGAATGCCGCGATAAGGAATTTGACCCTTGGTCTCGAGGGAATGGGGAGCCATGGAAAGTTCTTAAGGAAGGCCATGTCAGGATTCAGCCTGTGTTTTAGAAGGCTCCCCCCTGGGGGCTGCGTGGAAGATTGATTGTGAGGGAAGGCAGGGGGAATTGCGGAGCCACTGGGGGAGACAAAGACACAGCACCTGGGCCCGGGCTTGGGAGTGATCCCCCCCCCTCCAGCCAGGCCTGTTGTCTCTGAGCCCAGCAGCGGGCGGCGGGAAGAGCAGGGCTGGCAAAGCTGACACTCACTAATCACGGCCCTCACCCCGGAGCCGCACTGACTGTCTGGTCTCCATGGAGACACGGCAACCTCCGGCCACTTGTTAATGGCAGCTCAACAAGGCTGCAGCAACGGGGACAGGCCTGACCAGCGTGTCCCAGCCCCGCACCACCTGTCCCAGCCTGGGCCTCTGCAGCAAACCCCAGGGGCTCCTGAGTTGGGGGATAGGACCAGAGGTCTGGTGGCTGGGAGGCCCCCCCCCGCCCCTCCCCGGCCCCGCCTCCCTTGGCACTGCCAAGCAGTGAGAGGGCAGAGGCTGCCTCTGCCCTGGCCGACTCCTCCGCAGGGCTGCTGGGAAGCTGAGCTCATGCCGGTCACCCAGGCAGGGCCAAAGGGCTGGAGGGGGATGGTGAGGAGAGCGTGGGGGGGGACCTGCTTGCATCCCACACACCAGAGGAATGGAGGGGAGGGCGCTTCGCTTGCCCTGACAACCCTCTGCTCTGCTAGCCCGAGGCAGGGACCCGATTGGGGACCATCTGTCCAGAACCTCTTCCCTAGTTTGCTGTCACTACATCTGAAATCTGAAATGCCACCATTAGCCATTCACTCCTTCGGGAGGCAGCGTGGCATAGCACAAAAATCACTGGCTTTGCAGTCAGGCAGGATGTACGATGTACGGCCTGGCTCTGTCCTCTACTGAGAATTGATTTCCCCATCCGCAAAATGGGATGGTAACCGCACCCGCTTGGACACATATTTGAGCACGCCCGCCTCCCCAGGCTTCCTCCGACTTCTCCTGGAAGCCTGGGCTCGATACCCCGACTCCTCCCAGAAGCCGTGTTTCAGCTTCACAGATGAGCTGGGAGCCTCCTCCACAGGCCTCAGTACTGATCCCTTAGCACTCAGCACGCTCCTCCGGCTGCCCCATATTTGTCTTCCCCGCAGGCTGCAGGGGAGGGTGGGGCAGAGCGACCTTCAAGAGCGTTTGTCCAATAAACAAAGGAGGTGGGTAGCAGGAGAGCCTCCCTCTGCCTTTTGTCCTCTTCCTCCTCAGGGGGTGCTACGCCCCTAGGACACTGGGGAGGCCTCTCTTCCCTTCTGTCCTTCATACCTTTGTTTGTCAACGTGTCTGTCCATCCATCTTGCAAACTCTCTGAGTGGGACTTCAGAGAGGACCCAGATGTGACCCCAGCCTACGAGTGAGGCAGAGGCCAGATTCTTGGGTCCAGACACCTGAGACACACCCATGGCCTGCCGGGGGCCTCTATACAGCTGCCCTCCCCACCGCGTTTCTCCTCGGTCGCTCCCTCGGCAACCGTCCAAGCTGAAAGGGCCCTTGGAAATCATCTAGTCCAATCGACTGCGGCCAGATGAAGAAACTAAGGCCCAGAGAGGACTGTGGCCTGCCCGGCATCCCACAGCAGCTCCGGTCTTGAGCTGACAATGTACCAATTATGTGGGTCGGCTTGGGAGGCGGCTTTTGGCTCTCTTGGCCCTGCTGACAGCTGTGTTCCCAGTGGCAGCTGGAATGCTGGTGGGAGGCCTGTCTGGCCTTTGAACCCTCACTCCCTAGGGCAGACCCAGGTGGCTCTGGTGGGGCCCAGGGCTGGGAGGTGGGGAGCCTCAGGGGGGCCAGCCCAGATACCGGAGGGGGTGTGGGATGACTGGAAGATGAGGAGTTTTAGAGGCGAACTCCTGAGGCGCCCTCCTGGCCCAGCTCAGCCGGTCACTTGCTGGGGAGCCTTGGGTACATCATTTGACCTCTCTGAACCTTCGTTTTCTTATCTGTAAAATGGGGCCACCTTCGTAGAATGAAAACAGTTTGTCAACAATGACGGCTGTACAGATTTCAGGAATTTTGACTCTTGGACTGAAAGGCTAAGTTTCCGAGAGGGGAAGGGAGCAGCCTGAGGCCGCAGAGTGAACTCACATCTCCCTCCCCTGAGCTCTCTGCGGAATTGGTTACAAGGTTTGGGAGATGAAAGAAGTGTCCGGTCCAGACCGTTCACTGAAGGAGGAAACAGGACCAGAGAGGGGGAGCAAGTTGCCCAAGGTCACCCAGTGAGTCCGGGGCCGGTGTGGGCCCAGAGCCCAGGCTGGGCACAAGGTCCCCCTGCCCAGCTGCCTCGCTTGCTCATCCAGCCCCCTTGGTTTTGTCTCCCCCGGTGAGTGGGCGCAGAACAGGCCCGGCTTCCTTCCTGCCGCCCTGCCCGCCGTCTGCCACGTTGGCAGCCGTGCACCCTTCTCGCCCCTGCTGCTGCCGCTGCTGCTGCGGCATCAGCCGAGACCAACCCGCCGAGAGTTTGCCCAGAACAGCCAGGGCTGCTGGAGCCGGGGCTGGGCTGGCTGACTCTGCCAGACAGGAGGGAGCGAGCCAGCCGGCAGAGGGAGGGAACAAGGGCTGAGCCAGCCCCCAGCCTTCCCGGTCCTTCTCCACCCTCCCCAACCAAGGGAGGGAGTCAGGAGCCTGGGGTGGGGAGCCAGAGGGCCGGAGAGTCTGTGTGTGAGGTTCAGAGAGCTGGGTCTGTCCAGGGGAGCACGCGTACTTCCGTAGGCAGAGAAGAGCGTGTGGGGGCCATTTGTGAGTCTGTGTTTGCCTCGGTGTGCACAGATGCTGCCGTGTGTGTGTTGGTGCTGGTTCGTGCATACACAGGGGGTCACTGTGTGTCTGTGTAAGCACAGGAGAAGCTGCATGTGTTCCGAGTTTGAACACATGCCTGTGTTCCGAGACATGCTGTGTCTAGCAGTGTGTGCACGTGGAAGCCAACTGTTAGTGACAAGGAGTCTGGGTGTGCTCTAAGGGGTCAGTACGTGTGCCTGGGCTCACGCGTGTCCTGTCTGGGTGTGTTTGGGGCCCCTGTGAATTCGTTGTTGCTACGGGAGGATAATGGTACAGTTGTGAGTGGGAGCTCATCTGCGTGTGCCCAGGGGACCGTGGCTGACGCGCACAGAGGAATGCTGCACGAGGTTGCGACTGTGTGCGTGTGTCCATGACCGTGTGGGCTCCTGCAGATGTCCCTGGTGTGGGCCCGTGGTGCCTCCGTGCCCCGCAGCCTTTGTCAGTGTGGTTACCTGCAGCGGGGCAGGGGACCCCTGTCGTGTGGGACTGACGTGCTGGGCCGTGTGTACCGGGCACAGGCGTTGTGTCGCCGTGCTGCCTCTGCCCGGGGTGGGGATGGCGGTGGCGGCGGTGGCAGGGATGGCGGTGGCGGTGGCTGCGGCGCTGTGCAGGGAGACAATATGCTCTGGGTTTGCACTTGTTTCTCCGCACAACAAGGGCCCGTGTGCGATTGTGTTCGTGCGTGTCTGTGAGCACTGTGTGCTGGGAACTGTGCGTGCTTCTGAGTCGGTGGGAAGCCGAGTGTGGGAAGGCGGGGGAGGACATGGCTGTGTTTGTACTTGTCTGGGAGCCCAGGGTCAGATGCGCTCCATGTGCTGCCTCCTGTGTGCACAGGTGGCCGCTGTGTCCGACCGTGTCTTTGTGTGTTTCGGGTCGTCTGAATGTGCACGGGAGGAGGACACGGAGGGGGGATTTGAGTGCGTGCCTGTGCAGGCCCCTTTAACGCGGCAAGTCTAAGAAATGTCGGCCTTCTTGGCAGCAGACCCGGGCTTGGTTCCACTGGGGGTGTCTGCAGAGAGGGGCTCTTAGAAGGGACGTGCTTGAGCGAGAGAGACAGGAAGGGAAGGGGGGGCCAGCCCCAGCTAGGGGTTTCCAGGAGGGAAAGCCAGACATTGGAACTTGTCAACGCTACCTCCTCCCCCCCGACTGCTGCCTCCCCTCCTGGCGCCTGAAGGCTGCTGGCAACCAGACAGACAGACAGACAGTGCACACATAGACTGGCTCACCGGCACGGAGCCCAAATGTGAGCCCCGAATACACAAGCCTGGATGCCAAAGGTCCAGAGAGGGCAGAGGATACGGCGAAGGGTTGAGGGGAGCACGTGTGTTTATATGTGTTGGGGGGCAGGGGGTGCTGTTGGCCTCTCAGAACCCAGGCCCAGAAGGGGGAGGAGGCTGCTCTGGTTGGGAGCCTCTAGGGAGGGGGCTCTCCTTGCTCTAATCAGACTCCCAAGGCTCCAGGCCTTCTCCCTGTTTATACAACTACCGCAGTGTCTCTAAGAATCTCATTGCCTCGGAAATCATCCCCGGCACCTCCCTCTTTATACAGAGGCAGGAAAGAGACCCAGAGAGGGACAGCCGTTGATCCAGGGTAACACAGCAAAGCTGGGAACACAGGGCTCTTCTCCCGGCTGTGCATGCTGGCCCACGGGCCAGTCAGTCCTACCCTTTCCTTCCTTGGCACAGTTATCTTTCTCCCTCCCAGGACTTCGGGATTTGACAATGACTCCTGCTTTTTTTTTTTTTTTTTCGTCCTCTAGGGCACCAGAACCTGAAAGAGAAGAGAATTTGGTTTTGGGCCAAGGGCTACTGGGGCGGTGGGATGGGAAGATGGAGAAATAGAAGGAAAGAAACTCATGGAAAGAGGAAGGAGGGGAGGGAAGTGGAAGGAGGGAGCTGGGGGGAGATCTGAGAAGCATCGACTCTCCTCGCCTGGAGACCTCTGGCCTGGGCACCAGGGGCAAACTCTGAGCTCAGAGGGAGCCCTGCCCCTTGGGGGCTGGCATGGAGACAGCAGGATCGGAATCTTGGGGGTGTTCTGGGTGCGTGTATGACGTGCCCTGACCATACTCGCCTCACGAGAAGTGAGGGAGGGGCTAGTGGGTAGGAGAATGGGTAAGTATTGACTTAGGGTACGTGACCCCTTTAGAGCGTGCGAATTGGGTTTGTTTGAAGTTGTGAGTCCGTGTGTATACCTGTGAATGTGAGGATCGTGGGGATGTGTGTATGTGTATGTTTGTGATGGGCAGAGGGAGAAATTTTACTCAAGGGAACGGTCGTGTGCACGTGTGTGTGTGTGTGCACGTGTGTGTGTGTGTGTGTGTGTGTGTGTGGAGGGACAGGGCTGTGTGATCCTGCACCTACAGGCCTCGCGGAGGCTGTGTGCCGCGTCTGCGGGGAAGGAACGTGTCCGGCCCGTGCAGGGCGTGTGCAGCTGGATTTGTGCCGTGCGTCCTGTGTTTGAGTTGTGCGAGTATTTGCACGGGAGTGCGCAACTGCAGATGTGTGCTGCGCCTACACGTTGGTGACTATCGGGAGGTACACGTGTGGAGTTGTCTGTGTGTCTTGGCTACAGGTGGTGTGTGCAGTTGTGTGTATTTGCGGGGGAGTGAATGTTAGGGAGCTGTTCACACGTGTGGTTGTATATTTTGGGGGATTGGATTTTATGTGTGGTTCTTGAAGCAATACTTTGCTTATTTATTTTTTGTTTACTGTCAAACTTCCCACTTCCCTCACCGGCACGTAACACAAACTCTCCGAGGCCTGGAGAATTCTCGTCGACCTCGCTCCCAGGATCCCTGGTGTAGAGAACAGGGCCAACATGCGGTCGTCACTGGGTCTTATTTCTTGAATGAGTGACAAAGGAGCATGTGTACGCTCGGCTAGGTGTGGGAAGTGTGTTCTAGGTATGAACTGCGTGTGTCTCTGGCTGTGTGAACGGATACATTTTGCGTCCAGGTGTGTGAGGTCTTAGGCATCAGCGGCCTGTGAACCGAGCATGTGCACAGGTGCACACGTGTGTACTAGCTGTGTGACTGTGGGCCTGAAGCTGTGCCCCTCGCATGGGCATCGGGGTGTCGAGGGACGGGGCCGTGTGCACGCACAGTTGTGTGTGCGTGTGCATGGGGGCAGGAAGGCGCTGTCGGCTGCTCTCAGCCTTCAGCACTCACTCAGCTTCACCCCAGGTCGCCTGCTGCGAAATGTCAGTGGCAGAGAAGCTAAAAATATCCGCTCTCCTCCTCTGCTCACTGCTTGGGCTGCTGGGGCTGTGGGGCCCCGGCAGGCCCCTTGGGCCCTGGGGGGAGGAGGAACTGCGGGGATGAGGGGCGGGGTCCGGGGTAAGAAAAGGAGGCTCTGCTCAGCACACTCCCTCCCCCACTTCTTCTTGGGCTCCAAAGTCAGGACCCAGGCTCACCTCTCAGGAAACCCTGGAGAACCCCCCAGGAGCTGCCACATGCTCTCGTGTGTGTGTGTGTGTGTGTGTGTGTGTTTGTCCCCGTCCGTGGTGTCCAGAGCTGCCTGGGAGGGAGATATGGCCTCCATCAGACTGGGGCTCATCTGAGCAGGACAGTGCCTCTTTTGTCCAGGGATTCCAGAGGACATAGCTTCAGACAGGGGCTGGGAGGGGGGGTGAGCTCTATCTTTTCCCTCCGTCTGGGGGCTCCCAGCAAAAGAGCTGGTGGTTTTTCTCCCTAGAGCGGAAGGTCAGGGGTGCGGCACTGGACACATGGGCTCATCTGGTGCTGGTCCTGGGGCCACCAGGGCTCTCTGACCCCAAGGCGCAGCGGCTGATGCTCAGGGCTCTGGGCCGGGAGCAGTCTCGGCTCTGCCCACACCCTGGGCCGGCATGTGTTTGTGCTACAGGTATTTGTGTGGGAGCCGGCGGGACGTGTCAGGGCCCGTGGTCTCTCAGGGACCTGTGCCTCTTCACTCTTCACGTGTCGGGCTCCTGGGTGTGGCTCTGCCTCTGTCAGTGGCGTCGGTGACGGTCTGCCTTGGGCAATCAATAAAGGTTTGGGGAGTTGTGGGTTTCTCTGCGTGCATGTGGGTCCTAACGTGGACCCGCGAACTCTGGCTGGGATCGACTGTGTCCGTGTGAGCGTTGCTGGTGTTGACACGTGGGGGTTTCTGTATGTATGTCAGCGTGTCTGAGCGTGGCTCTGTCAGGTGGTCAATGCCTGTTCATCCTCTGTATCAGGATGTCTGTGTGTCTCGGTTTCAGTCACTTGATGACTGTGTTACTATGTTTTTGTGTGTCTGTCTGGATGTCATCACGTCAACGGGCATCTCTGTGCCTACGTGCGTGGTGCCTAAGTCAGTTCGATTTTGTGGGTCTGTATGTTCACGTGTCCCCGTGAATGTTGGTGTTCTCTGTGTGGGTTGAAATCTGTGCACAAACCGGGCACCCCCTCCCCCATCCCTGTCTTAGTCTCCCACCATTTCTGTGTGAACGGCCTCAGGTTGAGTATGTGTGTGCAGTTGTGTGTGTGTGTGTCCATCAACTTCCCCCCGCTCCAGAGCCTCCAGCTCTGAGATCTGCCCTCCCACTCTCTCCCGGTTGGACTTGAGGTGGGAGCTGAAGCAAAGAGGGCAGGCAGGCACGGTGCCCACCACAGCCGGGGGCCGGGGCCAGGCTGCCACGAGGGCCCTGCCTCAGCTTTCCTCCAAGCAAGCGCTAAGCCAGAGCCTCGGTTACATGTAAACACCAGCTGTGTCAAGACAGCGCAGCTTCTTCTAGGTCAACAGACAGCTGTGGGGTTGCTAGGCAACCGCCTGGCTCCCCCCCATTAGGCCCCCCTCCCACTGTCTCTACCTGCAAACCCTCTGCTGGCTCCCCCCCACCCCAGGGTACCACCATGCCCCTCCGTGCCAATTAAAACAGTGGGGCTAAGGGGGGTAGGGGGTCAAGGCTGTAAGAAAGGGGGACTCTGGGACTGGGATGGAGGTATGGGGAGGTGTTAACCATTCCAGGGCCACTGCCCCCATCCCTTCAGTCCTCGGCCACACCACATCGCCAGTCAGACTACAGGCAGAACTGAAGTGAAGGAACTGATGCTCCCCTCCCCTGCAGGTCAAGCCAACACTGGAGCGATGCAGATGGAGAGAGGGGTGTCGATTGCACTACGATTGGTCAAGTGTCCTTGTGCCCCCCCCCCAGCCAAGCCGGGGGGAAGACAGATTGATGGGCTCTCTGGCAACAAAAGGGTTAAGTTCCCCCTTTATTTCCCACCCTCCCAGGATAGCCACCCCCATTCCAAGGCAGCACCTGCGCTCCCAGCTGCCGTGCCCGTTTGGTGCCCGCGCCCAGGCCGGGCAGCCCCTGCAGAGCCCCAGGCCCTCGCTCCGCCCTCGCGCCGCCTCGCACCGGCCTGGGCCTTCTCTGGGGTAGTCGAGGACGCGAGGGTCCAGGGATCCGGGCCTCCTGACAGCCCCCCGGGGCTCCGGCCCTCTGAGTGGGGGGGGTCGCCGGCCGGGGCCACAGGCCGGGGTGACTCCGGAGGAACCGAAGGAGTGGGAGGAAGGAGCCGGGCGGGCAAGGGGGCAGCGCCCGTGGCCGCCCCATTAGTATGCGGCCGCGCTCCGCGCACCATGGCAACCGCTCCCCCCCCTCCCCGCGCCGCGCCAGCCGGGCAGCCCCGGGCGCAGTGCGCACCTCTCCTCCCACAGGTGGCGGCGCGCACGGGCGGGCACGCACGCACGGGCACGCACACTCGGGGCGCCTGGGGGCGAACCGTGGGCGCCAGGTGCGCTGGGGCCGCGCTGCTCCCCGCTCCCGCCGCCTGTGGGCGTGTCCCCAGGTGCTCCAGAGCGAGCCCCGAGGGGGGGTGTACCTGAGGATGTTCCGCCTGGGCCTGGGCGTGTCCCTCGGTGTGCCTGCTGTGCCTCGGGTCTCTGGCTGTCCTTGAGATTTGCCTGTCTGTGCTCATTTGCCTCCCTATCCTGCACGGCTGTGGCTCTGGGTGTGATAGACCAGGTGTGACCGAGTGTACCTGGGCCTTTGTACATCTGTGTCCCAGTGAGTGATTGTGTCTGCTATCTTTGAGCCTGTGTGTCTGCCCATGCCTGAAGGTGTGTGTCTGTTTGTGTCCGTTTGTGTGCTCACGGCTCTGGGTTTTCCTCTGGAAAAATGCCCCGCTTGTGCCTGCGACTGTTTTGGTGTGTGCCTGAGTAAGTATTTGTCAGCTTGTGTGTGCATGATCTCCTGGTATCTGCATGTGACCCTCTGTCTGGCATCCTCGTATTTCTGGGCTTTAGCTGTGTGTTGAATTGCGCACCTGTGTGTATGTCCCTGAGAACCCCTCTCTCCATGTATGTCATTGTGCGCTCCTGTGAGCGCCCTGAGTGTGTCCTGGAGTGTGGCTGTGTGTCCAGGGGCTGCTGGCTCTGTGCCCTCCTTGGCTTCACTCCCTGCTGCCTGAGCGAGCTGACACCTGCTCCCTGAGCACTGGGCCCCTTCCCCCCACCTGGCAAGGACAAGGAAGGACACAGAGACAAGAGTCAGACATGGAGGCAGAGACAGACTTGGAGCAGGGACACAGAGAGCCAAGTAGGCTGGAGAGGTGGTGACCCAGAGTCATGTGATCAGCCTCAGAGCCCAAGACCCAGAAGAGAGAAAGAGTGATGCCAATATCCGGACATCAGAGAGAGGGAGACCCAGAGTCACACAGAGACCCAGAGCACCAAGTCCGGAACTGCTGAAACAGACCAGAGATCAAGGATGTGGCTCCCTAGCCTCCCTCCCTCGCTCTCCCTCCCTTCCTCCCACTCTAGAGTTTCCAGCCCCAGCTGTGCCTCCTCCACATACCCAAAGCAGAGCTCTCCTGGCCCCGGGAGTCTGTGCCCTGGGCCTGGAAACCAGTCTCCTCCTCACAGCAGCTGGCTGCATGTGTGTGTGTGCACACGCGTGTGTGTATGCATGTGCCACCATCTGTGTGCTGTCCTGGGCTGGTGCCTGCCTTGCACACAGCCCTTCCCCGTCACGCCCCCTTCATCCTGTTGTCTACATTTTCACGGGTCCAGATCATGCACATCTTTACACACATGCCACACTCATTCAAACCCAGAAACATGCCCTAGGTTTCCTTCTCTAACACATCTGCACATAGGGCCAGA
This sequence comes from Ursus maritimus, assembly GCF_017311325.1. NCBI lineage: Eukaryota > Metazoa > Chordata > Mammalia > Carnivora > Ursidae > Ursus > Ursus maritimus. The sequence goes on from NW_024425786.1 coordinate 20,405,209, forward strand.
GGGCCCCCCCATGCACACAGCAACCAGCAAGTCTCACCCTCCTAAGATCTCCCAGCCAGACATTCACCCTTCAGCAGTCTCCAAGGGCAGCTATCCCCCCCTGCCACATGTAGGCAAAGACAAAAGACTGAATCTGTCAATTCCAAAAGACATACACTCAAAGGCAGGGGCCCCATCTGTTTTGTTCACTTTTGCATCCCCAAGTGCCTGGGCCATTGCCTGGCATTCTGTAGGTGCTTAAGAAATATCTTTTGAATGAATGTGTTTACAGTGCCTCTAACAGTCACTCAGAAAAGCCATAGTAATTTACAGCCACTCAGTGAAAAACGCTAATGGATACCACAGCGCATACACAAGAAAGCATCTTACGAACACCTGAACACGTAGGACAACACATTAAATATAGGTGTGTGCACACAGGTGGCTGCTTGTGTGTAAACACTCAGCACAATAGCTGGATTAGTGGTTCTCCACTTTGCACATTAGAACCACCAAGGTAAGCTTTTAAAAATATTGCCCAGACCCCACCCAGCCCAATGAAATCAGACCTTCTGGGCTGAGAACCACTGATCTCGATGAATGGACCTGAAAATGTGGACATGTAGGTTATTACCAGGGATGTGGGTAGAGTGGGTTTTCCCTTTTGACAGCGAAGCAGACTCCCAAACGAGATTATCTGGGTTTGAACTCTGGTATCACAATGAGTGGTCTTTGCAAATTACCTCTCTGTAAGCTGAGTTTCCTGTCTGTAAAACAGAATGATTGTTACAATAAAGCCTTATCATACAATTGTTGTGGAAATGGCATGAATTTTATATAATTTAGAACAGTACCTGGCACATAATTAAATTATTTCCTATTCTTGTTTTTTATTTAACCTTTGAGTGAAAATTTTTTTTAGTGGATTTTTTAAACAGGATTTTTTTCTTTAAATCGTTACGAACGAGTGAGGGCTCAGAGTCAGACTACTTCGTCCCACTTCCCACGTGGTCTTGGACAAGTCACTTACTCCAGGTCTATGAACCTGTCTTCTCATCTATAAATGAGGTGAGTATCTTCTTTACCTCAAGGATTGTTTTGAGGAATAAAAACTTCAGGGAAGTATTTAATAATGGCGGTGAAACTCAAGCATCTGGAAGCCACATTGCCTTGATGCTTTTTCAATCAGGTGCAGGGCTGTGGCTTCAGTACGGCTGAAATTTCTGAGAACAGATCAAAATAGGGTGAGCCCCCCATCCCTGCCCCACCCACCTGGACAGGGTCAGAGAGCCTTCCATCCCAAAGCCTGGGCCCTTGGTCCTGGCAGATCGCCCAAGTCTGCTCTCCAAAATACACCCCTGCCCTCTTCACCCCTCACTAAGCCACAGACTAAGCCCCCTCCCTTCCCTAAGCTCCTATTCTCTCGTTGCCCCCCGCCCCCCACTACACTTTCCAGGAGCTTCCTCTCCAACTCTCTCTCCCAGCCCAGAAACTGTAGCTCCGCTCTTTGCAGTGAATCCCCATCCCTCCTCCAAAACCCTCTTCAAGTTAATGAGCCCCCTCGCTGGGCTATAATCACCTCCCTAAACTCCCATTTCCTTCATGGGTCGTCCCTCCCAACCCCCACCAATTCCTGGGCACACAAGCTTTCACTGCCCTCCCTCCCCATTTCAAGTAGAGCCCCAGTCCCTTCCACTGAATTCCCCCTACTGCCCCCTTTCCTCACTGAAACTCCTCTGGGTACCCTCAGCACCCCCCCAACTCCTGCAGCCTGCCCCCACCTAGACAGCGTCCCAAGCTGCTTCTGCTTCCTCAGCAGCGCTGAACACACTTATTTTCTCCCTGCAGGCGATTTGCAGGGCTGAAAACAAGCTTCTCTCACCTCCTGCACTGGTTCGGTCCATGCCACCCGCTCCCAAGCAGCCTCCGCCAGGCCCCAGAGTGACCTTGCCAAAGCCCTCTCCCCGTCCTCTCCCCGTGTCTGCTCCAAACAGACCTAACTACGTGTGGTGGCCACCCACCCCCCACCCCCACCTCCAGGCCCTTGCACATGCTGTTTACTCCTCGGGAACAGGAACAAAGACCCCCTTCCTGACCCTCACTGGGTCTTACTGCCCCCTGCCCCCACTTGCAATACCGTACTGGATTGTAGCCTCGAGCTTTGGGTTGTCGCCTTTGCCTCGCCAGGCAGTGAGGTGACCTGTCTTCCTGACTGTTGAGGGCGCACAGAGGGGGTTGATGGGGGGATAAGCCTCACATCCAGCACAGAGGCTGCAGGTTTGGGGGACTGTTTTACCTGCCCCATCTGAACCCTCTGACGTCCTCTTCCAGATAGGGGTCCCTAGAAGCTGGGGGTCCGTGTTCCCCTCAGAGGGTTCCTCAGACCCTCCCAAGGCCTGAGCCTCACTGTGTGGGCCGCGTGGAGCCGTCCCTCGGGGGTCTCCCCGATCTTCGGTGGGGAGACAGAGCTCCCACAGGAAGTGCATCTCCAGGAAAAGCTGCTGCTGGAGACCAGGCAGCCCGGAGCGGGTGTTGTGCGGTCAAGGGCAGGGAAGAGCTCCCAAAGTCAGGGAGGGGGAACAGTGTAGCCTTTCCAGGTCCACCGGAAATAGGCGCGGGATTGAGATTTCTTTAGACAAAGTTTACTAATGCTGGGAGGAAACAGACCCAGCATTTGGGGTTCAGGGTGGAAAGGGGAAGGCAGAAATACGGGGGTTCCTGGCCTCTTCAACCTCTGCAACTTACACAGGCAGATGCCGGTGCGTCAGGTGTGCTGGGGCAAAATGGGGGCCCTGGAGACCAAGGAGATCCAGGCCCTGGGGTGAATGGGAGATACACAAACAGGGGCTACTCCAGGCCTTGTGGGAAAGGGGCTACCCCGCAAGGGGTCTTGGGCTTAGGATGGCATGAGTGTCTCCAAGATAGGTGTCCCTGAACTAGAGAACTGAAGGACCCAAGGGCTGGGGTGACACAGTACAAATGAAAGGGTTGGAGTCAGGAGACCTGGGATCTAGGATGGAATGAGAGCAGTCTCCCACAAGCAGGGAGACTTCGGGAAAGGAAACCTAGGACTTGAGGGGAGGAGAAGGGTCTGAGAGGCCAGCATCCCCACACTTGTGGGGTGCTGGGGTGTGGGACACAATAGGGGTTGCAGAATCAGGGGAGACCCAGGACCAAGACCAAGGATCTAGGAGGCAGAATCCCAGGATCTGGGACACAAGGTGTGGAAGCCCTAGAGAGCAGGCGAGGAATCCCAGCGGCAGGGGAGACCCAGGGTATGGGCTGTAATCTGGGGTGGGGGTGGGGGTTCCTGGATGCAAAGCTGACTCAGATCTCAGGCAGAAGGGAGACCTCAGAAGGAGGGAACACGTGAAGGTATTTCACCTCTGGGGAGCCAGTGTCTGGACACAAAACCCAGCCATGCCCCTTCCATTCTATCCACTCTCACTCGCCCCCTTTCACAAGACACAAGTGTTTTTTTTTTTTTTTTTTTTTGCTTTTTTTCATTTCTTTTTAATACAAACTTGGATCTTTGGGTGTGTCCTGCCAAAACAGAAAACAACAACAACAACAGAAGAGAAAACCCAAAAGAGTGAAAAATAAGAAAGAAAGGAAAAAAAAAAAAAGCTCCCGCAAGAGGTTCTGCTCCCCCCCCACCATGCGAATCTGCACACCACGGGACCACAGCAGGTTTACAGAATGCAATATACAATCCACGATTTATAATAAAACAGTATATACAATAAATAGGGTATTGTTCATTTTTGTCAAACGACCTGTAGATAAATTTCTCAGTGCATACTTGCAGGGGCTCTGGACACCTCGGAGCCCCGCTCGCAACCTCTTGCACACGCTCGCGCTCTCTCTCTCTTTTTTTTGTCTTTTTCTAAAACTGTGTTTTGTTTTTTAAGTTTTGTACATTTTTAAAAAGTATTTACAATTGCTGGTTTTGTGCAGAAAGGGCTCACCTTCGGCTTCTGCGTGGAGGAGATGGGCGGGGAGGGGTGGGGGGAGATGGTAGTGCAAGGGGGACAGGTGGAGTGGGGTGGGAGGCAGAGGGGCAGGCGCTCCTGCCAGAGGACAATGTGGACGCTGGGAGGGGTCTTGGCGTTGGTTTTCTGAAAGCTGCAAAGAAACACAAAAGAAGAGGCAGAAGTCAGGGGTAGGCACAGACACTGAGCTCTAAGAACAGAGAGGCTAAGAGCAGGACCCCCACCCAGTTCCTACCAGGATTCTGGGAGAAGCTAATCACATTGTTCCTTCTTCCAGAACACTCGAAATAGCCCCTTGTGAGACAATGAACTGTTTCTGGCCTTCTCTGAACTCAGTTTCCCCATCTGTAAAATAGGTTTGTATCCAAGGCCCGCCTCACTGAGAGGTAGAGGAGGCTCTGGGAAAGGAGCTGGGGTTCCAGACAGCGCAGTTTGTTAAGGACTTGGGCTCTTGCGTCAGACACAGCTGAGTTCAAATGCCAGCACCAGCCCTGGGCAGCTCTAGTACACTGGGCAAGTCGGTGAATCTCCATGAGCCTCAGTTTACTCATCTGTAAAAAGGGGATCCCACAGGTTTGCTGGGAGGATTCAGTGGCTTAAGGTGGATTAAGCCTGGTACAGGAAACATAAGAAATGATGCTGATTATACACCATTGTTATTTTCCTGGGGCCTGAGCCAGCTAGGTGCCCAAGCCTCAGTTTCCTCATGCAACAATGAGTTTAGGAATTCTCCACGCCGGGCTATTGTGAGGGATGACACAGGGGGGAGCACAGGGCTCACGTACAGCACGGGTGTGAACGGCACACCTGCACACTTTCATTTCTTCTAATTCCAACCCTTTCCCAGTCCCCTCCCATGATGCCATTCTATTCCTTCCAGAGGCAAGGTGACCGGGAAGTCCGTCTGAATAAAGGAATAAAGAAATTGCCCAACACAATCCCATCTGTGTTTGGTCGCTGAAGCTCCCAAGTTCCCAGTCCCTACAATCACCAGACACTGGAGGTCTGAAGTACCCCTCCTCCAGACATCCCCATCTAGAACCCAAGGCCTTGCTGAGGCTGGCGGGAAGAGGCCCAGAGGGACAGGGATGGGCTCGACTCGTAGTCATGAGCCTGGCACTTTCGGAGTCCTGGCCTCCTTGAAGAGCCCTGAGATTCTGGTCCCTGCGCTCGGTGAGTGACCAGCCCACCAGAATTACAGGGTGGAGGGTGCTGCCACTGCCTTCTAAGACCCCTTAGCAGAACACCCTCCCTCCCCCACCCCTGCAGGAAGCAGGCAGCCACAGAAAGCCTTTCCTCTCTTGTCCTTTCTTGGCTTCCCTTCCCAACAGGGCCACATTTAAATTCTGCTCAGCCTTGGCTGCTGTCTGCTGGGCAGTCAGCCCTGGGGAAGACTTTTGTCCTGAGGTTGGACTTGCCAGGACTCCCTCCCAGGGCCAGGGGAACCAGGTGGGCTCCCGAGAGGTAGGGGCAGCCCCCATCCCAGTCTATCAGCCCAGGCGGCAAGCAGAGGCAGGAGGGGAAGGGTGAGAGCTGCATCTCTGTTAAGCAGCCAGGTCTCCTGGGGGTGACGGAGGACGGAGTATTAGCCGCGGGGGAAGGGGTGCGCCTGTCAGGGTGCGGCTGTATTAGAACCAGGGCGAACGGCAGACGAGCAGCTCTTGGGGCCGGGGGTGCTGTTGGGATGGATGTCAGCTCTCCGGGTAGGGTGATAAACAGGACCGGCTGGGCCCATAGCAGGTATCCATTAGGGCACAGGACTGCTGTATCTGGGGGAGCGGCTGCGGCTGGGAGGCTGCAGGCATCTATCCGTAGGGCAGCTTTACTGCAGTTGAGGAACAGCTCCCAAGCTAAGGAACCTCTGTTGGGGTGACAGGTATAGTGTGCTGGGGTGACATGTGAGGGGGAGACTCAGGACCGGCTGCTCCAAACCATTCAGCAAGTGGACTGTACCAAGCCCCAGCTTTCCCTGCTCCCCCGAAGGGCCCCGGGGCAGGCTGGGAGCCTCTGCACAAATCCCGGTCGCCCCCGCCCCCTCCGGCCCTTAGCCACTGCCAGTGACCCTCTCCAAGCCAGGTCTCCATGGTGATCTCAGCCCAGCAGGCAGCTCCTGCCAGAACTGTTCCCCCGTGCTGGCGGCCAGGCAGCAGGGAGGCTTTCTCACCCTCTGCTCAGCCCTCCCTGTCTCACCTGCCTCCTCCCTCTGCCCTCCCCACCTTTCGGGACTTGGCCAGAATCTGGGGGATGGTAGGGGTGGGGGCTGGGGAGAGAATCCACACCAGAGGTTCCTGAGCGGGGAGAAGGGAGAAGGGAGGGAGCGGTAGCCCTGGGGGACCCTGACCTCACCGGGTTCAACTCTACAAAACAGAACTAATGCTGCGGTACCAGGTGGCCTCGTGCTGGGCACTGGGGACAAAGCAGAGGAGACAGGTCTGGCCCCTGCCCTTGAGGGGCTCCATGGAGCAGAGAGGGATGCAGAGCAGACCCCAAGCAGGCAGTTCCAATGCAGGGAGATAGGGGCTGTGCCAAGGGACACCCTCGGGGGCTCAGGAAGCACCGAGGGGGCACCTAACCCGGCCTTGGCAGGAGGAACTCTGGCCTTCTACCCACTGCAGAGCACGGTGCCCAGCACACGCCGGGGTCGGGACTGTGTGCTGACTGAACGCCGGAGTGATGACCGCTCTAAGTCCGATCAGCGTGGCAAGGTCCAGCTCGGGTCTTGCACACCTCCAGGACGCCTCCTTAGATCGCCCCGTTACCATAGCTACTGTGCACTTCTCCTTCCCTTCCACGCTCCTCCAGGGCAGAGACCTGTGTGTGGTACCTCCCTGTCCCCAATGCCAGCTTGCTGCCCGGGCCCCAGGACACCAGCCATTGTTCCTGAGACTTAACCTTTTAGTGCCTCTGTAATCAACCGCAGAACCACATGCCACGGAGCCCTCGCGCTCCAGCGGTTTTGCCGGCCGAGGTGCCAAGGCATGAAGTGGTCTCTGCCCGTCAGGAGGGGCTGGCACTGGGAGCATCGGGGGATAGCTGAGCGGACGTTCGCAGTGCTGCAGGTCATGTATACGTCAGGCTGTCCGCAGAGAGCTGCTCTCTCCCCACAAGGAGCACACGTTCGAGCCTTCATTTAAGTGCCTGGCACACACGTATCCACACCCACTAACTGCCAGGCCACGAGCTACAGTCTCACCTCCACCCTCTGGTCTCTGCCTCCAGAAGGGGGTCTCAACGTCCGACAAGGCAGAGGCGCAGAAGGCAGCGAGAATGTGTGAGAGTTTGTGCCAGACTTGCTGTGTCACCTAGGGCGAGTCCTTTCCCTCTCTGGGCTTCGGTCTCTATGTAAAGTAGGGGGTTGAACAGGTAATGGGAGGGATATTTGGGCCCCAAAGGGGCCAGAGGCAAACCACAGCTGCCTAAAGGCGGATCCACCCCCTCTGACATTTTCAGGCCAAGTCAAGCCTGCAGGTCCCTCAAACGTGGAGAGGATACTGCTTCCCTGGGGCTCAGATCACACTGGACAGATGGGAGACACCCTCTGGTAGGATGGATGGGCTGTAGGGTGTGGGTGTGGCTCTCCCCCAACTTGAGAGCAGGTTTTCAAAATCTGTGTCCCCCAGTGACCAACGGCACTCCTTAAACTCTAGGTCGTCAGCCATTCCCTCCTTAGGGGTCTTTCCCCACCTCGTCCACGGCTAGTGGGACCCAACAGGGTTCATATCCACGGCCGCCCACCCGGCTTGTGAGGCTCTCCCACCGTGCAGAGCTGCCACCGCTTACCAGTCCTAGGAGGCTCTACACCCGACACCCATGCTGTCTTCCCGCTCAGGGACGCCTCTGTAAAGACAGGCCCCAGCGATGGCTATGGATTGGGCATGGGACCGAGCGATCACCAAGGGCCCTTCCTGGCTCTGTCATTCCGTTCCTGCCGGGGTGGCTGTGTGTCTTTGGGCAAGTCCCGTTCCCTGTCTGTAAACTGGGCGGGGTTGTACAAGGAGAACTCCAAAACCCTAGGTAGCTGGAGAGTCTGAATCGGTTTATTTACACACCCTTCCCCTGCCCCATTTTAGGAGTGTATCTGAGGATAGCAGCGGTGACAGAAATGGTCTCATACCCACTCCCGCTCCTTGCCCTTCCCGCTCTCCATTCCCTCTAGTCTACACGCTTGTCTTCGACTCAAGGCAAAAAACAATGTCCCAGGCATGACGTGACATCGGGGAAGATGGGGAAGGAGCACAGAGATGAGCAACCAGCCTAAAGGAGCCGATGATGTGGTGAGGACATTCCCAGGAAGGGTTGTCATGGGTGCATAAAGGGCTGGAGATTAAGTGGGCCTGGGAAGGATCCTGGAACGCTTCTTGGAGGAGGTGACGCCTGAATGAAAGATAGGAACTGACAGGTGGGAGATGGATGGTGGGCAGGAAAGGGCAGCCCACGCCAGTGACAGCCAGAGGAAAGGCACAGGGCACACTGGGGAAAGAAAGCTCCCTCCTAATTCCACATTCTAGGGCTGGAAAGGGAGGGTGTGTGAGAAGGAGGTCAGGGCGGAAAAGGGAGACCTGAATACCTGGAATACCAGGCTAGTGGCTGGGCTGTTATTTTGTAGGCGAGGAGACTGGAGGGGTGGGGGCGGGGAGGATGCCATAGACAGATGGTAAGCAATGGAGTCACAGGAGCAAAAGGGCTGGAATCAACTCATCCAGTAAATATGTGGGGGGCTCCAGACACCATGCATCCGGAAATGAAGAACAAAGCACTCTGGTGGCCAAGATGAGGGGAACGGACTGGGGCCGGGGGCAGGGGTTGGGGCAGAGACAGGGCAGCCACCGGTGACTGACCCAGGGCCACAGCTTCTGAAGCCTTAAATTTGCTCAAGACCCATTTTCTTTTTTCTTTTTTCCAAAGTAGGCTCTACGTCCAGTCCAGCGCGGGGCTTGAACTCATGACCCTGAGATCCAGACCTGAGCTGAGATCAAGAGTTGGACGCTTAACCTACTGAGTCACCCAGGTGCCCCCCAAGACCCATTTTCTGGCTCCAGGAAGCTCTTGCTGCCTGTCCTGCTCATGGTTCAGGAGGTTGGTCCCTGGAATTTCCAGGGGGCCTATTTCAGTCCCTGCCCTGGAGCATGATGCCCACATGGAGACTTTGAATGACCGCGTGTTTACAGGCTGTAAACGCCATGAGGGCAGGTGGCTGGTTCACGTGCGCTGAACACAGAATTAGCCTACTGCTCCCGCTCCCGCCCCCCAGCACAGAGGGCACTAAGGCAGCAAAAGTGAGGACAAAGATGGCAAATCTGCTGCAAGAAAAAGCCATGATGTCTTTACAAAGTCACGATGCACCGAGAAAGGGGATCGGTGTGAGGACCTGCACGGGAAGGGCTTCTAGCTGACCTGGGTCATTTAGAAGTCTGGGTTCTGTTGCCCATCAGGCTTCAGGTCCCTTGTGTGTGGGGGGGTGACTTACCTTGCCTCTGGGCCCCCCAGGGAGGAATCAGCCCAGTTGCTAAGGCCAAAAACTAGGTGGTGTTTCATAGCCTCCCACCAAAGGATGCAAACCCACACTAGACACAAAATCCTTCCTAGGAGACAACAGGGGCAGCCGGTGAAGGGAGGCTGGCTACCTACAGTCCTGAGCAAGGAGGAAAGGGTCAGAGGGGTGTGTGAGTCACACAGGCTGGGTGACAGAATTCAGCTGGTGGGAGGCACTTGTCCACCCATGTACCAACCGCTGACTATGTGCCAGGGACTGGGCTAAGGGCTTCATGGGGAATCTCATTAATTCTCACGGGAGACACAGCAAGGTGATGTGACTCACCGGGTCACATAACTGGTAAGGGATGGAACCGGGCTCCGCACAGAGGCTGGTCTTGCCCACAGCCATGCTCCTCACCACCACCCTCCAGTTCCAGGGCCTCCCTCCCCTGGGCTCTTCTGGGTCCACAGGGATGTGGGGAGATGGGAGAGGAGCAGGAGAGGGCACGTTCACAGAGAGATTATATTTCCAGGAAATGCGGGCTCAGAACAAGAAGGCCTGGCCTGAAAATGGCCGTGGGAGAGGCAAGACATGGGATGGGAGGGAGGACGGCCTCAGAGAGTGCGAAGAGAAGCCCACAAGAGGCAGGGCAGGGATGGCTGACCCCTGACGTGAGGGCTTTTCGCTCAGAGCCAGAGGCAAGATCAAGTGACCTCTTGAGGTTTCAAGACACAGAGAGACAAAGCCCAGAGCAGCTGGGGCCTGGCCCAGGTCCGGGCGTGCCTGCTGACCCTGGTTGGCTGGTGGCCTTGGAAACTGCTTCCTGCTCCGGTCAGGCCCCAGGCTGGTGTAACCTTGGAGGACCTGTGACATTTCTCTTGGCCTCAGGTCCACGCCTGAGAGGGAAAGGGAGGAGAGGGGGACTCCAGATTCCTGAGCACCTTGGAGGGCCTTTCCTGATCGCACAGGGTCTGGTAGGGCTGACCTTCAGCCATGAGGGCCCAATGTGGAGTCAGTCTCCCTGGCTCGGTTTTCCAGCTGAGGGACTGGAGAGGTCTGCCCTGGGCCTGAGCGCTCCCCACCCTCTACCCCTTCCCTCTGTCCCACCAGCCCAGCTCTCGGACCAAGGGGGGGGTGTCCCACATTCCACACTCTGACTCCCCTGAGCTTTTCTCTTCTAATTCACAGTGGGGTGTGACCCTCCCCCTGCCCACAGTTTCCTCTGCCTAGAATGCCTTTCCCCTCACATCTCTGTCCATCCAAATTTTGCCTATTCTTCAAGGTCCAGCTCAAATGCAGCTTCTTCCATAAAATCTCAAAATCCGTTTAAAATGCCAGGCCCAGAAACATTTGTAGAGAGTGTCCAACCAATCTGTCATTTTGCGGATGGGGAGTCAGCAGTGTGGGATATTGGGGGAGTGGTAAGGCAAGATACCCAGGTTCTGGGGGGAGGGGCGGTATTGGGTGCGAATCCAGACTCCACCACTGACTAACGGTGGACCCCCGGGTAATGTTCCTAGCTGCACCCGCTTCCTCAACTCTCTGAGGGGGTGGCGGGGGGAGGGCACTACCATCTCCCAGCCTGCTGCGAGGGCTCAGTGGAGCAGTGTTGCAGGAAGCGCCCAGCCCGACATGGGTGCCTTTTCTCACCGAAAGTTCTGAGAGAGGACTTCTGACCCTAACACCCACCTTTCTGGTACACAAGCTTTGTTTCTCCCTGCCTCTGGCACCTGCCACTTGCCACCAGCTGTTTTCAGGTTCTTTGTGGACCTGTTTTAGCCTCCCGGGGTGGATGCTGAACTCTGAGGACAGGACCAGGACTGCTTTGTCTCCTCTAAGCCCCAGAGCCCCACGTCAGAGTGCTCACTGCCTGCTGGCGAATGAGCACGTCTCCCTCCTTCAGCACTTGCTCGGGGGTGTGTCGGGGGCGGGGGGGCTTCTAGCTGGTAACTCTTCAATGGCTCCCCACTGCTCTCGGAATATAGTTCAAACTCCTTCCGGTGCCCTGCCTGCACGTTCTGGCCCTGCCTGCTTTGCCCGCTCACTCAGTGAGTAATTACTGTCCTCTTATCGGTTCCTCAAGGTTGAGCTCCTTCCTGCCCCAGGCTTCACCCACTGCTGTTCCCTCTGCCCAGAATGCCCTTCCCACTCCCTGTTTAGCTGGTGCCCCTTCACCCTTCAGGCATCAGCTTCAGGCTCTGGTCAGCCCGCTGCAGGTTCCCACAAGCTCCTAGCTTTCCTCTCTCGTAGTCCTTCCTACGGTAATCATTACCAAATGCTTTGTTTCAGTCTACATACTGTCTTTCTCTCTAAGCTGGAAGCCCCCTGAGGACCAGGACCTCATCTGTGGTGTTCACTGGGGTGCGCCCCCCATGCCTGCTTCGTGGTGGGTGCTGGACAGATGTCTCTGGAACAAGTGAATGCATCAGTCTGAGGACAGTGCTGTCAACTCCCAGCCCTGAGTGGGGAGCGTGGCCAGAATGTGGGGCTGGATGGCATCCCAGTTCCTCCTGTGTTCAGGCCTCACTGGATGGTTCCATTATGTATCTCACTGAGCTGTGACCTGCTCAAACACCCAGCCCCCACACTCGTTTTATTTTCCCATCCAGAGCCCAGGAGGAACGGTTTTTGGATTATTTCACATTTCTGGATTATCCATGAGACATCTCCCCTCCAGTGAGAAGGATCAAGAGTTTGACATTTTAAACCCTAAGCAGCTTCTCCCTGGCCTGCCTCAGATCCACAGCTCTGCTGCTTGCAGTGAGACGCATGGGGAATGGAAGGCCATTTTAATCTTGGCCTGGCTTCATTAGGAGGAAGATATGCTGCCAAAAAAAAAAAAAAGTTTGGTCCACCGTCTATGCCATGCAGAATTGCAAAACCTAAGAGATTATCAAAGTCGAATTTCTTGAACAGATGGGGAAACAGAGGCCCAGGGCCGGAGGGAGTGAAAGCGTGGTCAAGGACACGGAGCATGCTGATGGCCAATTGGGGAATGGTCCTTCCCCAGGCCTCCTGATTCCCACGTGCTGCCCTTTGCCACCTTCAGGCACCAAGGGACCTGGGGTCAGGCAGAAAGGGGATAATAAGTTTCCACTGACATGACTTCAGGACCCTGAGTCACCCTGCCCTTGAACGGCCTCCCCAGAGCAGGGATGGGACTTTCCAGGAGCCCTGCTATTCCTTCTCCAGGAAGAGGCGCTCCCAGGAGGCTGCAGTGGAAGCAGAGGTGGAGGGTGAGGGGCTCAGGCAGGCCACCTCCCCACCCCCCCATCTGAGGCAATTTTGTGACACCTCTGTTGTCCAAAGAGTGGGATCTGATGGGCCAGTTGTGGCTGTATTTCCTGGAGCAGCCTGTGCTCCGAGAAAATGATTCTTCCGACCCTGGCCCTTTTTACCATTTGGGGGGCATCCTTCCCTCTTTTATTCTCCTTTTCTTAAAATCTCGAGAATACTAAACCTTTGACTCCATCTCATGAGGACACAGTGCCTGGTAAACACAGTATCTAAACATCTAGCAAAATTTAACTGAACTCTCGGAAAAGCCTTTGGCTGCAGGAAAGGGAGCCTGGCTTTTCCCAGACAGGAAATATCCTGCCTGGGGACAGACCGCCTGGGTGCGGGTTGTCAGGCACAGCAGGAGCCCAGCATCACTCGCTCACTTCTGGCTCCCTACCCCACCTGCCTCTGACCACTCAGAGCCCACCTCAGGTCAAAGACGGTGAAAAAGAAATCTCTGGGTGGGCCCCAAGAGACCAGGAAAGACACTTCAGGCCATTTTCTAAAGCCCTTGCAGACTGTGACCAAGACGCAGTGACCACACCCGAGGCCTGGCCTGTGCCAGAGTGCACCATGAGCTAAATGAAGCTCCTAGAAAAACGAGCGGGTCTGGCCGGGTTGGTACCCTGGATGGGCCCTGGCAGTTAACTACCCAGCCTGCTTCACCCTTCACTCATCTCCCACGGGGCCATGCGATGCCCTCCCTGGCAAGAGGTCAAGTGGCGAGTGTTTCCTGGGACTCAGGCAGCGCCTGCCCAGGACCTAGCACGGACAAGGGACATAAACGCTTGATGAACCAAACCAGATGGCCCCACCCAATCTAGGGTTCTCCAACCATTTCGGGAACTCCATGTCCGAGCCTGATGCTGGGTTCCCCACCCAAACACCCCATCTCTTCCTGAAGACTGTCCCCAGCATCCAATCCCAGTCTCCTTCCTGAATCCAAACTTCCTCTTATCGGGGTCCCTGATCTTGTCCTTAAGTCCTTCCCGCTCATCTCGGTACCTCTTCCCCTTGCCCAAGCTCTAACGGCCTCATCCTCCCCCGCCTGCCCAGGTCTCTGCCCGCTCCAACCCTACCCCCAAACTCACCCAGGAACAAAACCTCGAGGTCCAGTCGGCACTTCAGTTGGCACTACAGGGAGGTGACGGTGAATGTGTCCTCAGGGTGAGGTTCCGCCATGGGCCCCAGGAAGCCGCTCTTGGGGCCCCCACCCAGGCCGGGATGCGCCTGCGGCATAAAGCCTGGATACCTGTAGGCGGTATCCTGCAGGGGCAGCAGCGAGTCCCTCGGCACAGGGGACAGGGTCAAGTCACTAAGGAGCGGGCAGCCATAGCCAGCGGCAGCGGCGGCAGGGCCACGGGGTGGGCCAGGCGGCCGGGCCATCTCCAGTGGCTCCTTGTCGGCCTTGGGTGTGGCCGGTGGGCTAGCCAGGTGTGGGGCACTGAGGCACGCGGCCTCCGTCCTGCCCAGGAAGTCAGCCAGCAGCCCTGTACCCACCTTCCCTTCATAGGGTGGGCTGCGGGCAGCTGAGCCCGGTGGGTACCAGTAAGCTGCACCCTTGCAGCTGGGGGAGTCGTAGTGGGGCTGGCCCAGCGGCAGGTCCCGACAGCTAAGGTGGGCCTGGGCTGCAGCCGCGTGGCCCAGGCTGGCCCCCTGGAGCCCATGCTTGAGGGGCTCACAGGCAGCCAGCTTCGTGGGTGGCGGCCGCAGCTCTTCCTTGAAGCCCAGCGTGGGTGAGCAGGTGGGTGAGTATGCCTTCTGCAGACCGGCATCAAACACCGTGGGCGGGTGCGCCAGAGGCGGGAAATGCTTGCCATCTAGGTCAGGAGCACCCAGGCTGGGCGAGTCGCAGTGGAAGCCTTGGCCGAAGGTGCCGTCAGAAGGAGTGGACGGGTTCATGGAGTAGGGTCCCATGAAGTCACAAGGGTCTCGCTCACCCACGCCGAAGGCCCTCGACTGGGAGGGCAGTGGTGACATGCTGCTGTCCCCGCTATAGTAGTCCAGGCCGAGGTCTGGGCTGTCCTGGAACAGGGGGTTGACAGGCTGTGGCTTGGGGATGAACTTGGCTTTGGCGGCCGCCCCGCCCCGCTCCTTCTTAGCTGAGCAGGCCCCACCACCCCGTCCACCCCGTGGCTGCCGGGGCCCGGTGCTCCGTTTGGATGGGTAGCCTGAGGCTGTGGCCGAGGCGGACGACGGGAAGCCCAGATGTGAGGCCTCGAACAGGTCCACCTTCTTCCGCCGTCCACGGCCCGGCTTGGAGCTGCTCTGGAAGAGGACGCTCTGGTTCCAGTTGTAGCCGGGGGCAGAGGACGCCTCGTTCCAGTCCATCATCAGTTTCTCCAGGCTGGACAGGCTCGACTGGCCCTCGCTGCTCGAGGCCTCGCTGTTGGCGCGCCGAAAGCCGCCGCTGACCGGCTGATTGAACTGGGTGCTGTCGGAGGACGACTCGGAGAAGGTCTCGGACACGGCCGTCTGCTGCTTCACCTTCTGCGGCGTGTAGTTGGAGATGTCCAGGATCACGTTGGGCTCGCTGACGTGGCAGTCGAAACCAGGATTGTAGAGCTGACTGAAGGCCTCGGAGGCCCAGTCCAGGCCTCCATAGCCCTGCCGGAAAGGCCACTGAGAAGCCCCCGCGAACTGCCGACAGTTTTCAGGCGAGGGCTGGAAGGAGGAGGACGAGGAGGAGGCAGAGGCGGCGGAGGCGGCAGAGGCTGTGGTGCCCTTGGGCACCATGTAGCCGCCGGGAGAGACGGTGCTGGCCCGGCTGTCACAGCGCAGGGGTGTGGGGGCTGAACCAGAGAAGGGGGCCCCCTCCGAGCTGTTGAAGAAGGAGGCCTTGCTGGGTGGCAGGCAGGGGCCACCCGTAGGCGGTGGGGCGTAGCCGGCGCTGTGGGCGCTGCTGGGAGAGGCGGGCAGGCTACTGCCGCTGCCGTAGGCGAAGCTGCAGTCCTTGCTGTTAGCACAGTCCTGGCCCGTAAAGGGCTTAGCTGGGGCAAAAACGCTCTGTCCGGCCCCATAGCCACCGTACTGAGGCGGGTAGGTGCTGGCGGGCGGGTGGGTGGTGGGTGAGCGGGCCACGGCGGAAGGCGGCGGAGCCAGCTTCGGGAAGGTCTCGGCTGCCCGGCAGTCTGAAGTGGCTGGAGTTATCCCGTAGCTCGCTGCCCGGCCCGGCGGGAAGGTCTGGCGAGCGGGCAGCACAGGCTGGAAGGAGGGGTCCGCCCCGGCCCCACTGCTGCCCACTGCCACGGGGCTGGCCTTGGCCCCCCGGCTGGGGAAGGTGGCCAGGCCCCGCTGGGCAGGCAGGGTGCTGGCGGGGGGCCC
Organism: Ursus maritimus; assembly: GCF_017311325.1. NCBI lineage: Eukaryota > Metazoa > Chordata > Mammalia > Carnivora > Ursidae > Ursus > Ursus maritimus. The sequence goes on from NW_024425786.1 coordinate 20,421,259, forward strand.
TGCGTAGGTGCCCGATGCCTTCCGGGACTCGGGGCGAGAGGCTGAGAGGGCAAAGTCTAAGAGGTCGGAGGAGTCATCCGAATCGAGCAGTGAGCGAAAATAGCCGGTGAAGAGGTTTTGGCGCTCCTGGCTGAGCTCGGTCTGGCCCGCAGGCGCGCCCGTGCCGTAGTAGCTGCCGCGGCCTGAGGCCCCGCTCTCGAGCCCAGTGGAGGCAAAGGCCTGGGCCTCGGTCCCCTGGAACCCACAGTTTCGGCCAGCTTGCCCGCCTGGGTGCCCGTGGTGAGGGGCCCAGCCACCACCCTTGTCCCCGGCCCACTCGGCGCCTGCCTCCCCAAAGCCTGGGCCGCCAGGCACCTGCTCTGGGAACAGAGTCCCGTTCTTCCGGGACCGCCTCTTGCGCTTGGGCTTCCCAGTCATGGCGTCCACCTCCCCCCGGCCCCGTTTGCGTGGGTGCCCCAATTCGGTGAGGCTGGGACCCCCGACGCCGGCAGCTGCCACTGCCACCACTTTCTTTTTCTTGCCAATGCCCTCGAAGAAGTCACTGAAGGAGCATCGGGCCGCCTTGGCTGCGTGGCCCCCACCCCGGCCACCAAAACCGCCTGCTTTACCACCACGCCGTCGGAAGCCCTGCACCCGGTGCAGGAAGTGGGAGATGCTCTGGGTGTCGGGGGCCTGGTGTACCGACTCGGGCTCGCTGGGCGTCCAGCAGCGGGGGGGCGAGCACCGCCCAGCGCACTGGCTCTGGCGGTTCAGGAAGGCCAGCTTGGCGAGGACGTCGGAGTACTCGGCCTTACTGTCATTGGCGTCTGCTGCGTAGGACGGCTGGGGGGAGGCCAGCTTCTGCTTCCGCCGCCGCCGTTTCTTCACCTCTGGCATGGCCATGGTCGCCGCCGCCACGGTGGCCGCTTCAGCCGCCACCACTGCTGGCTCCTTGGGCTTGCCAGGACCCAGCAGCAGGTTCTTAGGAGGGCGGCCGCGTTTCCGCTTAAGAATAATGGGCATCTCCCCAGGCGGGAAGACCACCACCACGTTCCGCCCGTTGTTCTTCATCTTCAGCAATGGCGTGGGCTCTGCGGAGACGCGCAGGCCCAGCTCCTTGCCCTCCACGCTCAGACTGCTGCTCAAGGAGGACACCTTGTATGTGGTCTTGTTCCGCCGCCCCAGCGACACCGGGATTTTGGCCATCTTCACCACCATGCGCCGCACGCCCCGGCACTTGCCTTTGCGGGTGGGGACCACCGGTGTCTGGGAGGATTCTGGCTCCAGCTCTGGGACTGGGCCCGGGCCTGGCAGGGCAGGAGGTGGTGGAGGCGGTGGTGGCGGGGGCTCGGCCAAGGCGGCCGCCAGCCCTGTGGGCATAGGCAGGGACAGCAGGCGGCCCTCTGGTCCGGCGTCTGCCTTGCGCCCCCGTCCAGCTTTCCGCCGGCGACACAGGATCTTTGGCCTATCAGTGCGCCGCAAGGCGTACTTGGGGTGACCCTCAGGCCCATGGGGGCCATGGGGTGAACACAAGTCCAGGCGCAAGGTCTCGCCCAGTGGGCAGGGCCCCAGGGGCTGCTGAGGCTCCAGACGGCGGCCAGGGACGTCAAGCAACTTGGGCAGGGGGTCAAGTGCCTGAGGGTCAAGCAGCTGTGACTCCAGGGAGTCGGGCAGGGTATCCAGGGCCTGCAGCGCCAGGCCTGGCAGCCCCAGAGGGTCAGCAAGAGGTTGCAGGGGTGGCAGCTCCAAAGCTTCCCCGAGCGGCTCTAGTGCCTGTGGGTCCAGGAAGCGGGGCTGGGGGTCTAGGAGCTGAGGCTCTGGCTCAGGAGATGGTGGCTCGAGGGCCTGGGCCTCTAGCAGCTGGGCCTCGGGGCAAGTAAGGGAGGCCAGCTCGCTGAGGATGTCGGCGTCAGCAAGTTCCGAGTAATCAGGGCCGTCTGGCTCTGGCTCTGGGGGCAGCCCGGTGGCCG